>NC_081409.1:196925974-197264308 GCF_030272615.1 Cryptomeria japonica | reverse complement strand
GAATAAAGTTTGTTGTAACAAACCCTAATTAGGGTTTTCATTGTAAAATATTGGCCATTGATGGAGATTCAATCTTGGCCATTCATCATAATGAGCTCTCTATATAAAGCTCAAGCTCTTCATTTGTAAAGGTTAATAGAATAGAAGGAATAGAATAGAGAAATAGTTAGTAGTTGAAGAATAGTTCAATAGCAGATAGTAGCCAGAGTCGAGTAAGAGGAGAAGGCAGAAATTGTTGTCAAAGTTGTAAATAAACTTCCTTTTCATTGAAGTTATGGTGCAATGTGTTGTTTCTTTACAAATTGCATGGTTTCTTGTTGGATCTTCATGTTAGCTAATGATAATTAGATGGATGGAAGGAGTTGTGAATGGTTAATGATGAGATCCATTTGACCATACCACTAGCCTCTTGCTGATTGTAAGAGTGCTTTGCGTGGTCAACTAGAATGATATGAGCTTAACTTCAAATTGTTACATATCCATTGTCTATGCATTAACTTGAAAGGTAATCAATGTTTGATGGTAATGATTTGAACATCTATGAATTATCCCTTAGAAGATTGCACTGAGCTTGTGTCAAATTGTTCAATTTGATGGTGAAACCTTTCTTAGTAGGATTCCATCGAATCATTCACTCTTCTCTTACATTCTAAGGATTAGAATAGACTCCCTAAACCCTGTGCCTTTTACTCTTTCTTTATTCTCCAAGCGAGTAGTTAGAATCTAAGTTCCAGCGATTCAAGCATTCAACAATTTAACATAAGTCCACTTGTGATTCCAGCATAATCACATCAAACCAACGAGCTTATCCACACATCGTGACCCGACATTTATGAACCTTGGAGTTGTCTCAACCAAGGAAGCAATAATCGTTTGGGGAATTAATCGGCAAATCAGAAGTATAAGATTTTTTCAAAAAATCGGGAAAAAATTGGATTTACAAAAAAACGTAAAAAATTGCAGAAAAACAATCAAAAACTACTTTTTATATATATATTAAGGCATTTCCATAGCATAGAGATGTTGTAGGCAAATAAAATTGACACTTGAACACATGAATTGCAGGAAATAGATTTTTGTTGTTTATATTCATATCACCGATTACGTTGCACAAAATATACTACACCATAAATAATATCTAGATGGTGATAGATGTCAAAATGTCAATTACAATATAGTTTGTGACTTTGAACAAAGTCAACTTGTAAACTAAGTACAAAATTCTAAAATATCAAATGTAGGCAATGACATGCTAGAGGGCAAGAGGTTCTGATGATGAAGCTCCCGGGTGAGAGCCTGTCCTAATTCGATCAATCCATTGAGGACCAAAGTTGGCTTGCCTCATGATATCAAAATCTTCAGTCTCAAGTGGACAATCAGCAACAACATCATCATCATCATAAACATCATCATCATCATCAGCATCATCAGCACCAATCAACTCACACTCTGGATTTATCTCATCGAGGTCAATTGGCAAGCCATCCTCAATAGTTCTTGATTTTGCCCATGTAGAAATTAGTGCTTCCCTTACAAATGAAAAACACAATGAATAGTGAATACACTTTAAAAAACTGCAACAATATATTAATATTCTCACCTTGAACTTTCCTTATCTTCAAGTGGAGGTTGTGATGAACAAATACCAAGTCATTCATCCGTTGTTGTGATAGGCGGTTGCGTTTCTTGGAATCTACGTGTTCAAAAACACTCCAATTACGCTTACAAGAAGATGAGCTGCATGGTTGGCTCAAAATGCACACTGCCATCCACCTTAAATTTGGTATTTTGTCTCCAAAAGAAGCCCACCAAGCAGCTGAAAAACACATTATATGGAGATGATATTGTAAGACTGAGAATATCTTATAATCTTGTCAGCCTTATTGAGCATGTTGGCAAAATAAAGAGATTGTCAAAAGTTTATAGAGTCTACCTGGTTGAATGGTCTTCTTGATTTGTATAGCAGCCCTAGAAGAGAGAAAACCCTTAGAATGCTTGTACACTTCCAACTCTATCGTAGCCGCATCAATTTTTTTCAAGTCAGGAAACATTTTTTCCATGCACTTGAAGAAGCCTTGTTTGATCTCAGCATCAATTTCCATGAAGTCAGTCTTATAGAATAACAAGGGATTGAGCAAGTACCCCGCAACATGGAGAGGAGTGTGCATGTGTCCATCCCATCTCCTATCAATTATGTCCCACAACGGCATATACCTATCCCTATTATTTTTCATCTTACTCCTTATCACCTCCTTGGCCCTATCCATGGCCTCATACACATATCCCATGGGGGGTTTTTCCCCATCCACTAGTCTCAAGACTTTTACTAAAGGCTCTGAAAATTCTACAATATGTTCAATAGATTCCCAAAAGGTGGTGGAATACATATACTGTGCCACTGCTATGCCATTTGCTTGAGTTGTGAAGCCAGACTCCATCCACTCAGCTAAAACAAACATTCGCCTCAAATTACCTTTTTGTTCACATAATGTTTGTAATGCAAGGAAATATGTTGCAAATCTTGTCACCCCTGGTCAAACTAGCTCCTTGCCTCCAGTGAAAGAGCGGATTATAGCCAAAACCCTCGTGTGATTATAAACAAATTTGGTAACCTTGTGAGCCTTCTGAAATGCCACCTTAACCCATTCAATTTTTACAGTGTCCTCTAGGGTTAGATCAAGGCAATTTGCTGCACATGGTGTAAAAAACATGGAAGGGTATTTATCTGTCAGAAGTATCCCTACAGCAACACAAGCAGCAGCATTGTCTGTGATAAATTGAACCACATTTTGTGGCCCTACATCCGTAACTACCACGTCATACATCTCAAACAATGCATTTGTGGATTTCATCGTATTAGATGCATCCACAGATTTCAGAAAAACAGTGCCAATCTCACAAGAGACAAGAAAGTTAATGAGAGTTCGGTTCCTTCTATCTGTCCAACCATCTGACATGATACTGCAACCAGTCCTAGCCCACTGTAACCGATGTTGTTTAACAACATCTTGAACATCCTCTACTACATCTTTCAGCATACCAACCCTCAATGACTCGTAAGATGGGGCTTGAAACCCAGGTCCTACAGCTGCAATAGCATCTACCATGGGTTGCCAATATGGATTTCTGGAAGCATGGAATGCCATGTGAGAGGAGTACCAAAAATTACCAACTGCCTTCTTTGCCTGTTCAGTGACAGTTTTCCTCCATCCTGTACTCTCCAAAGTGGTTGTGATCCTGGTGTAGTACGAGGTTGGAAGAAAGTATTAATGTTTCCTCCACCTGTGTTTGGTCCACGTGCTATACAATTAGGTGTTGATCCACATTCCCTAAAACTCCCATCTTCACCATCCTCCTCACCCAAATGGTTTGTCCTGGGATCTGCAGAACTAGAGCCTAGTTCAACCCCAATTCTTGCCTTTTTGGCCTTACTCTCAGCAATCCCGTCAAGAGATTGTTTTGCCTGATACGAGACATCTGTAAGGGATGCTTTGCATATCACGGTGTTATTTCCTCGTTCTTTGGACAAATGCCATTTGAAACGATAAATTCCACCACTGATCTCTTCTAGACACCAATTGCGCTTGACCTTCGTGCTACCAGGAACTGATGTGCAATGTGTCCACGCAAAGTCTTTTTGATGTGGCATTGTGATCAAGAATTAGTTTTGCAAAAACATTTTAATTCAATCTTTCAACAATTTCAATTGATACTTTTAAAGATATGAGTTTTTATGACTACAATTGATGTTCTGAGCAGACTAAGAAAAAGGTAAAAGGTCTCATTTGCTAGACTAAGAATGGCAAAACATTTTTGTCTTGGTTTGAAAGTCTCTCAAATTCCATGGCTACGAAAAAGAAAGTTCTTGGCAGCATTCTAAAGTTATAAACAATTGATTAGGAATCGATTCTGTCCAATGTGTCATAAGGAAGAAAAGGGTATGAAATGTCTTAAGCAAAAAGAAATTCAAAGCATACAAGAATACACTAGCAAATTTTATAGAAGGGCTATTCAAATGGGTTAAGATGTGTTAAAATAAGTACAAATGAAATATATCGGTGTGATGGATGGAGAAGCATTGTTGAACATCAAGTTCTATGTCAATGGTGTTAAGGTTAATTCTTTGTTTGATTCATGGTCACAAACTAACTTTGATTGCACAAAGTTAATGGACTTGCTTTGGAAACTTTTTAGCCTTAAGCCCTATGGTTTGGGTTGGATTAAGAAAGACACGCAATACTAGTTGAAAGACACACATTATTTTCTCTCTATTTTCTTTTTAAAAAGTGTAAAATATGTTTTTTAGCAAGATAAATCTCAGCATTATTTTCTACATAGCGTATCAACCATTTTTCTACACTAATGCTAATACTATATCCACAGTCCCCTCTACCTCTTTTTTTCTAACTTATTTTGAAAAGTAATGGAAACCAACTAACTAGCAAGTTGTAGAAATCAACAGAATGTGCTTAAAGGCGTCATGAGAGAACTGACCATGTTCTTTTCTAACGCCTTATCCTATTTTAAAATTTCCATGAAGCAGTGTATTTATAATGTTAATAATTTACGTTGATCATTTTAAAAATAAAGTGATTTGATAAACCTATCAATAGAACTAATATTTATTCTTAGCATAGAATTTGTTTCTCCATTCTTATCGAAGACAAAATATGCTTCTGCATTCTCCATGACGATCAGAATGTTAATAATGGTTAACTTGTTCTTATTGAAGACAGAATATGCTTCTCCATTTTGCTTAAAAAGAAAACTGGTGAACAACTCACACAGGAAAGCATAATTTTGCTATTTCAAACTACAAAATTTCATATTGGAAACAATAAACTAATGACTCTTAATTGATCAGAAAACTTCAAAATTAAGCTATTTTCTGAAAAAGAAAACTGATAAATCTTAGAAAAAACAAGCATTAAGTTTAAAAAAACTTAGCAGATATCTTTGCACACATTTAATATATATAAATAATTTTGATATATTTTAAGTTTTAGTATTATCTTCAATCTTAAATTTTAATCTATAATATTGCTATTTGTTGATATTAAAATTTTATTTAAAATTGTTTTCATTTATATTATTGGGATTGATGGATGCACATTAATTACATTGTAAGTATACATCTAACATGGTATTTTATGAAATAAACAAAGATGCACACGATAAGTATGAAATAAAGTTTAAACAAAAAAATTGATAAAATTAAATAAAAACCTACTATAAAGAAAATTCTCCATCAACTTGCAGATGTCGTCGATTTTGCCGAAGACTTGCAGGTTTCGCAGAAGACTTCCCCGTGTATGGAATGTTATGTGTGTGCATGCTTTATAGAAAACGCGGGCCAAAATATCTTTTTTTTCACGCGGTTTAGGGTTTTTTCTCCGTCGCGATTTTTTGGGGTTTTTTTGCATTTTAAATGGGTTTTAATCGCGATATTTGGCGATTTACAACGCAAAAAATCGTTGACTGGCATTGACCAATTTTTACCAATTTATTTGGGGAAAAAATCGGCATTCTCGACGACTCCCGATTAATCACGTATAATCACAATTTATTCCAAATGTTTGCTTCTATGGTCTCAAGTGATCCTTAAGCTAATCTTCAGCATTTGAGTAACTTTGATCAAAAGAGGATAAGATACTTTTGGGTATTTTATTTTGTGTTTGCATGTGCATGAAAAACACATCAATACTTCCAAGATTTTCGAATTTCACATATTAAAAGGGCAAGGAATGGGGTGGCAAACTTACTATCCAATGTGGCATGTGGGTTGAATCTTTTTGTCACCAAATGGTGGGGTAGTGATGATGAGGTAATACCTTGGCCAACCTAGCTCGAAGTCGTTTAGTACTTTTGGAAGGGGATGTTTATGCTCTTTCTGGCAAGTACTTGTCATAAATGAACCTACATTAACTCTTTGCATTGAAAGCTTGCGAATTCACGCCAGCTTAGCCTAAAAGGGCGGCGGATAGTAATGGAACTCTGCATTAATGAGGAATGTTTGTCGAGCTTCATGTTGCAATTTGAGAGTGGCTTCATTCACAGCCTTTTCTCGAAATTTTGATTGCCCTGTAGAGTCTTCCCTGGTGCAGGCGATGTGAAGTGGTTTTACTGCGACACAAGTGCAATGGAGGCTAACTTCACCCTAAAAATCAAGAAACAAATGTGCCCGTTCCTAGGCCCCGTCTCAAAGATAAGGTTGAGGAGGATGTTCCTGTCTAATGATGAACGGGTGATGAAGAGTGTACAATTCATTTTGGGTGAAGACTTGGGCATTGTGAGGCATCGATACAAGACCAATATGGATGTTTACTCGCTTATTCTGGCATGGGGTTTGGACCTGGAAGATTCTATCAAACCAGTTAGACGGGTGATGGAAGCGATTGTTCTTGAAGATTATCGTTTGGCCATGGAGTCAATTCTAGAATGGGCAATTCTTGGAGTTGGTTTTGACGTTTGTGAGGGCATTCAGAACTTCCACCACGTGGTTGAACGGAATTACATTCCTTTTGTGAGATGGCAGGAGGATGGAACTAAAGCACGATACAGAGAGGAGGCAAGGAGAGGCTAGGAAGCCCTGAAGGTATTCGTGCAATTGATGGAAGTCGAGGCAGTGTTGCAACAGGCTATAGAGGAGGAGAGAGAGTTGGCTTGCAAGCGACTGAGGCCGAGGAAGCAAAAGGCAAGCAGGGAGAAAACCCTGGCTTTATCCCTAGGTAGCTCTCTGTGAATTGTTTTCAATTATGTGTTATACTATTTCTGTTTGGGAGTTTATTCCCTGTTTCGTGTTTCTTGGACTATGGCATTTTCATTTTGTTTAATCCTGCTCTGTATCAAATAGAGGCAAATTTGTGCGTAGTGATACTATCAAAAGTTTTGGGTTGGCGGTCTGTAAAGATGGTTTTGGATGCATGGTTTTGTCTAGGTTAGGTGGTTTGGTTGGTTGGTGGTTTTGTTGGAGGCTTTATGGCAGAATCTGTTTCCCTCTTTTGAAGTTGTACTTTCCTTTATCTATATTAATAAAAATCTAATATTATCGATCAAAAAAAAAAAAACTTCTATATTGCAGAGAAGAGAACAGAGATAGCCTTACATGCAAGGACCATATGCAAATAGTCTTGTCATAAGAGGCACTTAACAAAAAATCTCCTGCAATCCCAATGCACAATCTTGCAATTAGAGAAATATTGAAACATGGAACAATTGAACATTATCATACAATAAAGGAAAAATAATTACTTTAATCAATACAGTAATTGAGATGAGTGTGTGTAGGCTTAGAAATATTAAGTGACAGGCAACATTTTTAAGAGGGATCAAAATGAGCTAATGGGGATATTTTATTGTTTCAAGTTAGAGTGGCTCCCAATTTATTTGAAAAAAAAGAGCAGGAGATGTTTTTCTCTGTGTTAACCATCAATTTTTAACATTTTTGGGACATCTCAATGTAATGGCCAGGGAACTACTTAAATAAAGGTATTAGCATGATGACAAATACTGGATTACCAAGAAAATGAGGTCAAGATGCCTAAGTAGCTAAGATGGTAATTTCAACCTAAGGATAGTGAAAAAAGAAGTAAAAAAGAATCTACTTTAAGTTGATGATGAAATTTGAATTAAATAAGAATCTACTTAATTTTAGAAGTAATATTCATGCAGGAGAATAGCAACATAACGAAAACAAGTTTATAGGAATTCACACATGTACATCCTCCATTAATTATTATGTTTTGAGGAAATAACTGCTTACACTTTAGGGGAAAAGGGTGGAACGGTCCAAGAAGAAAGGATATGTTCAACCTTATGATCCCAAATGAAGGGGATGCACAGTAGTATGTTCACATATAAAATTCATGCATAGCTGTTGGAGGGAATAGTGAATCATTTCCGTTTGTCCTTAGCAATTTATGAGCTGACTGGCAAGGGAGCTCTGTTATTTATATTGTGTTTATAAAGGTAAGGATGAAAGATAAGCTAGAAATAAAGGCCTATGTTCTATGATGCTTCAGAACAGGGACAATAGGAAATGCTGGGACACATTTCAGGGACAGCAGGGAACTGCAGACCTTTTTGGGAGAACACCAGGGGAAGACAATTGAAAAAAAAGGGAAATTTTTAAAATATAGGAAATTTCATGTACTCGTATTATAAGGCATTCATCATATTCATTATAAACCATATTACATAACACTAGAACTGAATTGAGAATTCAAATGACAGTCAACATACAAATCAACAATATTTCATTGTTTTCATTTGAGTTTTCATTGTCAATGTGCATATACAACAAAAGGCAAAAAGGCTACAACTGAAAATTGACAATATTTAGAAAATCTGAAAAACAATATAGCAACTAGATCTACTACTGCTCTGCTGCTATGCCTCATTGTATAATCATATTGGATTCAAAACTGATTAAAGTTTCTTATAGATGGGTGTTTACTTGAAAACAATTGAACTTGTGGAAGGTGAATTGCTGGCTTGGGAAATATTGGACTAGCATTTGCAACATCAAAAAATTTGTTTTGTTCCTATTAGGAAAAATGCATTGTTTTGAGTCATGGGCCATTTTCTGTAAAGCGAAATTTGTGTAAGGGATCATTTCAATATGGGCACTGTTTAAAATCTGGAACTTGTCATGACAAAAAAAACTCAATACACTAAATGATCCATAACAAAGACCAGAGAGATTCGCCACATAGAGAGAAAATAACATTGTATGTGCTACATATACAAAAGTGACTTTCTGTCAATATCTCCTAGATACATCCATGATCATATCAAAACCATAATATACTACCAAAACAGTAATACAGTCTAGGAGATAATACCAATTTAAACACATGAAAATTATAATAAAATATTAAAATGGTATTTATATAATCTATACGGTGTATGTGATTGAGTTGTGTTTTGGAGTGCAGCAAATTATGGTAGTTATCAGGGTGGTGGGGACCATTCTGTTGCTTGGATAATATACTTAAAATGCAGAGGCTGAACATGATGAGTGACTTTTAAGGTGGTATCGTGACTTTTAAGGTGGTATCGCAAGCCCTTTTTGTTGCTTAAATAATTTATTTAAAATACAGAAACTGTTCTTTTTAATGCTTCTGCCATTTGCAGACATTTCTGGGTAGCTGACTGCTGTTTCCAGGACATACCCAGAACCATAGGAGCAATCAAGGATGGCCCAGAGGCATTTACAAAGCATCCCTGAAATGTGATGGGTATGAAGATGGCCAGAAATACCTGGGGATACATCCCTGTGTATCCCTGATAAAGACTAAAAAGGGATAAACAAAATTCAAATTTTGAAATTTTGGGTCATATTGCAATGTCCCTTTTTTGAAATTAAGCCAAATTAAAACCCAAAAATGCCCATCATACATTTTCCATAGGTTTTGAAAATCATGCACTAATGATGAGATTCAAACCATAACAAAGAGGGCCTCAAGTAAAGTTAAAACAAGAAATAAGAAAGCCTCTTGTATTAAATTTTATTTTAAATAATTCATCTCAATATCAATCAAAGGTCATGAAGGAAATTTGACGAAACTCTACTTCATAGAGGCCAAGCAAGGAGAAGGCATATTGATCAAGCATCTATTTTCTGCTTTCTACTCCTTGTTGGAGCATTGGACTATGGTTCAATTAACCTCAGTGTTGTCCTCATTTTTGTTTCCAAAAATGAAGGATCACTACATTAAAATTTTGTGAAAAAATGAAAAAAAATTACTCTATGGCACGCTTCTCGAGGCAGAATTTTGACGAATCCTTGGACTGGCTTAATCCTCAGTCTATTCTCGAACTACGTTTCAAATTTCGTCAAATTCTGGATTCGTTTGCTATGTCTTTCCTTCAATTTTGGGTTTTAAAACCCCGACTGCAGGTGGAGAATTTTCTTCAAACTGCAAGTTTTAATGATATTCATTGTTTTGGTTGTTGTAGGGGAATTTTTAGCTTATTACATGTGCATTTTTATTAAAAGATGTTACTTGCAATTTGTTTTAAATTTCCCTTTCTTGTTTTTGTCTTTTTTATTGTTTTTTGGTCTTGTGTATAGTTAAAATAGGGATTTTTTTGCTCAACTACAAGTAAACTTGCAGTTTGGTCAAAAAACCCCTACTTTAATGGTTTTTGCATGTAATAGGGATTTTAAATCCCCATTACATATGTGCAAGTCTTTCTTGCTTGTTGTAGGGATTTTATTTCCCTTTTACAAGTAATTAAAACTTGTAGTCCTCTCCAAAAAACCCGATTTTGCCTTGCAAGTGCTTTTTTGACAATTTTAAACTTGTCATTTGCTCCAAAAAACCCGATTTTGGCTAGTAAGTGAAAAAGTGGAAAATAAAACTTGTCATTTGCTCCAAAAAACCCGATTTTGGCTAGTAAGTGAAAAAGTGGAAAATAAAACTTGTCATTCTCTCCCAAAAACCCGATTTTGGCTAGTAAGTGAAAAAGTGGAAAATAAAACTTGTCATTCTCTCCCAAAAACCCGATTTGCATTCCCTTCTGCAAAATCGAACTTGTCTTTCATTCCAAGAAACCCAAAATGCAAAAAAAAAACGATTTTTGAAGAATTCAAAGCAATTTTTTGTGGAGATTTTCTAGGGAGGAAAGGCGTTTTTGCTTCTACCCTATTATCATGCATTCATGGACATCTTTCACGCCAATGGAGGTTGCATTGACTGGTTTTTTGCCCTAAATCAGCAACCACGTTTTTCATAAATGCCACTTTCTGAGGGATTAAATCTTCAACAAACTTCACTCTCCTAAATCGTTTTGCCCTTTCTCATCTAGGCGTGGAGTTTAGGAGGATTGTTGACCCATTTAATGATGCCATTGGAGATGCAAATGATGGCCACGTTTTTTCCACGTGACTCCTTTGGCTACGCTTTGCAAACACTTGTCATCATTTCTTCTACTTCCTCCTTAGGCGTTTTGTTCTAATCCTCTTGGGTGTGCTCTCTCATTGGCATTTTGGTCCTCCAAGTTTGGAATTGCTGCTACATTTATCAATTTGGGGCATTTTTGCAAAAAACGTGATAAGGGTTTGGCATTACGGATTACTTCCATTTGCCGGTTTTCCTTCTTCTTTCCAAAGATTATTGCATTTTTGGAGAAGCATTTGCATTTTCAAGAAATGTATGGCTTCTTTCCTTTCATTCATTTATTTGATTATTTTCTTGTTTTCTTAATTTTCTTTCTTAGTTACATGTTTGGCATGTATTGTTCTTCCCCCAAAAATCGGTTTTTGTGAGAGAATTTTTCCCCTTGGTATGCAATTTTCGAATTGCATTGTTCTTCCCAAAATTCCCTCTTTACTTGTATTTGGGATTTTTAATCTCGATTACAAGTTTGCTGGAAATTCTTGTTCTTCCTCATCAGTAAAGGAATTTAACCATTTTTGGTTAAAATTCCAAGTTGAAAAGTGTGAAATACCCCTCCCTTGCAAATTCGGGTTTTGAAAACCGGATTAATGTTGAAGAGTTCTTCCCTTTTTCATGACTTCCCCGGATTTTCCCATTTCCATCCATTCATGTTCTCCATATCCGTACTTTCCGTTTCCGTCATTTTCCGCAAGTCAAAATCTCATTTTTCGTCCATTTCTCCATTTTCGAATTTGCAAGTGTACTTGTATTCGGGTTTTAAAACCCCGATTGCATGTATGTCCTTTCCAACTTGTATACTTGCGAAAATTCTCCCAAGATCCGAAATTGGTCAAAGTCAAGATTTTCCCATTTCTACATATTTCCCCTCTTCCTCTCACAAAATCGTGAAATTCAAGAATCGAAGTTTTACCCATTTGGAAAAGGAAGAATGATATTTGCAGCTGACTATGATGTTGCCTTAACTCTTTTAAGTCTTCATCACAGTAGTCTAGGTTCACAATCAATGACAGATTTGCTGGCATCTCCAACTCCAAAGAAAATGAAATACAAATATGACAAATATCAGAATGAGGTTGCCCCTTCCCAGGTTTCTTCTCCTTTGGATCGCATCAGAGACACGGAGATAGGGCACGTTGATATGGCAGAATTCGTCAATAGGGTAGAAGATCCACAGGATAATAACTTGCAACGGCTGTTGAACAGCCATATCCATCATGCATCTTCCTTCCCGGTGGGTGCACTAGATCCTAAGTTCGTTATTGCATGCACCCATCATTTTGACAAGGAATCAAGAGTCATAAAAAATGATGATGGTGAAGCTATAATTCGTCTTGATGCGGATACAATCAAGAAAGTCTTCAGAATACCTCCTGCACCTGTTTATATGGAAATCACCAAAGAAAGTGCAGTGGAATATTACGTGATGAAGGAAAAAGATTGCAAGCGGCATATCAATAGGTGGATCCAAGAGCCACGACCTTCCTTCTCGAGGTGGGCAAAGTTGTACCGTTGTGATTTCAAATGGGAGATAGGAGACACCATCACTCTTCTCAGCAGGATGATGGGCCTTGAACATTCCAATGTCTTTGAGCCATGGATGTATCAGTTCATTATGTTCATACGGCAGTCACATCACATTTCATGGGGGGAAATCATCAGCAATGCCTTGTGCGAACAACTTGCAGCAGTTCCTACCACCATGACCACCTTCATGAATTCTTATTTGGTATATTTAGCAGCATCACCTAGACACTTTCCAGGTCTTTCTACCAAAGGTGATCGCTCGCTTATACCAATTTGGGAATATTATGACTAGTTGCCATTGAGACCCAGCAGACTGCATTTTAGAAGGGTCCAAGATGCATTCTTCGGATATTTCATGTGTTAGTTTGACAGAAATCTCAGGAACAAGAGAGTATCAGATGAGGCATGGGTCAAGGTGTCTGAGTATGGGTGTTTGTTTCTGCAATTTCCCACCTTCACTTACATGAGGATAGGATGCTATGATGGTCAGCCATACATGCTTCCGAGATACCCAACCGATAAGATAATTCTTATGGAATTGGGAAGACAGATCATGGCTGTTCACACTTTTCAGTCTGCTAAGCACAAGGTTGGAATGGGGATCTCCACCACAAACCCATGGAAAATTGACTGGTACTCCCTTGTCACATCTGTGAAGGCTAAGGCCATGGAGGCTAAATTGCAAGAAATCAAACTTAAAAGGTTTAAACCTAGAGCTGATTTTGATTATAGAGGAATGAAGGAGAAAATCAAGAAATCCTTTGTGCATGTTCATCGCATTGAAGACATCTGGGTAGATCTCCACACAGAAGCCGAAGTCCTCAAGATGGATTACTGCAAGCTCACTGTTGAGCAAATTGTTGATTTGAACCTAGCGGATATCCCACAAGGGATGATTGATGACGGGCATATACTTGATCCTGAATACACTTCACGGAGGGTTGAGGAAGCTCCACTTCCTTTGATCCAATGGTCGCACAAGGAGTGCATATCCATCCTTGACAGATTTCAGCCTATCTTGGCCAACACCAACTCATGGCTGAAAAGTAATGTTGTTAGACTTATCAAAATCAAGGTTAATAAAGAAGATGATTCTACGAGGCCTCTTGGACGAAAATCTGAGATTCAGATTGACAACAAGGAGGGTGCTTTATCTTCAGGCACAAGGATCAAGTTACGAGTCAGTCGTGCAGTAGTGCTTCCTCCTGAGGAAACGACTGTTCGTGGGAAGGAAAAATCATGATTCCATGTTCAGGTGATCGATCTGGATAATCCAGAAGAGGGGCAGCAATCTGATGATGCTCCTAAGTCTCCAGTTTCAGACTCGCCTCATGAGGTCATTCCTCCAGTTTCCATTGAAACGGCCTCTTTCTCCTCCTGATTTGCTTGTGGATGAGTCTCCTCAAAATGCAATTCCCATTTCAGCATACGAGCCATCTCTTGATCATCAACAAGAGAGTGTTGAAAGTTCCTGAGAATATTCCTACTTGCATTCAATTATCAGAAATTGATACTTCCACTTCTGGTTTTGAAGAATTCATGAGGCAATCTTCATGCCCATTGGTAACTGAGCAAACTGTGGTCGCTGTCCAAACAGATATTCCTCCCAGGATGACCACGGTGATTCAAACAAAAACTGCTTCTCCTTTGCCTACGACTGTTACTGGAGGGGAGTTGATTACTTTGCCTCCATAGCTTAGTTCTTTCACCCTGAAAAGGAAGAAGCAAGAAATCTCACCTGACACCTTTGACTATCAGCAACTGAAACAGTCCAGATCCAAAGTTGCTAAGAAGGCCAAGACTATCTCTAGGGTAACTGTTGATAGCAACAAGATGAAGATAGCTGAAATTGTGGAACCTATTGCAGATAAGCCACTTGATGAAATGTCAACTGCTGATTATAAGGTTATGAGGATAGAGTTGGGCAAGCAAACGCATGAGGTCATTAAACATGATGCTCAGTTTTCTGTTGCTTCATTGGTGCAAAGGTGTGATGATCTTCTAGCAAAGAAAGACAAGCTAGAAGAGGAAAACCGACAGCTTATGGCAGCCATTCATAAAATCACAAAACCTGCTGCTGAAGGGAGTAACTCCATAGGTTCTTCTGGTTCCCAAGAATCGATTCGTGGAGTGGAAAGGGCTACTCAGAAAGTACAAGCACTGGATTCCTGGGTTGATCAGCTTCATGATCAATGTGTACAAGTAATGAAAGACATTTTTCAAATAATGTCTAAGTTGGAAACTGTTGAGGAGAAACTAAATCAAACTTCTAATACTTTCAAAAAGAATCTGGAAAGTGTTGAAGAAAGTTTGACAATCTGGCGTACCATGCCCCAACAACAGCTGAGTATTTTGCAGAAGCATGCCATCATCTCTTCCAGGGTTATGTACTTGGAATTTGAAGAACTCCTGGAAAACAAGACCCTTGTTCTTAAATCCCTCATTGAGGAGATCGGTGATGCAAAGAGATTTCGGGGCGAAGTTTACCAAGATATTGTCTCACATTGTGAAAGGGCCTCTTGCAACATAGTAAGTCAGGATGCAGAGCTGATTCCAGAAGAAGAAGTTCTTGCTGATTTACAAATGAGGATTCATAATGAATGGAGGAGCGAACAATTCACGGCAGCTTCGATTCAAGCATTGATGAAACACCAAGCCTTTCTGCATGAAATCCAATCTATCTTGGATAAAAACAATTTTGCGCTTCTCCGCTATCACGACACTATTGTGAAGACTATGGTTGTTGCCAAGAACACCCATGAACCGAATCCGGAGGAACTACAAGCAAGCATCTGGAAGTTTCAAGGATTTGTGTCTTCATAAAATGCAACTTAAGTGTTTTTCAACACTTAGTTGAATATTCCTTTTTTGTATTCTTTAGTTGTAATTTAGTTTTGACAGGTTACATGTAAAAGTATTTTTTGTAAAAAGCAAGTTACACATTACTTGCACTTTTGTAATTACATGTAAGACAACTACAAGTTGTGTCCAATTAGGACTGTAGTTGGAATAAGTCTTAGTTAGTTGAAGTAACTCTTAGTTAGTTAATGAAGTCTCAGTTAGTTATTGCATGAGTCTTGGTGGTTGAGAGAATCTCTCAAGTTAGTTAGGATCCTCCCACCTTTTTCTCAAGGCTCCTCTTCTATAAATACTTGAGGAGTTCATTGTAATTGATATCTTTTGGAAAGCAAGCAAAAACTTTGCCAAATTTACAGCAAGAAGTCTTTGAGCTTATGTATGTGGATTGAAAGTTTTTGAAGAATAATAAAGAAAGATTACTCAAGTTTTGAGTCTTTGAGCTACATGTTTGAGTTTGAATCTTTTCTTTCTTCTACACCAAGTGTTTCTAAAGGAGCTTAGTCCAATCTGATTTGAAGTCTTTAAGATGCAAGTAGAGAAGATTAATTAAAATAGGAAACTCTCTTGAAGGAGCAACAAGTCTTTGAGCTTGCGTCTATTCTTGAGGAAAAATTACTGTTTGATAAGAAATAGCAGCAAGTCTTTGAGCTTGCATTAGTTCTTGTCTTTGTGTTGAAAGAGTAGATTATTCCAGTCTTTGAGCTGTTATCTTTTATTCGTTGTAAATTTTAGTATAGCAAAGGGTAGATAGGACTTCCAATAGTCAAGTCTTTGAGCTTGATATTGCTGTCCCGTCCTGAAGGAAGTGACGGAAGTCTTTGCGCTTTCAGGAAACTTCATTTCCTTTCTCTTATTTTACTTGAAAGTGGTTATTGTTGTTATTCAATCGCTATCATTTTCTGTGAAGAGAAAAGGATATTGTCTTTCTTGAAAAAAGAAAAAAGATTACTGTCCCATCCTATTTTATTTTCCAAGTTGTAGTTAGATAGGGGGAGCCTTCCCTTAATTAGGAGAGTTTTTACTCGTGTGCTGTGGTTGAAACCACAATTTTGTATATTTCCCCAAATGTACAAAATTTTCAACCAACACTCAGGACGAAAACCCTCTAGGTTTGGAACTGGGGGCCAAAAACCCACAAATCCTTGGAGTGATTTCACACAAAAATCACCATTGTGCACATTTGCTCAAATTTTTAGCTGGTAATCAAAATATATCTTTCTAGATTTTAGCACCACCATCTAGGGTTAAAGTGGGCGACAAGGTGAAGGATCATGGCAATTTGTAATTGGTCTATAATATATTTAAAGGCAGATTTATACTTAAAACCAGTACAACCAGTTTAGGGTTCCAGCTATTCCATTCTTGGGAAAGTTTTGTGGCAGTTTTAAATCTGTTTAGGACAGATTGGAGGGCAAAGTCAGGTTGGAAAATAGTGCCAACACTTACAGTTAAATTGTTGCAAATTATATTAGAATTTGAGATGTCCAAGGTTAGGGGTAGTGCACCATCCATTTAGGGACAGTTCACTGTTCAATAACCTAAGAGAATTTGACAGTTTTTGAAGGCAGAATTAAGGACAGAATTATTGCTATAACAGTACCAATTTTGGCGAAAAAACATTGTTTTCTGTGGTAAGAAAACACAGCCCTTGGAGGTATTTTAAATTAGAATTCGTTGTTGGTTAGAGTTCAGTGATTTGTGCAAAACAAGACAGCCCTTGGAGGTATTTTAAATTACAATTTGTTGTTGGTTAGAGTTCAGTGATTTGTGCAAAACAAGATAATTTTCAAAGGAGATATTACACAACTTATTCATGTAGAGAATCAAGCCAAATTAACATGTCCTTTAAAACTGATACGGTTTATCTCAAAGTAGCCTGCCCACATACACACAGGATGGAGTTTTGTCATAGTGAAATGGATGCATAATAACTATGTTTTCAGCTTAAACAAAAAATGAAAATTTTAGGATACAACATAGTATAAAATTAAAAAAATTATCTTCCCTGATCAGAGAGGTGATGGAACAAAGACAAAAGGTGGTGTAGACAAGTGGATATCTCCTCAAAATGGCATCCTGAAATTAAGTTTTGACACTACATTTGAGAGGATTCCATGTCTAGTAAGGAGTGAAGACATTTTTTGGAATTGGAAAGGGCAGATGGTTAATGATATTTATGAAACTAGAGGTGACTACTAATAATGTGGCATAAGAAAAAGGCCATTCATGCATGTCATGATGTGATGATCCTCCTTCACCAAGACCTTTGAAAAGTGGCCTTCAACCTCTTGTTGTGTATTCCCTATAGTATCTTGCTAAACAACTCCTTGATAACACACTGACCAGATATAATAGTCGCCAGCTATGTCTGCTTCCTCCTCTTGGAAGAGATTAGCAACATCACTTTGTTCAGATTCAAAATTCCCCACTACTATATTTATCGGTGGTGCCTCAAGTACAAGCTTTTCTGGTGGTGAAGGAAGCTTGTCCTAATTTCTAGCTACATAACTAGAAGTAGTATTTGGATACGGCCTCCTTGGAATATCTTTGTAAGGGGAAGAAAATACACCTTGAGCTATTTGCTTTTTGAGGGCAAGCAACTCATTAGCCAACCTCTGCACCATGCGATCTATTCTCTTGGTAGACAATGATTCCAAAGGAGAATTTCTTTGGACCCATTTGGCTTTATCCTTATCTTACACGCAAGGATAAGATCATCTTCAATCTCTATTGCCAAGGTTTGTGCTACTGCGAGATTAACTAGAGTTGCTCTTCTCAATAGAAAACTTACCTCAGGCACTTGAGCATTGATAAAGAAGCACTTCAAATTTTCAGCAATAGGTTGAGCAAAAGTTGGAATTCTTTTAGACAACTTGTTGAATTTAGACACAAACTCTCGCATGGGTTTGTGTGGTTCCTTTTTGATTTGAGTCAGTTGTGCTAACAATGCATGCACATCCTCTGCGGGCTTGAACCTTTCGTCAAACTTTGTTTTAAGAGTAGCCCCAATTTGTGATGGTTTGTGGCATGAGGTGGTAGAACCAATCTACAGCCACACCTTGTAGAGTTTTAACGAAAAGTCTCGCCAAAACATCCTCGTGTTCCACACCAAGCACACCACATGCAATATAGAAGGCAGCAATGTGCTCATCGGGATGTTGTCTTCCATCTCCAAAAAACTTGGGAAAGTTCTTCCTCGAACCATCAAGAAGAGCATGTAATGGCGGAGTCAGATTCAACGAACCAAAAGCATTTCCCCAAGGACCTTGGGCAGCCATTTTACATGTCCCTGGTGAAAGCTTGACAAACTACAAGAAAAGAAATTACAATGAATAGAATATTGGTATACTTCAACCAAAAGCATGAGGCCTTTGGATGCGTATTGTATCCCCAACAGAGTCGCCAAAAATTGTTGGTTAAAAAATTTTGTACACCTGGGAAGACGTGCAAAATTATGGTTTCAACCAGTGAGTGAGTTAAAAGCTTTACTAATTCTAAGGGAACGCTCCCTCTCTCCTACTATTACAAATTAATTATAACATATAAACACTAATCTAACTTGGGTGGGACAACATCCTTTTCTCTTTTTTAAAAACAAAAGATATTCTTTTCTCTTTTCAAAAAAGAAACTACAATTAGAGTAACAAATACAAAAACTTAAGAAATTTCAACAACTACAAAGATGCTTATATAAAAAGAAGCGCAGTTTCCATGAAAGCACAAAGTCTTCCGTCACTTCCCCGAGACAAGAATGTAGAAGCAAAGCTCAAAGTCTTCACTTTTCGACTACCCTATCTAGCTTCCAAAATGATTAGTATGATAACAACGTACAACATACAACAACTCAAAGTCTATTGATATGATGCACTCCAAACTACTATGAATAGGAACAATTACAAGCACAAAGTCTTGTAACTTTTCTCTATTATGAACACTTAACTATGCTAATTTAATCCTCAATATTTGTAGCACAAAGTCTACAAGAAATTAGATTAAAGCTATTTCCAACAACCTCACTAGAATTTCAAGTATATGCAGAAAAATATATCACTGTGACATAAGAACACAATGAATATATGAACAAAGCCTCAACACAAAGTCCGAAACTCAAATGTCCTCTTTATATTGCTTGAGAGTCCAATTTACAAGTATAAAATACAAAGTCTTTATCGCTATAAATTTCTGTAGAGTTTTCTTGCTTGTCAAAAAGATAAAAATTACATAGAGCACCCTTCAATATATAGGAGAGGGGCTAAGAGCAAAAAGTGGGAGAAGTCCAACTAAGACACATTCCACAACTAACTATGACTTATTCCAAATTACAGTCCTATTGTCTTTCAACTTGTAATTCGTTTACATATAATTACAAGTTACAAGAATACAAGTAATGTGACTACTTGCAATTACAATTTTTGGCATTACATGTAATTTGTCAAAGGGAAATTACAAATGCATAATTGAAACTAATCTAAGTGTCTAAGACACGACTCTATTTACATCATCCTTTATCTAAGAGGTCTTCATGTCGCTACAAGATGCTGGCACTTGAAGTATTCAAGAACATTGAAGGTATTTGTCCAAGAAAATCAACTTGCATCATTGATAGTTCTTATGTCCTTTGCCAATGAACTCTAGCCTCATCTTCTTGCTTGGGGTAATACTAATTCTTCAGAAGAAGATCAATCTATGCATATCACATTGTACTCTTTTCAATTTACATCACTATTGTCATTAACATATGACAACACTGGCTTTTACTCACTATTTTTGCATGCATTAAGACCCCTTGCAATCGGATCTCTAAGATCCAATCTCAGATAGAGAACAACAAAACTCATGTAATTTGTCAAAAAAAACAACCTACTAGCTTGGAATCGGGTTTGGGAAGGTAATTTGCAAGAGCAAGTAGGTCATAACGCACTTGGAATGCGGAATTTGTGGAATACAAGTTGGGGAAAAATATTAACATTTACACTTGCAATCGGGTCTTGAAGACCCGAATGCAAGTAAGCATTCTACATGATTGGTATTAGCTTTCCATCGAGTCTTGGAGACCCGATTGCAAGTGAGTATACTTGCAATAAAGAGAGCAGTGGGAGAAACAAGCTTGCAATCGGGTCTCAAAACCCCGATTGCAAGTGAAAGAGATTAGCAAGGTAGGCACAAACTTGCAATCGAGGTTTCAAGACCCAATTGCAAGTGTTCATGTAATGAAGCGCTCAAAGAATGGGTGGCTTGCAATCGGTTCTTGGAACCCCGATTGCAAGTGCAATATGCATTTCATTTTGCTTTTATAAAACACACTTGTAATCGGGTCTTAGAAACCCGATTACAAGTAGAACAAACTTTATAACAATGTGCTGACTTGTAATCGGGTTTCTAAGACCCGATTACAAGTAGAACAAACTTTATAACAATGTGCTGACTTGTAATCAGGTTTATAAGACCCGATTACAAGTAAAGTTCTTACTTGCAATGACAGCAAAAAGTTCATACTTGCAATGATTGCAAAAAGTTGCTACTTGCAAAGAGAAACTCAAAACCCGAAATTGAACAAAAAACTAAGAAAACGAAAACAAAGGCCAACCAAAACTTGGACAAAGATGACAAACACACCAACTGATGATTTGAAATTAACAAATACAAGTTTTAAACCTCATAAAATATGCCTTGGAGAAGAAAACTACGAATTTTGAGTAAAAAAATTATTATTTTTTGAAAATTCAAAAATTGAGACAACAATTTGCAAATCTGAAGTAGAAGGAAGAGAAATATTCAAATCTGATTTAAAATAGCAGCAAGGGTTATTACATGTCACTCACTTGCAACCTCTCTCCTTTTCTTCCACACTAACCCAACATCATATGTAACTTCTCCCCTTGCTAACCTACTCACTACCTTCCTTCCTTGCTGGCACTTCCTTCGGCAGATTCTTTGCCTTAGTCTACAACTTCTTTCACCTTCCGCCAAAACCCACATCTTCTTTTGTTCAAGCTCTATCACCAAACTATTCACACATTGAGCACTCTTGGCTCCCTCAAATGACTGTTCACACACTTTCCTGTGCTCTATCTCTCTCTCTCCCTACACTTCTTTATCTAACATTGTCCCCTCTTGCACTCTCCTCACCTCTTGGCACCTAGACTATTGTTGACAACCCATGGCTCGTCATCCACCTCTCATCTATTATCTTCCTCTAAACTCTCGTGTGCTTTCTCTTCATTAGTTGGAATCTAGGTTGGTTGTTTTTCTCTATGCTCTCACACTATGCCCTGTGTTCACAACCTCTCCTCTCTACTATCAACTAATGGATTGTCATGTCCCCTAATCAATGAAAAACGAAAGTATAAAAAGATATTAATTATTTTATATAAATTCTCTTCATTCATTTATATAAAAACATTAACATTTACAAGAATGGTTTTTTTTAATATATTTGCTTAACACTGTAATTAGTTCTAACTACTACGGGATTTTCAACTGATCGATGATAATAAATGGATGAGCACGACCCGAGAGGGGGGGAAGGAGTTGAATCAAAGAATTCATGGAAAGTTTAGTGGAAGCCTGCGTGTGTAAAAAAACACAACCCAGCATCTCTTAACCTTTCGTCAGTCTCTTAGACTGGCCTATTGGTCATATACTACAGAGGACGAAACCAGTGGTCATCACAGAATGAAGTCCCGACGAGAATGGAGTATATTGGAGAACGTTTAGTTACAGTATCAAGACGCTACATCATGGAATGTTTAGAAGCTGCAAACGCGGAAAGGAGTGTGACACGAAGCAACGGATGTACATGAACTCTTCACATCCCCGGTCTCTCTCTGCAATCCCGAGCACAAAGCCAACTAGAGTATAGCGGAAAGTCCAGTATATATATTTCTTACAGTGTCCATCAGGAAACCGATATCGGGAAGCATTCGTTTTCCATGTAATTCGCGGGGCAGTGTAACGAAGAGTATAAGGAAGGGGAACGTGTTATTCCCGTTAAGTTGCCGAAATCAAATACTGGCTGTGGAAGTGCAAATAGAAAGGGTGGAGATTGACTGGCAAAGGAATTGCACAACGGAAGTATTAGGACCGTAGCACATGCTCTGTTGCTAACAGCGCACATCTACGAAGACCGTCTTCTCATATGTACATCGAAATCTCTTTGAAGACCAACAGGTGCATAACGTTGACCACTTTAAAGCAGATAACAGGTGCAATTTGTATTTGTATATATATTCTGAATAAGTGCACTACATTCGAATAACGAATGCCTAAGTTCTTTCAATTACGGGAATAACAACAAATAGGAAGGGAATTGCGTTTTTATGAATAAGAAATATTACTGTCTGTACGTCATTACTTTAGTTTGTCATACATTGGAAAAGATTTTGCAAACGAACTGAACAGATGTTTAATAAATAATTAAGGGATTTTACAGTGGTATCAGAGCTTTTTGTGTCCTGCCAGCCCGTAGGGTATTGAGACTCCATGAAAATTTACTGCACAATTGAGTATGCACCCAGGAAATTATAATTTCCGAAGTACTAGGGCCCATCAAAACAGACTTCCAAACTCTCCTTTAGCACAAAATAGTTCATCTATTCCATTTGAAATTGAGGATAGCCATACAGAAACAGACGAGGAATTTATTTTTGAAACCAACATGGGAGACCCAGATAACAATAAGGATCTATTGGCTGCATTGATCAGAAGTCAGCAAGATATGCAGGATAATGTTAACAGAATGACCAACTTGATGACCCAGTTTATGGCCAATAATATTAATCAGCACCAAAATAATGGAAGACAGAATAATCCACATCAAAATAATGGGGGAAACAATGGGGGTAGAGATGAACAGTCAGTTAATAATCAGCCAGAAAGAATAGGAGCAGCAAGACCATTTATGCCTACATTTACTGCTAGAAACCAGCCTCCTGAAAATGAGCCTACAATAAGAGAAATACAAGAAGAAATACATCAAGACTGGTCAAGTTTCGATGAAGAATTCAGATCATCAATGACATTTAGAGAATATTTAGATGTCAGAATGAAACATAGGCCAAGAGGACAACGAGGAAATAACAGTGAATTACAAAAAAAAATTGGAAAAATGTTTATTCCTTATTTTGATGGTTCAGGTAAGACAACTACTCGGGCTTGGGTGCAAAAATTAGATACTTACTTCCAATTAAACCCTATGATTGAAGAAAAAGCAATTAAATATGCTGCGTTACATCTTGACGGTGTAGCACATGAGTGGTGGCATCATGGACAAATAACCTTGGGACATAATTTGATAGGTACTTATGTTGAGTTCACTGAGAAACTTATTGATAGGTTTGATTCTAAAGATCCTGAATTACATCTTAAAGAATTGACTCAGCTTAAGCAGACTGGAACTGTTGAACAATATATTTCTGAATTTGAAAAATTGGCTGTCTTAGTGACTGAAATTTCAGAAAGACACAAGATTGTGATATTTATAGATGGATTGTCTGATTCCCTCAAAAGGTGGGTTAAATCCTTAACCCCCCTACTTTACAAACAGCTGTCAAAAGAGCAAGAGAATTGGAACCATCTTCAAAAGGAAAACCTTTTAACAAAGGACCACCTCCTAAACCGGAAAAAGACAAACAACCTTTCAACAAAGATGATTTCCCTAAAAACAGGCTAGATAAAGAGGAAAGAGAAGAGCTCAGAAGGAAAAAACTATGTTTCAGTTGTAGGGAAGCATGGCAGCCTGGACACAGATGTTTAGGGAAGGGGAAAATTCATTATATTGAGGTTATGTCTGACAATGAGGATGAAGAGAATGTTGAACCTAACATAGAACGAACACCTCCGAATACTGAGTCAGAAACAGGTACCAAACAAGGAGAAGGAGTAATAGCATCCATGACAGGAACCCCACATTATAATATTTTCAGAGTTAGAGGAGTTTTGAATGGATAGCGTGTAATTGTTATGCTTGATAGTGGTTCTACTCATAATTTTATAGATGCAGCACTTGTGGAAAAACGTGGTTTGCTTTGCAGACTGAAAAACATGAGGGATTTGATGTTAGAGTAGCAGGTGGAACTAATTTGTCTAGTACTCATAAAGTTCTTAAATTGAATATTACTCTTGGCAATTACACTGTTACTGATGATTTCTATGTGATTGATCTAGCTGACACTAATGTTGTCTTGGGCATACAGTGGATGGAAACATTAGATGAATATACACAAAGCTTTAAAAGAATGGAATTCTCTTTTAAAATTGATGATAAGAAGGTAGTCCTTCGTGGTATGTCTAACAGTGGCCCCAGGATCGTCAGTGCGAAAAGGAAGGAAGCTATTTTCAGACATGGAGATGTGGCATGGTCAGCACAATGTTTAATCTCCAATAAGGTATCAAGTTTTGAATCTAAATCTTATCAAGTTGATTTGTTAACAGTATTAGATTCACATCATTTGGTTTTTAATGATATTCCCCCAGGAATCCCACCTGATAGAGGTTTTGAACATACTATTGAATTAGAATAAGGTGCTAAACCAGTGATTACTACTCCTTATAGACACCCTAAAACATTCAGGGATGAAATAGAAAAGGCAATTAAGGAGTTATTGGATATGGGACATATTAGACCTAGTTCTAGTCCTTTCGCTTCATCTGTAGTATTGGTCAAAAAGAAGGATGGAACTCTTCAAATGTGTATTGATTACAGAGCTCTTAACAAAAAAACAATCAAAAACCGGTATCCAATTCCGTGAATTGATGAATTGTTAGATGAATTGCATGGTGCCATTTATTTTTCTAAAATTGATTTGAGATCAAGGTATCATCAGATTAAGTTAAGAGAACAGGACATTCATAAAACTGCTTTCCGTTGTCATTATGGTCATTATGAATTCTTGGTTATGCCGTTTGGTCTAACAAATGCTCCGGCAACATTTCAGTCTTGTATGAATCATATTTTTAACAAACAGTTAAGGAAATTTTTGCTAGTATTTTTTGATGATATACTAATTTATAGAAAAACTTGGGATGAGCATTTGAAACATATTGATATAGTCCTTGGTATTATGGAATCACAATCACTGTATGCAAAGGCATCTAAATGTGAATTCGGAATGACTGAAATTTTGTATTTAGGGCATATGATCAGTGCAACAGGGGTACAGGTTCATCAAGAAAAGATAAGAGCCATTTTGGATTGGCCACCACCACGGAACCTTACAGAATTAAGGGGATTCTTTGGTTTATGCAATTATTACAGGAGGTTTGTCAAAGGTTTTTCACAGCTTGGGGCACCCTTGACAGATCTGACTAAAAAGGGGGCATTGAGATGGACTAAGGAAGCTCAACAGGTATTTGAGAAACTTAAAGAGGTAATGAGTTCTCGTCCAGTACTTGCTCTTCTAGATTTTAATCAACCTTTTGTGTTGGAATGTGATGCTTCTAGTGATGGAATAGGGGCAGTTTTAATGCAAAACAAACATCCTATAGTTTATGAAAGCAGGAAACTTAATAAACTTGAGAAATTATATTCTATCTATGATAAAGAAATGTTGGCAATCATGCATGCATTGACAAAATTTAGACAGCATTTGGTTGGTAGCAGATTTGTGGTGAAAACGGACCAAAATAGTCTGAGATATTTCTTGGGACAAAAAGATTTAAATGACCGGCAACAGAAGTGGATCAGTAAAATTCAAGCTTATGACTTCAAGATTGAATATGTAAAAGGTAAAAATAATGTTGTTGTTGATGCTTTATCTAGAAGGCCTAAAATCAATGCGTTATCTGTGGTAACAGCTGATTGGAAATCTTTGTTGTTGGTCAAGTATTCAAAGGATTCTTTTGCATGTGATTTGCTAGATGGTAATATCCAGGATGATAAATATAAAATTGTTAATGATGTTATCTATTACAAGGATAGGATTTATTTAACTTCAGGATCGAAGTTAAAAGAAAAAATTCTCCAATCTATGCATGATATTCCTCTAGCGGGGCATCCTGGATACTTCAAAACGTATCGTCAGGTCAGAGAAAGGTTCACTTGGAAAGGCTTAAAAAACGATGTCCTATGCTATGTCAAGGAATGCACCACCTGCCAGCAAAATAAAGCAGAACAAACATATCCTGTCGGTTTATTACAACCATTATCTATACCGGATCAGAAATGGGAAAGTATATCCATGGATTTCATTACTGGTTTACCGAAATCCCAAGGTAAAGATTGTATATTTGTTGTGGTTGATCAATTAACTAAATTTGCACACTTCTTTTCTATCACTACAGAATTTACAGCAGTTCAGATTGCAGAGTTATTCTTCAGAGAGGTTTTCCGATTACATGGTTTACCAAAGACTATAATCAGTGATAGAGATAGTAGATTCTTAAGCATATTTTGGGGGGAGCTTTTCAGATTGACAGGTACAGAGTTGAATCATAGCACCAGTTATCATCCGCAAACCGATGGGCAGACGGAAATAGTGAACAAGTGGATTGAAGGTTATCTTCATAACTATATAGCCGGACATCAGAAGGCTTGGGTTCGTTGGTTATATCTGGGTGAATATTGTTATAATACTACCTTTCATATGTCAATTGGTATGTCTCCTTTCAAAGCATTATATGGCTATGATGTCCTCTCTTTTCTTGACCTTGCTTTTGAACAGAGCAATGTACCTAAAACTCGTGATTGGCTTCAAGAAAACCAAGACATTTTGTTAGCTTTTAAAGAGAATTTGCAATGTGCTCAAAATCAACAGAAAATCTATGCAGATAAAAAACAAGTTGAACGCCATTTTGAATTGGGAGATTTGGTATTTCTCAGGTTGCAACCTTATCGACAGTCTTCTCTCAAACGTAGTGGGTCTGAAAAATTAAAACCTCGATTTTATGGTCCCTATCAGGTAATCTGGAAGGTTGGTACAGTTGCCTATGAACTTGATTTACCAGTGGATAGTAAGATACACAATGTATTTCATGTGTCTTGTCTCAAGAAAGCTCTGGGACAGCAAGTGTCAGTATCCAAAGATCTACCTCCTTTGAATGATGAAGGGAAGCTCAAAATGACACCGGAAGTAATTTTGGAAACACGGGACAGGCAACTGCGGAACAGAACTATCCGAGAATATCTCATCAAATGGAAACATTTGCCTCGGGATGATGCCACATGGGAAAATGAAAGAGTTTTGGAGTTGCTTGAGGGCAAGCAACATGAGGCAAGGGAGACTGTCATGTCCCCTAATCAATGAAAAACGAAAGTGTAAAAAGATATTAATTATTTTATATAAATTCTCTTCATTCATTTATATAAAAACATTAATATTTACAAGAATGGTTTTTTTTAACATATTTGCTTAAAACCGTAATTAGTTCTAACTATTACGGGATTTTCAACTGATCGATGATAATAAATGGATGAGCACAACCCGAGAGGGGGGGAAGGAGTTGAATCAAAGAATTCGTGGAAAGTTTAGTGGAAGCCTACGTGTGTAAAAAAACAAAACCCAGCATCTCTTAACCTTTCATCAGTCTCTTAGACTGGCCTATTGGTCATATACTACGGAGGAAGAAACCAATGGTCATCACAGAATGAGGTCCCAACGAGAATGGAGTATATTGGAGAACGTTTAGTTACAGTATCAAGACGCTACATCGTGGAATGTTTAGAAGATGCAAACGCGGAAAGGAGTGTGACATGAAGAAACAGATGTACGTGAACTCTTCACGTCCCCAGTCTCTCTCTGCAATCCTGAGCACAAAGCCAACTAGAGTATAGTGGAAAGTCTAGTATATATATTTCTTCCAGTGTCCATCAGGAAACCGATATCAGGAAGCATTTGTTTTTCATGTAATTCGCGGGGCAGTGTAACGAAGAGTATAAGGAAGGGGAACATGTTATTCCCGTGAAGTTGCCGAAATCAAATACTGGCTGTGGAAGTGCAAATAGAAAGGGTGGAGATCGACTGGCAGAGGAATTGCACAACGGAAGTATTAGGACCATAGCACACAGGCTGTTGCTGACAGCGCACATCTACGAAGACCGTCTTCTCATATGTACATCGAAGTCTCTTCGAAGACCAACAGGTGCATAACGTCAACCATTTTAAAGCAAATAACAGGTGCAATTTGTATTTGTATATATATTCTGAATAAGTGCACTACATTCGAAGAACGAATGCCTAAGTTCTTTCAATTACAGGAATAACAACAAATAGGAAGGGAATTGCTTTTTTATGAATGAGAAATATTACTGTCTGTATGTCATTACTTTGTTTTGTCATACATTGGAAAAGATTTTGCAAATGAACTGAACAGATGTTTAATAAATAATTAAGGGATTTTACATGGATCCTCCCTCAACCCTTGGTGCCAAGATGGGTGCCTTCAAACTCACACGCTTTTCTTCTCTTCTCAAACCTTCTTGCTTTTTCACATGCCTTATAGATCCTACCCAAATGTTTTTGTGTTCAAACTCACCTACCTTGTCCTCAATGCCTCATCAATAATGTTGCCTACACACCCGATTCTCCCTCAGATCATACAATATCATTCCTCTACACATGGTGAACTACCCATAAATGCTAACAAGGTAAAAATAGCCTCTAAATGACTCCTTCCAAATCATTTGCTCCAACGTCCAATTGTTCACTATCCTTTTAACCATTAATGGAGGCTTTCCCAAAATATATAGCCTCATCCTACTAATAGGCCATCAACCTTCTAGCCTATGTTCTATCCTTCATGCAATTAATGCATGCATTAAGCACTCTTCTTGTCATCCTTCTTATCTACCATTCATCATGGGCATTAATGTTGACCTTTCATCATATGTGGCCATCCATTTTGCCACCAAAACGTAACCCTTGAACTTTCATCGTCATTCTTCCTCCAATGGCTCTCTTCATGCTATTGCAGCCTATTTGGCCACCTATTATTCCTAAAACCATTTTGTTGTCTAAACATGACCCTTCAACATTTTCTCCACTATGAGATCAATTGCAGCCCTTCCTTTACCACCTTCTCTTTCTTAACTACATTCCTACGGCCTCTCGGGCTCTTCCTCAGCCCCACCATACACCTAACAACCTACAACTAGCTCCTCTATTCACTCATTCATGCAACCTATCTACATCCCGTTGTGACCTTTTCATACATCGCCCCATTGCAAACAGGGACCCCCTCTTTCCTGCTTTCCGCCTCAT
This sequence comes from Cryptomeria japonica, assembly GCF_030272615.1. Lineage (NCBI taxonomy): Eukaryota > Viridiplantae > Streptophyta > Pinopsida > Cupressales > Cupressaceae > Cryptomeria > Cryptomeria japonica. The sequence goes on along the minus strand of NC_081409.1, from coordinate 197,234,826 downwards.
GTTAGTTTAGGGTTTTGGCAATCAGGCGGCAATTTTGAGCTTTCAATGCTCGAGTTTCAGTTTTGAAGTGATCATGCCTAAGGTGCAATTAGGGTTTTAAAATTTTGAATAGGATCAAATGTTTCAAAAATGTCAAAATTGTTTAAGTGATCCTAAATTTTGTCTAGGTCCAGGGTTTGCAACAGGTTTTAAATGTGAATAAATGTGTCTAAGTGTTGCAAATTAGGGGTATTTTTGTGCTAGAGAGTCTAGAGACCCTTTTGGAATCATCTTCTTGCTCCTAGCAGGTAAAATTTGGTCAGTTTGCACATTGTCCCGATGGACCCTTATTTTCCCCTAGTTAAAATGTTGAAAGTCCTAATGCAGAACGATGAAATTTGATAAGTCCAGGCATTTTCAATGCGAGAATCATCCTTGACCCGATGAGAAACATGAAATTAAGGCCTATAAATGAGTTGTCCCAATGGAGGACATTTTTCCACCAAGTTTTGAAGGAATAAAGGGACATTGTCCCGATGGAACATGATTTTCCCCACGATGTGTCCTGATGGACCACGTTTTTCCACTGGAAGGAAAATTGACTAAGTATAGTACCATAATGTGTCCCGATGAGGTGCGAATTTCCCCAAGGATGAAAAATAAAGGAAGCAGAGTTAAGTGTGGACAAAATTACCTTGTCCCAATGAAGTGCGTTTTTCCCTTTGACAAGTTGATGAAGTTTTGGTAAGTTTTATGTGTCCAAATAGCGGTCGTTTTTCCCAAAAGGATCGAATGTGTGCACAAGGTGAACAAATGAATGAATCTTAATTGTCCTAATGAGGGTTGTTTTTCCCCAAGTTGAATTTTTGGGACAAAGTAAGTGAATCGATGTGATTTTATGTGTCCTGATGGACCACGTTTTTCCCCAATGGCCATTTGTGATGAGTTATGATAAAATTTTAATACAAATTTTTGTCCCAATATGTATCGATTTTCCCTAGGAGACACAAATTTAATGCAAGTGAAAGATTTTAAATGACAAGTGTGCCTAAATTTAATTATTTTTGCCCTGTTTAATGATCAGCAACAATCATTTAATACAAAATGAGTTATCCCAAGGCAAATCGATTTTCCACCAGGCTGTTATAAAGCAAGTTTTTTATCCCACATTGCTTGTGTGGTGAAATATCAAGGTGAAAACATGAATAAGTCATTCAGCATTATAACAATATTTTTTAGCCTTGATGTGACTGATTGAAGATTCCAGTTGGGTGATTTGTGTCTAAGTGTCATTTAGATGCCATTGTTGAAGGCAAGTTGCAGATTGAAGAGGGCGATTTTGCCCAATCATGCCTAGCACCACCATTAGAGGGGAGTGAGAGTGATTTTCGTGTGGCTGGTTGAGCCACAAATTCTGGCAATTTGGAAGAACTTCATGTTTGGTGCCATTGTGGGAGAGCTGCAACTTCATCCAAATCTGAGTTTGATGCCATAGCTGGGCACATTTGTGACATTATCCTTGGATACCATTGCTGATCCTTTCCTGGGACATTGCATTTCCAGATCTGAAATTTCATTTGCAGCTCTTATTGCACAAAGGCAATTTTGTTTGGACACCATTTTTGAAGATTAAGGACATTAATGTGAAGACACCATTGCTGGTGCAAGTCTGAAACTACATTTCCAGCATTGTCCTCCGACTGATTTGACATTTCCAGCCACCTAGTTGTGCCCAGGCATGGCCATTTTGGGGCTTGGAAGGGTGAAATAATTCAAGTGCAGGTATATGACAGGGCTGTGACCGTTTCCAGCCACTGATATTTATCATTGTTAGAGTGTCTTCAGACTTTTGGAGGCCATCTCCAGACCTTGGAAGGTGTATTCAGACTTAGAAATCAGAAAATCAGACCTTAATACACCTTTTTCTGAGTATACACGCATGTCCTCAGACTTATTTTTCATGATCAGACCTTACATAAGTCTGAAAGTTGGGGTTTAAGAGGGTTTTAGACTCTATTTTGATCAAAATTTATTTTATTTTCAGAATTCATGTTGCAAATTGTAATGTCCCCTACTTGGTTTAGGCTTGATTTAACCATGATTAAGCTATTTCAATAGACTTATGACTTAAACTAAGTTGATTAGGAGACCAATCTATCTTAATGTGAATCGAATCGGTGATGTTCCATAGTTCAATCGATCAATTCGCTACTAAGTAAATTGTTCATCTACCCCAATAGATAATTAACTCTATCATACTAGATAATTAATTATATCGTCCATAATGCTTAATGCAAGTGTCAACCTTGTTACTTATTCAATTCTAAGGAAGAAGAGGATGTCCATGTTACCAAAGCGCTTGAGACCAAAATACAATAGGCTCCTCAAAGCTTACGGATCCAAGCTCTTACCCTATCTTGGGAATCGTCCTATTAATTGGATTTAGACTGTCCCTCTTTGGAAACAACTCCATCCCCCAAGTTTCTTAAATGCTGACAATACCAATAAACATTATATGCAAACATATTCTTCTTAATCTTATTAACTTAGGAGTCCTTTCTGATTTATATTCTAATATTGTTATTTGTCTGACCAAACATTAATTTGTATTATGAATTATCATTTAATCAATGTGTGTCATCCATATTGGTAGTAATTTAATGTTACCAACTTGTCTTACATTAACAATATCAAATTTATAATTAATAAGATTATACCATATTTAATACCGTAACCGTTTTTATTAACAATGTTGACATTAGATTACTTTATTATGTGGATCCATTATAATAATAGTATCATTAAATGTCATTAGAATTGAGTGTATTAATAATGTTAACTGTATTGGCACTAATTGTATTAACAATATTTATCTTATTAACTATATTTAATTATACTAGCATTGTCAATATTAATAAGATCAGATTTTATTATTAGTATTAACTGTATTATTGTTACTGTGTTGACTTAATAGTATAGCATCCTACTTATTCATTGACTGTCCCTCTATTCATACTGTGATGTTTGAACAGTCAATATGACTGCTGTGTTTGCCTGCTGTATTCTCTCTATTCCCAATATGAGTGTGGTCTTCTATCTCATTCTCTATTCCCCGTCCTATTCTCTTTCTTACTATTCCCGTATCCTCTTTTCCTTACTTTCCCTTTCTTTCTTATTTCTTCTTATTCCCCACTCCATCCTTCTCTGCCGTATTCTCTTTTTTTTTTTGTCTTCCTTCCGTGTGTATCTTGCAAGGGAGGGTCCTGTTGACGTGTTTTTTATGACTATGTCGAACACAGAATAAAGTTGCCTAACGATTACTTCACTCTCTCTTGATCAAAGTGCGATTGCATGCTAAGATTACAAGAAGTTCAAACAATCGACTCCAAGGTTCCTTTATGCTACAGACGTGACTCAGTTGGCTGATGTGATTGCTGGTAATCCAAAGGGCCTTACGTTTGCATCATTCTTTCACTTCTTTGTGGTGGCTGGAACTCCATCATCGGATATGACAATTTTGCGATGCTGCTGCTTCGAACGGACTAAAATGAACTGAAAGTAAAAGGGAAAGGGTTTAGAAGGATCTAAATCTACTCCTAAGGGCAGTGATAACAATGAATAGTGCTTTGGTGGACAAATTCCAAATAAACCAAGCTCTGCTTCGCCAAGATGAGGATGTTGAAGAATTTTCATATTGAGAAAGTGCATTTGAATACCCAAAACGGCGCAATCCAAACGACTATCCACAACCGAACTTAGTACAAGTTTAGTGGCTCAGGCTAATTTTACACTGCAACTTACAATCAGCAAGATGCAAAAAGTATGAACCATGGAAATTCATCAAACACCATTACATTCTCCATTGAAATCAAAGCACTATACTACTTCTACTCTAAGTGAGGAAGGTGAAACCATGCAAGCTTTGAAAAAATAATTCAAGTGGACACCATCAGAGAACAATGTTTCACTATTATTTTCTCAAAAAACTTATCGCAACAATTTCATACAAAGCTCCCTCCTATTACAAATGAGTGGGGTCACCCCTTTATATAGGCCTCAAGCCATGATTACATGCAAACCCTAATTAGGGTTTTCCCTAAAAGATTCTCCACTCAAGATGCAACAAGGTGGGAATCTCCAATTAATAACCAATCAATCATGCCCATATACAATTAATTCAAAAGTACCCAAAATAGCATCCATTGCGCATTAAATGCACCACCTCTTTCAAATTCGCCCAACATGTGTTGAATATTCATCCATGCAAAAATCACCCCATTATGTCATAAATGCTCCATCATTTCCACATGTGATGGCCACATGCAAAAGGAATCTGCCATAATGCCTCAAATGTGACGACTACATGCAAAAGATGCTGCATTAATTCTGCATGTGTTGACTTGGCTACCACTTGGAGAGAAAACCTTGGAGAGAGAAAACTTCAGGAGAGAAGAATTTGACCCATGAAGAATTTTTTCTTGAAGTTTCTCGAACTCTCCTTGCTCTGGAGGAGATTTTCAACAATTCTCCACCATCTCCTATTTTTTAGGAATTTCCACAATTTTAGGGTTTTGGTCCAGGAGAGAGAATTCTCTCACGTATCCATATCTTCAAAAATTTCTAAATTTGGAGGTCATTTGAGCCCTGAAAATGGATTTTTAAAAACTTTTCCTGGGGGGAATTTCTTGTTTAGTTCATCCCTAATTCCTTCCTTGCCTTATCTTCAATTCATCCTTGGATGTGATTTCTTGTTGTGGAGGAATTCTCCTTTGGAAAGAAATTTGTTCCTTACCCTGAGGAAGGAAATTCTTCATACCTTAGCCAATTTTCATGATTTCCAAGAACTATGTCCTGAAGGAAGAAATTTCAAACACTTGGTCAATTTTTCACCTTTCCTGGAATTTCTTCTTCTTGGGTGCAATTCTTCCCTGATGAAGGAATTCATCTCTTTGTGCACTGTCCATGAGAAGATCATTTTAGCGCGCACTCCTGTGTTCCTGGGCGGCATTTTAGATTGGGTGGGGAATTCTTTCAATTCCATGGATTCCTTGTATCCCTCTATCTGGCGCTTCTTGTCTCACTTGGGCGCTAAAATGCCTTGATCAAGGACTCTTGCAATTTGCCTGTTTCTCCATGCACTCTTCATTCTGGCGCCCTCCACAAGGCTGGGGCAGAAATTCCTCCTGAGGAAGGAATTCATTGTTTTATGAATTGTCCATGTCCTTTTCAACATCCCTATTTTTTAGGGATCCTCCTAAAATTTAGGAGCCAGGTTCATCGGATAGAAAATTCTGCCACGATTCTAAATCTATAACAATTTCCTCATTCCGGCAAGATTCGGTGTCTAAAAATAGCAAATTGAAAAATTTGTCCGAGGGGAATTTTGCTTTTCATTCCTCCTTGACTCCTTGGATTCTATGCCTTAGGTAAAATTTCAATTTTTTAGCTTGGGTGGAATTTTCGCCATGCCAAGGATTCATGGATTTTCCCTCTCTCCTTGGGAATCTCATTTCAGCGCCTGACTCCAGACTTGGGCACATTTTCTCTCTGTCCATGGACTCGTGGATTTTTCCACCTCTCCTTGGCTTCTCCATTTCAGCGCCTGACTCCAGTCTTGGGCGCATTTTTGCTTTGTCCATGGACTTGCGGATTTTTCCACCTCTCCTTGGCTTCTCCATTTCAGCGCCTGACTCCAGACTTGGGCGCATTTTTGCTTTGTCCGTGGACTCGCGGATTTTTCCTCCTCTCCTTGGCTTCTTCATTTTGGCACCCTAGTCCAGACTTGGGCGCATTTTTGCTTTGTCCATGGACTCGCAGATTTTTCCTCCTCTCCTTGGCTTCTTCATTTCAACGCCTGACTCCAGTCTTGGGTGCATTTTTGTTGTCCTTGGACTCGCGGATTTTTCCACCTCTCCTTGGCTTCTCCATTTGAGCGCCTGACTCCAGACTTGGGCGCATTTTTGCTTTGTCCATGGACTCGCAGATTTTTCCTCCTCTCCTTGGCTTCAAATTTTTCAACCTCCTGTAATATTGAAGTGTTTTCCCGAGCTTTCCATTTTAGGCATGGATTTCCAGCACTTGACCCATTTCTGGCTTTCTTTGTTTGTTGTCTGACTTTCCGGAATTCGAAATGTCTACGAACGTTTGATCCTTGTCGCCTTGTCTGACTAAACCTGCCAGAACTGACTTTCCAAAAATAGAAACCTTCTAGGTGTCAGCGTTAGACCCCTAGACAGGGTGCAAGAATGACTTACTATAAATAGAAACTTACTAAAAATAGTAAGTTTGATTTTTGGCAAAATGACGACATTCCAAGACTCGGAAAAATCCCTAAATAATAGGGACTTTCTAAAAATAGAAAGTTGCTCCGTTTTGGCTCAAATTTTACTGGGAGGTTCCTTGAAGGGTTCTAATTCCAATCGTATGTTCAGTTTCTTCAAAACCCTAACAGAAACCCCTAAAATCTAGGACAAAAGGCAAAACCCTTAGAAAAGACAAAACAGGCCCTAGACTTCATCAAATTCGCTCAAACGAAAAGCAGATTTAATCAATATGACCCCCAAACACTTGCAAAGTAGAGAAACTGACGAGACTGTTGCGAAAAGACCCCAAAAACGCAAGCCAAAAGGCCGAGAGGGCCTAAAAAGTAGGGGGTCCCCATTTGCAATGGGGCGATGTGTGAAAACGTCACAACAGGTCCCATCCCTTTTAATCCCCACCAAGAAAGATGTCTCTTAATAAGAGACATATTCATCCTTTTCCAACATGTCCCTTGACTCTTCGATGGTAGTAACAATTTGTTATGAATTGGGTTATTAAATCAATTTAGGAATTGGTGCAGTTCAGTCATACTTTATTATTCATTTTTTTAAGCACTTATATACAAATTATGTTTATAATATAATATTAATTTATTTTTATTTGAATATTTCAAGAATATCATTATAATTATTTAAATAAATATTAATTAAATAATAATAAATAAATAAATTGTTAATAATTTCAATTAATCATTCATTGATAAATATATTAATTAATAATAGTAATTGTTTCATTTAGGATTAAATAATGATCAAGGAGGGAACATTACACATATTATTGAAATTTCTGATTTAGACCCTTGAAATTGACAAAATTATTAGAAATCAGAACTTAAAGAATTCTGAAAATGAATCATTTAAGATATTTTCTCCATGATATTGACTTCGTGCTTCATGCAAGAACCATGTCTAAGGCGGGAATCACTGCAAGGAAGGAACAATTGAAGATGGTACAAGAGGGCTTCTCTCCGGAGTCATTGTAGGCATCCCGATGGAAGAAGATCGTGAACACAAACATGGAATTCTTGGACATGGAGCAAATGTGGCAAAGGATGTTTGGAGTGAAGAACCATCTTCCTTCCACCCTTTCAGCCAACATCATGAAGAGTATATCAGGCAACTGGCTTTCCACCATCTGTACAATGCAGTGAACTTATTGTTGAGTGTGCAAAGCACTATGATCCAATAAACAAAATGATCAAATCACCCAAGGGGAAAGTGCTTGCATACCTTGCCAAGGATGCAATCGTGGAAGTGTTTGGAATCCCTAGGAGTGCAGATATGTGAGAGAAAACTAAGGATGAATACGAAGCTAAATTTTTGAAGAAGGCCAATGCATGCATGACAGTTGTCAACAAGGAGTGGATTATTGAGCCTAGGCATCACCACTCTAAGCTCCCCAAGAGGCTTCTATCATTGGACTTCAAAGATAAATACAGTGATATGATATTTCTACTCAATAGAGTGATGGGAACACCTCAAGGGGCGTTGTTTGAGAACTAGATGTTCTATTTTATTCAGGATATATCAAGAGGAACAATGATTAAATGGGCCAAGATTATAAGTGACAATCTCGACTTCCAATTGAGGAATGTGGAAAAGACAAGGACATTCGGCATGACTTCCTACCTTGTATACTTGCTTGCCAGATTTGTTATATACAAAGGACTAATATGCAAGGGCAAAGTCGGGAATGGTCTAGGATAGTATAGAGTTTATGAATGTTATCCACAACTCCATCTGCCCAAGATTGAACAAAGCTTATTGAGAAGTATGGATCGTGGTACATACAATTTCCTACCTTCACATACCTACAGATTTAGGGATTTAGATCCAAACCATACAAACTTCCTAGGTATCCGACAACAAGATGATCCTGCTTGAGGTAGTGAGGCAACTTTTGGAATTTGATTTCATCCAAAAGGAGAAGCACAAAATAGGGATTACTCTCCCAATCTCACTTGGGAAGACTTTGGAAGTGTGCCACACTCCAGCTGCAACGAGTTCAGTCATTGAGGAACTTGAGTTCTGTCACCTTGGGACTTATAGTAGGGATCAATTTGATCCATTTAAAAATATCGTAAAGATCGCAGGAGAAAGGTTTATACATAAGATTGACATTGAGGACTACAAGACTAATCCCATGGATGAGCAAGCAGTGAGAAAGAGAATGTGGTCCCAAATATCGGTAGATTTCATGAGGAAGTGTGAACTCTTCTCTATTCCAGATCAGGTCCATGATGACATTGATCACACTCATCCGCAGTATGTGAATGAAAAAGACAAATCTATCTTATTGCCCAATTGGACACAGTCAGAGATAGTGGATTTGGATGTGCTTATGAGGGAAGTGAACAATTACTCCAGGGAATGGGTGGATGAGTACGTCCATAAGTTGAGAGAAATGAACGTCACCTTTACTTTACCTACGAAAAGATGAAACATGAGGAGCCTTCTCTCGATGATGATGAAAGAACAATTAGTAATGTAAGGACACATGATGATGAGGAGAGTCAAGCTCCCAAGAGAAGGAAGGGTATTCCTGGAGAGTCACAAGCAAAAGGCAGGGATACTGCTAGCCAGCAATCAAAGAAGAAGAAACATAAGTCTAGCACTCCTCAATCCACCATGAGTTCCTCATCAGTGAAAGAGAATGACATGCTAGAGAAGGATAGAGAGATAGAACAGGGTTTCGATATGGAAATCCTACCAGAGAATAATCAAAAGTTGCATGCTACAACACAATCAGCACCACCGAATGAGGATGAAGAGCAGCCCGGATCTCCCATTGTCCAGTTGGAGGTTAGCTTGGGCAACAATGTGGTCTACTTGACCAAGGACAAAGAAATGGATGATGATGTCATTTCAGCTTTGAGAGGACTTGATCATGATATGAGCCTTGAGGATGGGATGGAAATGTCCACCATTCCTGATTGGTTGGTGCAAAGCATGGAAAAGAAGAAGATGATAGAGACACAACTCATCGAAGATATTGATGATTTCTTAGCTAGGCCAGACAAAGAAAAGGAGCAGAAGAAGGCTAAGATATTTTCTAAAATTGCTAGAGATGATACAGGTATGCGTATTGCACAAGTGGCTGTCCTGATGGGTGATAAGACCAAAGATGTTGCCACTCCCATGGATTATCAGATCACTACAATTGACCTTGGACCAACTACAAAGAAGCAGGGATAACAAGAACTGTGATATGGTCAAGGCAATCCAGGCACAATTGGATAGGACTATTGAGAAGAAGGAGATGCTTGAAAATGAAAACAAGAGACTCAAGGAGTACATTGAAGGGATGAATTCCCAAAGGTGTGAGAATCCTACTTTTGTCTCACCTATTGCTATTGATCGTGGATTTCCCTTTGATTATGAGACAGCGAGGAATACAAATTTGGAGGTTGGAAAGTGGATTGAGGATGTTGCAAAACAAGCAGATGATTTCCTAGCTTAATTTGTCCAAGCATTTGACAAATCATCGATGCTCATATTCAAGATACCGTATTTGGAAGGAGTTTGGGATGATTTCCAACCGATGCAGGAGAAGATAATTCCTCGTCTCAGGGTGTTGAAGCAAATCTCAATGCCCACATTGATCCATGAAGGAGTTGTACATGCAGGTGATGTCTATGATTTTCAAGGATGGTATTGTTCCTTGGATATGAGGAAGTCTAACTATGATCATGCAAGACAAGATTGTGCAGAGATGGAAGGATCAATCCAAGATCCTTACATCTATTGATGAGTTGTTGGGGATGGATGTTCATGCTTCCAACACTTTACACTTAAAAGAATTGAAAGAAAAGATGAAGTTCATATACTTCAATTAGTTAGAATCTTTGAACAAGAGTCAAATAGATGATTTGGTTTCTCTTGTGGTTCACATCAACAAATTGCAGAACCTTATGCCAAATTGGGAGAATGCACTTGGATGCAAATGCGTTGGATGTGATAGATGCACAATAGGAGGCTTTACCCAGCATTACCATGGAGAAGCTCAACTCAATCTTGGCCAGATTTTTCGAATATGCTGCTAGAGAGAGGGATGTAGGAAGAAATCTTCTAGAAGATTCCTACTTGATGACTAAGCGTCATCCCATTGGGTTTCTTTTTGGTGATTCCTTTTTTGATGTAAACCCTAATTAGGGCAAATTTAGGGCAATGTTGGTATGATCTTGGCCCTTGATTCTAAATGAATCTTGGCCCTTCATTCTATTTGAGACTCTATATATACCTCATTGCCTCTCATTTGTAAGAGAGATTTTTGAAAATTGTCGTCTATATGCTGCAGATTTGAATCTAAATCATTGAAATGTGGTGGTTTTGTTTAGATTTTGTATGCATTTGTGGTTCTCATTGCCTCCAAAATTTAGAGCAGAATTTAGATTAGAATTTGTTTCAAATATTGTAGATTGAATGAAAGAATCATTGAATGCATTTGATTGAAATCCATTTCATCCATACCACCAGCTTTCTTGTTGATTGTAAGTTCACCTTGTGTGATCAATTGGAATACGAACCGTACTTAACTTCAATTATTGCACGTCCATTAGTATGCATTGCCTTGATGGTATTGATGTTGATGGTGATAATTTGAACATCTATAAATTTACCTTAGATGATTGCACTGAGCTTGTGTCAAATTGCTCATTGATGGTGAGACCTTGCCTAGTAGGATTTCACTTAATCGTTCATTGTCACTTGCATTCTAGGTTAGAATAGAACTCCTAAACACTCATCCTTTTGCATTGTGTTTGAAAATCCTTGTTAGATTAGATCAAGAGCTATATTGAAAAATCCTAAGTCATTGGCAAAACCTATTCCAATCCATGATAAGATTGATAATTCCGAACAATTGCGCAAGTCCCCAACTGAAAACAGCAATTCACATCAACCATTGAGTTACCCACATGTCAAGAACTAACCGTAGAAACCTTGGAATCATTTTAGTTGATCAAACATTTAGCATCTTAGGTGATTTTGTTCAAGAGAGGGTAAAGTACTTTGGTATTTTATTCTATGTTCGCATGTGCATAAAAAACACATCAACGAATCCATGCCAACAACACACAAGCCCTTCAACCACTTCTTTGCTTCTTTCAACCTCCTCTCATTTGGTCGTTGTAGATGGCAAATATGCCACTCATAAATAAATATGACTTGTTATGTTTTGTCAATAAGGGCAATGTAATTAGTTCCCGAGAGTTGGGTCGATTGTCGATGGTTGGCAGCCTTAACCAACCATCTGGCACTATTTATGTTGTTGTTGTATTGGGAACGGTTCATTTTGTTGATGTATGGAATTACAAGTGGTAATAAAGAAACATCATTCTGCCATATGTTTTGTTAAATATCCATTTGTTGTTACTATGTTATTTTGTTATTATTCTATTGTTATTTTGTTGTTCTGTAAAACTATCCCATCGGTAGTAAACATTTTGGCATTGTTGCCGATACGAACTCGAAGATCAGTATGACAACAAGCAGTATGTACGCGTAATGGGTTGATCGTTCCAACAAGTATGTGTAAATGAAAGTGACAATGAAGAAGTGGTAACACAAGAAGAAGCATGGGACAATCGATTGACAAAAGACTTGGTAGATCTGTGGAAAGTTTCAATCATGCAGTACATGCAAAGGGAAGCTCGAGAGCGAGCGTTCCCTGAGGGCACGGTACGCAACAAACTAACAGTGAACCCGGCAGTCTTCAATCTTCTCAAAAGAATCCCAAGGTTGTTGGCACGAAAACTGATTGAATTACAAGACCAATGGGAGGAGACTAACCAAGAGCAAGATCGGCAACTGATACTACAACAATATGAAGAGAGGACTCGTAGGGAGGAAGAAGAGCAGGATACTGATAGACATCATACCCCCAGCAATCAATGCTCCTACAACCAAATGAAGACCGCCGTGCGAGAAAAACCCAAGAGGAAGGAGAGGGATTGGTAAGAAGATCTCTCCGACTCAAAGAGAAAAGTGAAAGGAGACGATGGTTACGAGGAATAGTTGAAGGTTCGGCAAGTCCAACGAGAAGTAGGAGTCGAAGTGCCAGCCAAACGGGAGAGAGAAAGACCGTGTATGCAGAGTTGAAGGAGGTTGGCAGAAACCTACCACTCCTGAACGACAAAGTATGTGAAGATCTCGCCAACCAAGCCGATAGCCAAACCATACAATCTACTTCAAGCGAAGACTCCAAATCTAGTAATACCAGCAGCTCGTCCCCAGTATGTGACAAAGAAAAAAGGAACCTACAAACAAAAGTTGTTGAACTTTTTGAAACAAACCTATACCGTATTGGGAATCTATCCCTCACCAAGCAACCAAGAATAGGGGGCCTGAGCCGAAGACTCCAGAGATGAGAGAATATAGAAGCGAACAAGGTGACCAAGGTGTAGAGGACATAGAAGGTTGACCCGTAGAGAGCTCGCATGTGGCCAAAAGTGCAAGAGAGGCACGGGAACGCAGACGAGAGCAAGACGATCTCATCTGGTCGAATACACATGGTACCTTCCAAGTGAAGACAATGTTGAATACCCAAGAGAGGCAAAAACTCCTGAAATTCAAAGGGGATGTACGCCACTGCAAGACCTGTATAATAATATGGGAGGCAAATGGTCAAGATGACCAGGATTATTGGCTGAAGGCATTTCCAGCTACCCTACAGGGAATTACTATCAACTGGTATACAGACTTGGAGGCTAAGCACAAGGTGGCATGGAGTGAACTAAGGAAAGCATTTCAAGACGAATTCAAACTACTAAGAGATGGTAATGAGATTGTTGTAAAAATCTACAATACCAAACAAGGCAACAATGAGAACATACTAGCATACAATTGCAGGCTCAAAGAACTATTGAAGAAGATGGAAAATGAACCAGCAGATGGATTCAAGAAAAGGTGGTTTGTCGAGGGATTGATTCCCTCCTTGAAGAAAAAAATGAAGGTGGTGCTACTCTTCTACTCCGCTAGCAACCATCATACACTCCACCAATATGGTACCAATCTTTGTCATCCATCTTGCAGCTTCCCAACTCGCCACACAGGCACTCTTATCATGCTCCTGTTGCACATGCGATTGTAGCATTATCACTACTCTTTGTGACATCCTTGTCACCTACAACATCACCTCAATGCTGCCCTCAAGCCTCAGCAACCTGCCAGTTGCTAACAGTGCACTTACTCCATAGCATCTCCTTCCTTTGATACAAGTGCCTGATCATTCCATGGGCAAACCTCTAGTTGCTACAAGTAACCGTCTCTTCTATCATGGTTCCCTATTGCTGCAAGAGAATCACCTTTTTTGTTGCACGTGCCTTCTGCACTATGGCAGCTCCTTTGCCAGTGGCTGCAAGTGCACAAACCTCTCCGAATGACTGGTTACATGCCTCTGGTCCAAGTCAACTGCCAAAACCCTGGATGCCACTTCATCACTTTCCTATGCATCTTTCTGATTCTCTAATCAATATTTATCATATCTTATTTACTGTTAATATTGCTTCCACACATAGCATACCTAGAATTGCACAGTTTAGAGTGTTATCACACAGATATCTATTGGGATCCAGATCAACATTGCCCTAGCTTCTTGCTACAAAAAATTCTCTATAGCTATTGTCAAGCTGCAGAAAACAAAGTTCACAGGATTGCAAACCTTTAGCATGACAAACGATGGGGAATTATGTTGAAAATATTTCAAGATTTCACAATGATGCAAATCTTTTGGCTTCAAAAAGTATAGGCATACTTTATTATAATTATAAATAAAATTCTGTCTCTGATTGGTTATCCCAACAAAAACTTGTGTGTTACTTGGCCCTCGACCCCTCATTATATTAAACATGGAAATCCAAAAAGTTCAACTGTTACAGTCTACCATGATGGTCATGTGGTTCTTAATTTTTAATGTTGATGCAGAATTTATTAGAGTAGGTAATGCTGCTTACAGGTACAGATGCATTCAGTTAATTAGCAGTTCAGCATGCACAGTTGTTGCATGATGGTTCATCGCTAACCACTTTGATGCTTACTTTTCCATGAGAATCAGGAAGGTTGAGAATGTAAATTAAGCAATGCCCTTTAACTCCATGAATTTCCTGAGTCTGTATAGATGTAAGGTCAGAATAAACAGAGCTGATAACTTTGGGGGTCCTTGATTGTTAGGCACTACAAACGATCCTAGGCCATTCCCAACACAATTTAGGGGTAGCCCTGCTTACAAATGCAGTGAGGGCTTCCACATTTGAAAGTATTAGAAAGGGTGCAGAGTATTGAAAGAGAAAAAGTTGAATGTTAATATGCATAAAGCTGTTTAACCTTTTCTTGCAGGACCAAAAAACAGGAATTGTTTCTATGCTCAGTTGAAGCAGATCCTTTTTATGTGTGTGATAAAGCCTTATAATGTCCTGAATTGTTTTCGCATGCATGCAAGCTATGTGGCAAAATGAGACAGCATGGAGGATATTTTGTTCCTTTTGTCATCTCTTATAAACCTTTTCATACGGCATAAAAAAGAATTTAAAACAAATGTCACTGAGAGCTATAGTGACATAATCTTTTTACATGTGTTTAATGCCTCATATTTTGTGGCGTGAGAAGACTTTAGTAAGAGATATCAGTTTCTATAATATTTCTAACATGTGAGAACAATTTATTTAACAGTAATATACTAACAACCCAATCAGGCATGGAGAATATTTTACTCCTTTGAAGTTGTCATTTCTTTTATACCTTTTCATACAGCATTTAAAAAAAAATGTCATCTGCTAATTAGTTGCGATGTGATAATATCATCTAATTTATAGATGTCATTGGGAGCTATAGTGACATAATCTTTTTACATGGGTTTAATGCCTCAGTGCATGTAGCGTGAGCGGACTTTAGTAAGAAATATCAATTTCTATAATATTTCTACCATATGAGAACAATTTTATTTAAAAGATAGTAGAAGTAACAACCCAATCAGGTCTAGCTACTGCAAACTTCATTCCATTTGACTAAAAAATTAGAAATAGATATGCCTTTTATTTCAATCACGAAAAGGTATACACAATTAAAATGCTTACCACAAACCGTTAAGGCGGTCACACAATCAAGATGCCCTTTTAAAGTAATAACTTCCAGATCATCCATTTTATATTCAGATTCTCGATTGGCACTTAATACACCTCCATTTGTCCCTTGAGCATCTACCACTTTGCTTTCATTTGAACATTTATCCTTTAATTTGTTTGCTTTCATTTCTAACCTACCATCAGCAGCTCCCTGTTCTCCACAGTATTCAATCTCTGTAGTCAAAGGTGACAATGATTCCCCAAGAACCAAGCAGAAACTAGCCAGCTTAGATGCATTGCAACAAGGTTTATCTTCGAATGGCTGTTTGGAAGATGTAGACCAGCCACTTAGGCTCCTCCAGAGATCATGTGCATCTGGTCGGTTCTCTGGCTCATATTCAAAGCACTTACAAATAATATGCTTGAAATGCTCAAACTGAGTTCTCAAAGAAACGTCCACTGAAGAAAACATGGGTTCCAACAAAAGCTTGTCATCAAGCCAAGCATCAATTTTTATCCTTTCTATAGTAATTGCACTAAAAAATTCAGAAAAAGAAAGGTCTTTGAAAGGAGATTCTCCAATCAACAGCATAAGCAAGAAGCATCCAAAAGACCAGACATCTGCTTTCAAGCTGATGTGTGTAGTTCTTTCTTGAATCTCATTTGAAATGCGCCCTTGCTCACTTTGGTATAAGATGGACAACACCTCGGGACTTAAGTACATCCAAAAAGCATTTGACGCAGTAATCTGTACGTCTCCTGTCTTACTACTCTGGGCACCACCACTAACAGCATTTCTAATCAGCTCTCTCACCGTTGTCCTCAACAGAAGGGCCCTGTTCAAGCTAAACAATGGATGCCCAAACTCGTCAAATTCAAAACATTCTGGTGCCAGACAGCCACAAACCATCTCTTGGGAATGAAGGCTAACAACAACTTCACATATTTCTGCAGCCCTCTTTGACAAATTGTTCAACACTTCATCAAATGTGGGGCTAAAACCAGATGTTGAAGACCTTAATTCCGACAGGGCAGAATGAATAGAAATAGTTTTTACTCTCTGTAACTTCTCACAAACCAAATACACAATCCCCTCACAACTCATCCAAAACCCAAATACTCTACAAACTTTCCTATTCAGCAAAGAATGTGTCATCAAAATCTGCAGCTCCAACCTTTCAGGTTTCACCAAACTGTGCAGGAACCCTGTTATCCTTTCAGAATATGAATTTCCTTTGATGGTTTTTGGGGAAGGTGGTGAGCAAGAGGTGGTCACATGAGGACCTATTGGCATCAGTCCAATCAGCTGTTTTTTCAAATTAGGTCCAACCGTCAGAAACCCAATAAGAAGAAGCTCATTATCTTCTTCGACTGCAGTTTCTAGTCGAATCGCATCTTCTGGGATGATCCAATTAGCCCAGTCTGTGCAAGGACCGTGTGGGTCTAAGCCACCATTGAATTTGGGTGGCTTGAATTCCGTGTTTTTGAAATTACTAGAAAGGTGGGCTTTTGGCTTAGATTTACCTCTTTCTTGTTTTGGTTGAAGAGCTTGAATGAGACGGAGGAGTTCAATGTTTTTTGGAAGTCCAGAGGGGCCCTGCAGAGGCAGTTTGACCCATTGAGTGCATTCAGGACATCTGATCAAGCAGGAGGAGGAAGAGGAGGAAGAATTGGAATCTGTCCAGTGGCGAGGCAACTCATTTAAGCAGGAGTGACACGGAGAATGCCCACATGATAATACTCTCGGAATTCTATCTTCTTCTTCGTCGTACTGTTGTAAACATATAGAACATTCGGGCATCTCCATTGTCAATTCTCGATCTCTTTTCACTGTGAAGTGCAATTAACGTCGCAATTCAGCCCCAATTTCCTTTTTTACCATGTCGAATGTCCGCCATGGTAGGAACAGTCAAACGCCCTTCTTTCCAGCAGTTCTGGGAAAAAACGGCGATTTCAAAATGTAAAGCTTAAAAAATGTAAAATAGTAATTAAATATTAGAGTTTGAGATTACATTAATTCTGAATTCAACTGTTTCATTATGACAAAATTTGTTGGTGATATGAACATATCTCACAAAATTTATCTATAAAGACTTTCAAAGATATAATTTGAAAAAAAAAAATTGAATAAAAATGAAATTGAATGTTGGATGATTAATATCGGTTTTCAGCAAATTTATCTAAAGGTTTAGATATTTATTTTTTATTAGATTTTTAATATAAATGGTTAAATGTTTTTAAACAAAATATATTAAAATTGTTCTATTTTACATATGATAATTCTCATTTAAATTTAAAGAACAGAATAATTTTAATAAAATAGTTTTGTATTTTAGTAAATAAAATATAATTGTGTTCTTTAGTAGATAAAATATAAAATTTAAGTAATTAGATAATAACTTGTTTGATAAGTAAAATAGTAAACAGGTAGATTCACTTGGTGAGAAGGGCATGTGGACGGGTGCTGGTGAGAGAAGCCTGAAGCCATATTACTCAATATATTCAATGGCCCTCTAATTTCCCTGGGAAGTACAACTCAGTTAGTAATGGGATTTGTAATGCCAATGCCTTCCTTTAGATAGCAACAAACAAAAGAGTGCTCACTTGGAATAGGGTGTTGATGGTGGGGAAGCAAGCCTCATCTAGATGTGTAATGTGTAGGAAGGGTAAACCAATGACCATCACTTCATACATTACAAAATTGCCTCTCATCTTTGATCTTTGAAGATTAAATCTTAGTTCGATCCAAATTGATAAAATCTTGACCTTACTTAAAAGTTTTACATTGGGTATAAAAAGTGATTGCCTCAAATTGATTTGGGAATGCACTACTAGCATTATTATGTGGAATATTTGGTTAGAAATGAACAAAGGGATTTTTTAGGATAAAGAAGCTCAAGTATAATGTATTTGGGACATAATTGAGTCTTTTTGACAAGAACTTTGAGATTGTGGGAGGAAGAAATGTTAGTGTATAAAACCTTCGGAGTTAGGATGGACTAATGCTTAGCCCAGATTCGGATGGCTAAGGTACCAAGTCATGGTTACTTCACCAATAAAGGAAGTTGGTCATTGGTTGAAGTGGGGTGGATCAAACTCAATTTGATGGTACAATCAAAGATAATAGGGCTAGCGAAGGGGAACGCACTTTCAAAAATGAGGACAAACAACATCTATATTTGCATGCTTTAAACTTTGGTATAGAGTCCAACAATATAGCAAAAGCATCAGCAATGTATTGGGGCTTGAAGTTGGTGTCGAAACAAGGTTGAAAGAAGATCCAAGTGAAAGTCCAAACTCCAAATTTATCATCTAATTTATGAATGGAAGTGAATGTAAAAATTAGAATCTTGAGGATATTTTAAAAAAGGCCAAAAATTTTGGAAATACTTTTAAAGGTTTTTCCTTTAGGCATATCATAAGAGATGGAAGTTTAGTGGTTGATTTGGATGCTAACCAAGGTGTGAGATTAATGGAGAGGGATGGGTGATTTCTGGAGATAGTGGCAAGGTGTCCTATTGTGAGATATGAGGACTCTAATTATCAAATATCTACAAGCTTACTCTAAGGATAACCCTAATATGCTTCTGTAGACATATAAATCTGACCACTTTCCTAAGTGAATATTTAATATTCATTTTAACCTCATTCCTCTATTCAATTAAATTCTTCACATTCATCTATTTGATTAAATAAGTAACTCAATTTAAGTAATTAAGTTCACCTAAGCCTTTTCTAACCTTTGTTTAAATAAATCACTTTATTTAATTAATTCCCCTTTCCCCCTTTTAATTAAATTGATCTTTGCAAATAAATAAATCTAATTTATTTATTCAAATCCTCCTCTTGCATTTTCCTACATTTCCCACTTGCCTCCTAAACCCCTTGTAGATTCTTCTAAATCACTTCCAATTTAGCCTAATCCATCTCCTAATTATTGTCACAATCCTAAGCAAAGAGAAGTCACTTCTCAGAGTCTCCAAAGTCTTTGAGAACCATTAAAGGCTTTATGTCCTCAACAAGTTAACCCTCAAAGTCTTCCAAACCATTTAAGGCTCTTACATAACCATTAATGGTTAACTCAACCTTCTTGCATGATTAGAGACTTTCTCTCTATCTCAACCCTCATCTAACTCAAGGGTCTCATCAAGCATTCATGGCTTTAACCTTGGTTATCCCTTTAACCCTTGCACAAGAGTTTATCCTTTGGATAAAAGCTTTATCCAATGGATAACCCTAGTCTAACCTTAACCCTTACCTCCTAAGGTAACCTTCATGTCTTCTCAAGCATTTAATGTTTCTTTCATCTCCTCTTAAGCAACCTCTTGTTGACAATTGTCACTATTTCATTGGTGAGAATTGTGAACATGGATTGATTAAATTTCAATCATGGCCCTTGTTAAGATTATCTAATCTTGACCATCCATTGCCCTATTTTCCCTATAAATAGAACTCTCATTCTCTCATTTTCATATCTCCAAGTTGTATGCATCTAACTTATAGTCATTTTACTAAGCATCTAGCCTCTCTTTGTTAAAACACATTAAGTATTTAGAAGCATTTTCAATATCATAGCATATCCATGTTAGACGAGTATATCATGCTAGGATAATTAGCTAATCTTATCATCATCTTTATGCTAGATTAATTATCATAGATTTAATAGCATACATATTTAGGATTACATTCATGCTTATAATCAAATATCATTCATTCTTGGAGTTGTCATTCCTAAGTCACTTTGCTAAGTGATCTGAGACCAAAGGCATTGACTTCAGGGATCCTGTGAGATAGAGAACAATGGGACATCCCTTAGGAAGCTGAGTTATTCAATATAGTTCCTATAACTTGCACCAAGAGTCTCATTGGTGTGTGGACACTTTGAAACTGACTTTTACGTTTATGTCGCCCTCATTTCCCGCACACATTTTTGGCGCCCCGTGGGACTCGACCCCATTAAACATATCATTTTTTATGCATGAGCAAGATTGCAAGCACGCGGAAAAGTTGTTTTAGCACGTTGGAACCTTTCATTAGCACTTTGGAACCTTTTGTTAGCGCTTCTAGTATATTGTTTAGCGCGTAAGACCCATTCCTTAGCACATCTAGACTTAATGTTAGCGCATAATGTTTTGGTTTTTATCTTGCATATTGGAACAATAGCGTAGCACATTCGATAACCAGTGTAGCGCTTAGGGAGCTTTAATTAGCACATTAGTAACTTTCTGTAGCACATTTGTGCCGCAATCTAGCGCATGACTCTGATAGAGAAAGGCAAAAATTGTAACCGAGGGGAGAAAATTTAGGCCTGTGTAAGCCCACCTTAGATTCTGATTTTCACTAACTTTCTTCTTGAAGGTAACTAACCATTTTCTTGCAGGTTTAGAGTAAGTTAAAATAGAGATTTTAATTCTTTCTAACTTTTTAGTTAGATAAAAAGAATTCACTTTTCTTTACATTGGGAAAGAATCTCTTTTTTCTTTTGGGTTTAAAAGTCTACCACATCTTCCTTTGGGTTTTAAAAAGAACTTCATGGTTGGATAAAAAAAACAACAAAGCAAATTTTTCATTCTTGTAAGTTAGACAAAACACTTCAATTTGGGTTTAAAAGGAACAATCAAATTTCTTTTTTTAGTTTGCAAAAGGTAAAAAGAACTTCACCTTCCTTTGGTGCATAAAAGTATTCATTTTTTGATTTTTTTTCAAAGGATAAAAAGAACCTCATCTTTATTTTTGTGCAAGGCAAAAGGGAAATTTTCACTTATCGACTTTACTTTTGTTGACCAATATTGCAATTTCTTTTGTTGACCAAGATTTTTTCACTTTCATAGATAGAAAATCATTGCTATGAAGAGTTAAATAGAACACCATGCTTTTTGAAGCAAAATCTCCAAGTAGAAGTTAGCAAATCATTGCTTTAAAGGATAAAAAGAACTTGTTTTCTTTGTCTCAAAAGTGGAAGGTATATGCTCTTCCCTTAACTAGGTGATCGAAAAGTCAAACCACTTATATGCTTTCTTTATTTCAAGCATTTAAATCCTTTAGCAGGCCTGCCCTCCCAAGTTGCTCTTAGAGTGTCATTAATGGCCAGTGAGAGGGGAATGACCTAAGTGGTAAACGGCTTTATCGCCAAGTGTTCCAACCCACTATAATCAAATGTGGAGGCTGGCGAAAGTCCCCTTCAACGGTTTTGCTCACTGATTAGCCTTCCCCCAATATCTTTAAGATATGTAAAGCCTTTGTTCTAAAGGTTGGGAAGCCTCTTGAGGGATTTTATCATTGAAGACTGAACGGAAGCCTGATGAAGAACCTTAGCACTAGAAACTTTAAGCTGAGTCAGTATCCAAACATTTTCAACATCAGAGTGCAAGGGTGGGGGAGAATTCGCTCCCAAAATCACTCACCATATATCTCCCAAGATAACTACTCAATTGTGAAGCAATTCACTTTGAGTTAATTTCTGGCAAAAGGCAAAAAAAATGTGTGCCCTCTAGGGGGTGACAAGGCTGTTTGAGCTGACGGAGTATCAAGACTAGTGGGCTATGATGTTGTTGATGACCCTTGAATAAAAAGTTTGCCTGATTTGTATTACTTGTTATCTAAAATAGTAAAAACAACGAGGATTTGAATACATCCTCACAAAACATACACTACTTGTCTAGCATAGGCAAAATTTGTTATCTCTTTCATATCGTGTTTGCAATTTATTTTTTAGAAAATCATCCATCCAAAACACAAGTGTTAAAAATCCAAAAATGGCAGAAACAAAGAAATCTAGGCAGATTAGCACATTGGAGCAACTTCCTAGCGCTTAGCAACCATTTTGTAGCGCGTTTCAACCAAATATTAGTGCTTTTAGTAGTCATATTAGCGCATAACCAGTATTATACTGATAAAACTTTCAGTAGCGCTTTTCGGCACCAGCCTAGCACATTTAAACATCAGCTTAGCGCATAAGACGCATATCTTAGCGCTTTCAGCTCAAACAGTAGCGCATAATCTAGACATATTAGCACGTGACTTTTCCAACCAAGTCATTTTCAAACAATTTGAGTCAGCGCGTAGGAGAGGCAACTTAGCGCATAGAGAACCTTCTATGGCATATCTAGTCTCTGTTTTAGCGCATATTAAAAACCAAGAAAAACAAAGAGCAAATTAGACCTTTCAGGAAAATTTCATCAGCAGCCTTGAGTACCCTTTTTAGTCTTTTGCCAAACTCAGCAGTCAAAATCTGAATCGAATTATCAGAGAAAACAATTCCAAAATCAACAAGGCGTCCTTAGAGCAATTTTTTTGAATCCTAAACTAGCTCGAGCTAAGACTTCATCCAACAAAATCAGGCAATGTCATAACATTGATCAAGGTTTCACCATCCAATGGATCCTATCAAAACAATACCTAGTTAGGTCCTCAAGTTGTCAAATCAAGTTTCCATATCGAGAGACTTTATCCATATCATTTGACACACTTTGTCGTGGAGGTGAATCTAACTAAACCTCTACATGATAAAATAAACTTGAGTTTTCAAACGAAGTATCCAAATCCAACATCAACGTCAACCTTTGATCATTCATGTATGACCACTCATCATATTTTGAGAAGAACAAGTCTTCATCATAAAACTAAGTTGAAGAAGAGACAACCTAGTTCTAAAGCACTTGCAAAAAGGAATAAGTTTCTCTACATCAATCGCCAACTCTTTGCATCACATCGCGCATTCTTGTGTCATATGCAATTGTATATCCAAGGCAAAACAAATGAGTTTGACAAGGAACCTTTAAGGAGTAGGGCTTATATTTAGAAAGCGGAATTCAACCAATGCCTAAATCGTGGACAAAGGATCAACCCTACTTTATTCCCATAGTTCTGTATCACATATAATGAAGCTCGACCTGAACCACCAACACCACCCAAAACTCCTATAGAAGACGAAGAATTCATCACGGTAGAAATTTACTAAATGCTCGTTGTCACTCGATCTCAGCGAAACAAACAAAGAGAATCACAACTAGAATCAAGAATGGGTCATAGATTATCCAACCCTTTTGATGAATATGCTAATATGGGCAATACAGAAATCACCGAGGAACTTGTCCAAGAGTGTCAAGAAAACCCATCATTCCAAAGACTAATGGAAAGACTTATCAACGCAAACAAGGAAAAATATCTACTCATGCTAACTAGCAAAGAAGTTAAACTTCCTAAAGATTTCAATACCAAAAACTTAAGGAATATAGACGAAAGAATTCTAAGAACAATATCTAGAAATTACGCCTATCAAAACCACCAAAGGGAATAAGAAACACATGATCCGAAAAACATACACGAGCAAAACAACATCCCCAAACACAACTGTATACACCTAAAAATGGTCTAAAGATAATTAATTAATTTAAGCAATTATTTAATTAACACCCCTTCCTAATTTAATTGAATTCATCAACAATATGATTAAATCTTCCCTTTTTCATCTACTTATTAATAAATCTAAGGATTTATTTAATAGGTTCATTTTTCATAATCCCTTTTAATTAATTAATTCCCCCCATCAAATTCATTTCTTCTAAATCCCATAATTAATTAAAACAAATCAATTTATGAGTTGTTGAGATTAATTAGTCTTTTCCTATTATTTGAATTTTTAAATTTAAATTCTCCTAACTTCTAACCACCTAACCTAACCCCTTCTAAACCCAACTCATTCCATCTAACCCCGGGTTTGCCTAACCCCATCCTAACCACCATGTCCCCTTTCCTTGAACACTTTTTCCTCTCATGAGCAAAGCTTTGCGACACTTGTCACTAAGTGTTCCCTTTCATCCAACCTCTTCTAGAAGCCTCTTGACACTTGTCACCATGGAGATGACATTGTCCCCTTTCATCCAACCCCTTCTCCTACCAACCTCCAAATGTTCCCTTTCATCCAACCTCTTTGCCAACCTCTTCCAATTTAACCATTGATATCTTTAGACTCAATCTTGGTCGATGATTCCTGCCACCTCACCCCTAGCCTTGGAAATCCTATTAATAGACCCCATTTGGAGTTCAAAGGATCCTGAATCTCATCTCATTTGCATTCAAGCATTGTTACTATAGTCATATAGCTCCTAGCAATATCATTTTAGCATTGTTATCATGTTCACTTTATAGCTTAAATCTAGTTTATTTTCTAGCTCAATTTGCTTATCATCTAGCTTAAATGCATCATTTATCATTTAAATCCTCCATTTAAGTGTAGTCAAGTCACTGGAATTTGCATGACCAGATCTGAGAGAAAAATTCATACTCGCATTTATTAGGAGGCGATAGATCGCTTAGCTATGGTTTTGTCTTTCTTTGCTTTAAATTCATTAGCCATGCTTGTAATGATCTATTGAGTGTTTTGTGTTGCAGGAACGGGTGTACACTTCACAGGCATGACAAGAACCATGCCCGCAATCGGGACAATCTTAATGAAAGGGAGGAAGCTCTCCCTCGATGTACAAATGTGCCCATGGTTACTCTTACACAACAAATCCAAATACTACAAAAGCAAATGCAGGACATGCAACAAGGAACCATGGTGCGATACTCCTTGGATGAGATCTGTCCTTGTCCTTTTGACAGGAGATTGAACACGGTACCTTTTCCCCCAAATTCAGACATACCAAAGTGTGACAAGTGTGATGGTAAAAGTGATCCCCATGATCACGTTCGGGAATTTTGTACCATAAGCCTAGAGTTTGCTCACAATGAAACTTACTTAATGAGACTATTCCTAAGAAGTTTGGGAGGGAAAACAATGGAGTGGTTGTCTAAACTCACACCTCCCATCAAATCATTTTATGAGTTGGTAAACAAATTTATTGCACAATACTCCTATAATATTCAACACGCAATCACCATGTTGGATGTGTGTAACACCAAACAAAAGAACAATGAAACATTCAAGGTTTTTCTTCAACGTCAGAGACGCATGGTTTCGAAATATCCTTGAGACATGCCTAAAAAAGAAATGATGGAGATCTTTATCGATAATCTAAATAGTGAGATGAGTTATCAACTCAAGCTCCAATGCATACCATCTTTTGCCAAGTTGATAGAAAACGGAATCCAAGTGGAGGAAGCTTGCATCAAGAAAGGAACATTGAAGTTATTTAAGGAAGGAGTTAACTCGTCAAACACTAACCCCTTTAACAATCCAAATAACAACAACACTTTAGACAAATCCAAATTATGGACGACGAACAAAAACGTTGTTAATGATGGGGTAGTTGATGCAAATAATGTGAAACCCAAACAACTAGTGTTGGCTTTATCAGGTAACCCACCATCTAACAAAAATCAAAAAAGTGTTAATCCATGCACTAACACTTATCCACAAAATACCAATCAAGGACCTTCAATTTCAAACACCAACAACAATAACCAAGGCAATAACACTAACCAAGGCAACACCAATAACTAAGGCAACAACACTAACCAAGGGAATAATACAAACCAAAGAGGTAACACCAACACTTTCCCGTATAGACACATCTACATGCCATTAGGGAAAACCTTAGAATCAACGTTCCAAGAACTCTTGGCGAATAAGATTATCACATTGCCAGTCGTGAACAAATTTGAACCCCAGGTCAAACCACCTCAGTGGAATTACTCTCATTTCTGTGATTTTCATCAAAACAAAGGAGATCACACAAATGATTGTATGAGGATTAAGAACATCGTTCAGGACATGATCGATAGAGGCGATTTAACAGTTGATGGTCTCAAAAAAAACGGTGACCATGATGCCTTTAAAAATCCTCTTTCGAATTACAACAAGGAAGGAGCTTCATTATCAAACGATACCAGAGGAGCTCATATAAATCACCTGTACAATAATACCATCAATCACATATTGACAGATGACAACCAAATAAATGTCATAAAAATCAAGGACAAGCAATAACATGCGTCGATCAATGTGACAACCAGAGATCAAAAATACGTCTTGAAAGGGCATACATCAACATCCACAACTATCCCCAAGACTCAATATAATTTGGTTGATCAACTACAGAGAACTCCCACTCAAATATCCATACTCAAGTTACTCAAACTCTCGCCAAAACACAAAGACATCTTAGAGAAATCACTTGTCGAAACAAAAGTTCCTCAAGATCTGGACATTGATAAATTCCAAGCCATGGTGGCTCATATGACAGGGCTTCATAACCTTACATTTTCTTAACACAATGATGTCTCCTTGAATCATCAGCATAACACTCTGCTCCATATCAAAGTATTAGTCTATAAACATCAAGTTAAAAGAGTGTTAATAGATGGAGGAGTTGGTCTCAATATCTGTACTTTAAAGCTTATCTGTGCATTGGGCTTCTCTGAGCAGTCTATTGATCCAAACAAGAAGATTACCATCAAGGCCTATGATGATGAAGAAATGTCATCCAAAGGAACAGTGATACTACCTATTCAAGCAGGACCAATACAAAAGGACACTATATGCCAAGTCTTAGACATAGACTTAACATACAATATTCTATTAGGTCATCCTTGGATACATGAAATGAAAGAAATGCCTTCGACATACCATCAGTGTACCAAGTTCTCGTACAATAGACATGAAATTTCCATATCTGTCGATAATAACCCTTTTCAGCATTTCAATGCTATGGAGGCAACTCAAGACAGCCCGATTCCAAACAATAGGGAGGTGCAAGCTTCCTCAGCATTCAATCATCATCAAGAAAAACTCAAGTCTTTATACATAGAATTCAAACAAAAGATGAAAATCAAAGATCAAGGCACAGGGGAATACTCTTTTGAACCCATGTGTCTATCAAAATTGCCAACATTGCCAAAATCTTATGGGCAACCTTTTGCATCAACACATCAAGCAACACAACCCATCACCAAATTTGATGGCAAAGTTATCCAATTAGGCACACTAGAAAATGAATCAGAAGAGAAAGACATTCTTAGTTGGCTATACAAGGATGAAGAAGAGGTCAGATCTACTACCCTAGAGGTGCCATACCGACACAACAATATGAAAAAAGATTCCTGATCATGCAACAGATAGGATACAACAACAAAGGACCTATAGGCAAGCGTCAATAAGGCATTACAGAAGCTCTACAACCTCCTTCACAATTGTCACAAGACAAAACAGGACTGGGATATGGACACAATATACCACCTAGGCAAAAACAAAATAAGTATCAAAAACCTTAGTGGAGAGCCAAGAAGAAATATAATGACAACTCATGGCAAGAGGCACTACACCAAGCAACAGAAACAACAAGAAAAGAGAAAGAACACCAGGAACAAGAGAAATGACAAGAGAAACTGGCCATTCAAAGGGAACAAGCATCTTATAAGAAAGTGCATCATGTGCAAGAACCTGCTCAAACCAAAGTAGAGCCACCACCTGAAGAAATTCCTACTCCATGAGGAGAAACAATGTATGAACAAATGCAAAGGGTACAAGCAGGCTTTGATTCTGAATCATAAAAAGCTACAAAACTAGTATCAATTGTCAAAGACCTTTTCTCACCCTACAACATACCTGTTAGAAGCATGAAAGACTTTGGGACAGTACTTCTGAAAGCCGATTCTAATGAATATGAATGGGGTAGTTGTTTAGATATTACTGAAGATATCGAGGAAGGTACCATCCATTCATACACACCCCTTTCTCAAGAGGGACAAGGTGCAAAGTCTCGATCACTTGAATTCAAACCACAACATATCTACGAGGCTAAGGAGAATGAGCAACAACAATATGAACAAGTCTACATCGAAGATAATACCATTGAAGACCTTGACAATACCATTAACCTAACCAACATCCCAAACAACTATAAGGCTACCTCTATCATGACACTTACCGCAGCCGATCTCAACCCACCAAATGACTCTCTACTGCTCGTATTTCCTGATCTCAGAGACTGGGAAGAACCTGAACACCATGATATACCAATTTTCCCAGATGATGAATCCATTGTCCAATATCTATGTTCGGTCAACCCAGAAACTTGATCTACCAACGAACAAAATAACCATATCTGCAATCAAGGGAGTGTCGAGTCTCTTAGTCACAAAAATAAATGAAACAAAGTATCTAATACTAAAAACCAGTCAATGGCAGTATTAGATCACAAAAAGGTAAAAATAAAGGATGCATCTGCAGGTGAAAACCTTTTTGAGGCACCTAAAGATGGGAGACTTGACACTCTTCATGAACACTATCATAAACATCGATACTAAAGCAACAGTCAAAGCCATACACCTAGCAGAATCACTTATAGAAGAAGAGCAACTAGATTTTATCAAATTCTTCAAGGAAAAGCAAAACAATTTTACTTGGTCCTATGCTAATATGCTCGAAATAGATCCGAACCTGATCATGCATCATTTATCCATCACACCAGGAGCTAAGCTGGTCAAACAAAAATTAAGAAAGATGAATCCACATGTAGCGTTATTGATTAAAGCTGAACTAAAGAAGTTATTAGAAGTCGGATTCATTCGACCTATAGACTACGCTGAATGGATTTCAAACATTGTACCAATTTCAAAACCCGATGGAAGCATCAAAATATGCACAGATTTTAGAGATGTCAACAAAGCTCGTCTAAAGGATGACTTTCCTTTGTCCAACAATGACATAATTGTGGATCTAACAATAGGTCATGCAATGTTATCATTAATGGATGGTTTCTCTGGTTATAAGCAAATCAAGATTTCCCTAGAGGATCAAGATAAAACTGCATTCACCTATCCATGGCAAACGTATTGTTGGAACGTCATGCCTTTTGGCTTGAAGAATGTTGGGGCAACTTATCAAAGAGCCATGACGACAATCTTCCACAATATGATGCATGCCTTCATGGAGGACTATGTGGATGATTTACTAGCTAAATCATTCACTTGGGCATAACATCTAGGCATATTAGATAAAATCTTTCAAATATTGGAACAGTTCAAGGTCAAACTAAACCCTAAGAAGTGTGTCTTCGGGGTCACATTAGGCAAACTATTAGGCTACATTGTGTCAACAAAGGGCATTGAAGTATATCCAACAAATGTACAGGCCATCATGGAGATGCTACCTCCCAAGAACATTAGCCAACTCAGATCTCTACAAGGACGGATGCAGTCTATCAGGAGATTCATAGCCCAACTAGCAGATAAAAGTCTGCCATTCAATAATCTTCTCCACAAGAACATACCTTTCAGATGGGAAGACAAGTGTGCGGAATCATTTTACCAACTCAAGCAATATCTAATGAATCCACCAGTTTCGGTACCACCAATAGCAGGCAAGCCACTCATTCTCTACATATCAACAACTGAAGTATCATTGGGGGCATTGCTAGCATAAGAAGATTCAGAAGGCAAAGAACGAGCTATATATTACATCAGCAGAACTTTAAACGAATATGAGTAAAATTATATGTTCATTGAGAAGGCTTACTTGGCAGTAGTATTCACCTCTCAAAAGTTTCATCACTACATGCTAGCTCATACAATCAAGCTAGTAGCAAAAAATGATCCTCTCAAGTATTTACTCAGCAAAGTAGCTCTTATAGGATGATTGGCTAAGTGGTTCATGATTCTCAGTGAGTTTGATATCCAGTACACAGAATGTCAAGCTATCAAAGGACAGGTAATTGTAGATCAACTGGTTGAAGCACCGCTACTAGATAAACAACCAATGCAGATGGAATTTCTGGACATGGATGTACTCACTATCACACGCAAGCAATGGACCCTATACATTGATGGATTCTATACCCAACATGGATCGAGTGTCGACATCTTGTTCGTCACTCCAAAAGGGCACACAATTCCATGATCTTATAGACAGATGTTTCCATGTACCAACAACATCGCTGAATATGAAGCCCTGGTCACAGGAATCAAAATGGCTATGGAATGGAGAATCATGGAATTGAGAGTCTATGGAGATTCCCAACTAGTCATTAATCAAATAAACGATGAATATTAGACAAAGGATGATAAACTAATGCCCTATAAGAGAATGGTGGATAATTTCAAATAGTACTTTGTACACACACGTCACCTTTGAGCAAATACTGAGGTCAGACAACAGAGCAGCTGATGCAATGGCCAATATCGCTTCACTGTTGCAAATTCCAGAGAAACAGAGTCGTTACGAGTTCCTGGTAGAGCAATTATTTTCCCCAGCCTATGACAATTTCACATCCCAAGTCATCTATGCCTTAACTAGTTCAGACTCTCCTCTATACGGGACAATCTATGATTATCTCAAGAACAATACCCTTCCACTCGATCTCTCCTGTAACAAAAAACACAAATTCATCTGACAGGCCACCCAATATACCTTAATTGCTGACACCCTTTACCGTCGAGGTCTAGATGGTACTCTTCTTCATTGCCTTGATCGTAATGAATTTGACTCGGCCTTACATGAGCTTCATGAGGGTATTTGTGGTATGCATTCAAGTGGTCCTACTCTCACCAAGAGACTTCTGAGAATGGGATATTACTGGCCAACAATGGAGAAAGAGTCATATCAATTTGCAAAGAAATGTCCTAAGTGCCAAATTCATGGCAATCTTATCCATGCACCAGCATACGAGCTGCAGCCGTTTACCACATCTTGGCCTTTCTGTCAGTAGGGACTTGATTTGGTAGGGAAAATCCATCCTTCTTCTTCAAATGGACATAAGTTCATTATCACTGCAAAAAGAGTATTTCACAAAGTGGATTGAAGCAGTCCTGATGACCAATGTAACTGGAAAACAAATCACCTCATTTATTCTCAATCATCTCATTTGCAAATATGGTATTCCTAGTTCCATCATCATAGACAATGGACGTCCTTTCAAAAATCAAGACGTACGAGAGCTATGTGAAAGATTCAAAATCCAACATTGCTTCTCTACACCTTACTACCCACAGGGGAATGGTCAAGCAGAAGCCTCCAATAAAACAATTCTAAAAATCCTCAAGAAAATAGTAAATGATGCAAGTAAAGATTTGCATGTACAACTCAATCTGGCACTCTGGGCATACAAGACTAGCATCCGGACACCTACAAGGGCTACGCCATATTCATTGGTGTATGGATCAGAAGCACTTCTGCCTCTTGAGGTAGAAATCCCATCTCTCAGAGTATCTTTGAAGGTGCTCATACCGGATGAGGAGTATCGAGTCAACATATTGCATGAACTAGAGATTCTGGATGAAAAATGATAACATGCCTATGACCATCTCAAGGCATACCAGCAGTGAATGTGTAGGAGATACAACCACAAAGTCATTTCTAGGGCTTTCAAGGTCTCTGATCTCATACTAAAGGAAAATTCGAGAAATCAACATGATTGAGAAAAGAAGGGGAAGTTTGAACCTAACTGGTTGGGTCCTTTTTTCATCTCATCAACCTACGGATTAGGCACCTATCAATTAACAACTTCAGAAGGGGACGCACTTGACAAACCAACCAACAATATCCATCTAAAAAAATTCTACACTTGAGTCGTCTAATGCAAGGAAAAAGCGAAAAATACAAAATAAATAAATAAAATAAAATAAAATCAAAAGCAAAACAAAAAAGTGCAAATAAACCAAGTAGTGAAAACCTGACAACAGGCGCTATTTGTGAGAGAACGACTCCTCTATCTATCAATGCTCATAGCTTTGCACCATCCAAGACTTAGTTAATGGCCATCACCCAACACTTATTCATGCAACATTATCTCGGACATACTTAGTGTAGTCACTGTCCTTGATTATTTAAGAAACAATTCTTCACCTCATATCCCACCATGGCTTGGTGATCACCATTTATTTCCACATTGATAGATATCTATGACTAGGGGTAGAATTCCTCTCATTTCGAGCATTCCAACAACAAACAAAATGGATCACAACACGCTAACAAAACAATGTCAACAACTCTTCATCAGGATAGAAAACAAAACCATTATCCAACTGAAAACTTTAACACACACATGATGGATGATTTTCTGAATTATAATTTGTTTACATATAACATAAAGTTTTGACTATTTTTGCATCTTAAATCATTATATCTCCCGAGATACTCAAGGATGCATCGAGATAGAGAAAGCAACGAAGGAATCTGATATATTTTTTTGGCTTTCTGTCTATGAGGCAATCATTCGTACGGTGAAAATATTGTCTCGAGACATGATTGGAAACATATCATTGAAGATATTTCCACTTTGCACATACAAATGGTTAACTCTTGTCTGTTTTATGCAAGCAACACTCAGGCCCTTTTGGTTCAATTATACCTCGATGCTTGTGTCATCTTGCAATATCAAATATCCATGTAATTTTTACTCAGGTTGTTATGGTTCAATTATACCATGATGCTTGTATTAACTTTCAACATATCAAAAGTTGAATGATGATAAAAACAAAGCACAAACAAGTGACTACATAGGAATGACAACGACAAAATTAAAGTGATCATTTAGCTGCATATCATTCTTAAACTTACATTTAGTTGCACATCATTTTCATTTTAATTTTGCATTAGTATCTCATCATTATCATTATCATACATCTCATTTTCAAGATACATCTCACATCATTATCATTATCATACATCTCATTTTCAAGATACATACATCTCATAAATCAAAGTAATCAATACATCATCACATTCTCATCTCATCATAAATCATACATATCAAAATCAAGAGCATTATTATCTAAGCATCACATCATCATCATAGCATCGTCATATCAATGCATCTCATCAATCATCATCAATAAACACATGTGGATCAAAGAAAAATAGTGCCATATATATATATATATATATATATATATATATATATATATATATATATATATATATATATATATATATATATATATATATATATATATATATATATATATATATATATATATATATATATATATCTCAAAAAATGGTCGAAATGTATGAGGGATATCATGTCTATCATAATACAACAAAAATGATCAAAATACAACAGAGACATGTTTCTCAGGTATGACTATCTCCTGAGGCTGACAGTCTCGCAGTAGATGTCCCAACCCCTGGATCTCCACCAGGTGGATCACATCGATCAAGCCTTGTAACACCTCTTCTCTTTGTCCTCATATGACTGTGAACAGATCGACTGACTGTATAGCTAGGAGCTCTGTGATCTCTAGGGACCACCTCCTCGTATAGACACATGTAGTACTCGGCCTCCTTGGCCATGTAACGTATCTCCCTCAACATGTCCCGCATTGGGGCACCATCTGTTGCTCTCTCTAATCTCTCAGCAAGATCCTTTGCCCGACCCTAGTGCTCTCTCTCCAATCCCGCTCTGCCATAATCTGCGTAATCTGGCACTACTGTGCTAACACCTGTGCCTGCAGCTCCTATACTGTGACCTATAGGGATCTAATCTGTGAATCATGTTGATGAGTGGGTACCCTAATCTAAATGGGTACCTGTGTCGTGGTCCCACCCATACCTATCCCTATCCGAGGCATCGGTGGAGGTAGAACATTAGATCTCCTCCTCTAGGCGGGTTTTTTGTTATCCTCTATACCACCCACCACCGCTAGCACTACACATACCCTACCAACCTCACCAACACCAAGAACCAACCCTCATCCTCTATCTCCTCCTCTCCCTCCATTTCCCCCTCGTCCTCTATCTAATCCACCTCTCCCACCTCCTCTATCACCTCCTCCACCACCTCCTTTGCCATCTCCTCCCTCATCTCCACCTCCATCTCCTACCTCCTCTCCCTCCTCATCTCTCTATCTGACTCCCCCTCACCTCTATGGCTGCTCATACTCATTATCATCAAAGGTAGGTAGCATCTTTGTCAGATCAAATATACGTGCCTCTACATGTGCCACGAAGTACGCTACGAACTCCTCTGTCATCCTAGTATCAATCATAGGGAGATTGAGTGAGAACTTGCTCAATAAGACTAAATTGGTTTAATCAATCAAAATGACCCAAAGGATATTCTTATTTTTTGTGTTCAATTAGTGTTTTAAATGTCAATCTTCAACACCCACACCTCTTCTCAAACAACTACCCCATTATATTGTTTACACTCCCTTGCTCAAGCTTATTTCCTCAATGTTACTTAAATCCTCCACCATAGGTCCACACCCCTAGATGGTATCTTAACTATCAATATTAATTGAATTAGGCTCCTTGAGTGTCTTTCAACTGTATTTCAAAATTTTGGAAGGTTCTAACACCCTTGGGGCAATCAGGTTCAACTTTTTAGTTAAAACAAGGCTAAAAAGGCTACTAGCCCGAGGAGGCCTAATTGGAGTGAATTTTACTTGAATAGTGCAATGATGGCCATAACCACCA
This sequence comes from Cryptomeria japonica, assembly GCF_030272615.1. Classification (NCBI taxonomy): domain Eukaryota; kingdom Viridiplantae; phylum Streptophyta; class Pinopsida; order Cupressales; family Cupressaceae; genus Cryptomeria; species Cryptomeria japonica. Next base: position 197,200,108 of record NC_081409.1, on the reverse strand, counting down.
TGGAACCTGACTTGGAAGTTGTTAACAAGGTCCAAACTCAAGGATTTTTATGGTTTTAGCTCTAGAGAGGGTAGTATAATGACTGTCCACATTTTAAGGCAAAGCAGTAGGGTTTTGAGAGGGTTTTGCTCATACAACATAGAACGTCTCTCCTACACCACAAACCAAGCTTCCAAACTCTTATAGAACCTCTGCCACATCATTTGGAACTATAATCCAACTCTGCCCTGCATGACATTATATCAAACATTTGTCATACAAACTGAAAAAGGCAAAAAATTGACTGTTACATGCACTGTCACTGCTAATTCATTGTCTTATTTGCACTTTGAAAGGTTAGAACTTCATGGAAAACTTCACCCAAGTATGTAAAAAACTCTAAACACATTGTCAACACTTGTCACAAGATTCCAAAACATGGAAATATTCGTAAAGCAATTTTGGATTCAAAAAGATATTAAATTCCCAAAACAGGGTGCTCGCTGCCAGCTACAACTTGACACATTTTTAAGGTAAAGTAAACACTGTTTGGAGCTCCAAATGCCTCTAAAACTCCAAGGAGACTAGTGCAGACCTCTACCTTAAATTTTCTCACTCAAATTGACCTTTGAGCACAAACAAGTTTGATCTTTGTTCACATTTGCTAGCCAAGTCCATTTCCAACTTGCCTAACATGAACTCAAAAGCACTTCCTTTGCACAACCCTAGCCAAAATATGAAATATTTACACTATACATATGCAATAAAACTTGCCTAAGTCCACCCATGGGAGCCCAAACCTGGATTTAGACAAGTTGATGCATTTTGGAGCCAAAAACCCTTGATAGGGCAGTCAAGGAGCAAAATGAAAACTATTTTATAGAACCAACTTCCAAATGCACAACCTGCAAACTAATTACATAAAGTGCATTGAATATACAAAAAATTCACTTTCCAAAAGGTACAGTACGGAAATGAGAAGCCCCGGTATGGACTGCTACCCAAATAGAGTTCAAAACATGAGAAAAGCCAGAAAAATGCTTGCTCTTTCAATTGATTCTATTAGAAAGTACAAAAGCCAACCCTATACCAAGAAGTGTGAGACATATAAATAGTATTGGAAGGTAGTTATCAAATCCTATATAGACATAAGGCATGTATGTCTTCTTTTTATAAAAAGTGTCCAAAATGACAACTTTCACAAGCAAGAATGACAACTTTTGTTGCATTAAGTGGTAATTTGAGCAACCTAACTCAACGAACCTTCCAAAATCACCTAGGAATTATTAAAAACACTTTCTAAATATTTTTCAATGCTTTCCAAAGCATGGCTAAGCCTATAAGGCAATTTTCCACTTTTTAGCCTTATTTGGCCTAGGAGCACAAAACTGAAAACTCAAACCTTAGGAAAACAAAACTTGATCTCTCAAGAACAAAATGAGATCAAACATCTATTAAATGACTCAAAACAACATATGACAACATTTTAAAACTAACAAGACACTTAAGTATGAAAAATACCAAAAATGGAGAGTATAAGCAAAGCTAGGTGCTCCTGCACCATTCAACAACCCCAGCTCCATAATCCCAGATTTGTCTTGATAGTGTCATGCAATCCTCCACCCCTGCTACTCTATCTAAAGTGGGTCCCCACTCTGGCACATCCCATCTCTGGCGAGCATACAAACAAGATCCCCGTGGCATCTCTTGTTGTCTCCCATACTACAGTTGAACACGGCTATGTAAGAATCACTCAATAATAAAGGGTGTCCGCCCGATCAGATATCTCAACATATAAACATAGGACATCTCTAGCTCATCCTTAGCCCACACCTCATAATCCATATACGGTCTCCAAATGATCATATCGATATCATCCAACGCTCTCTGCTAGTGCTCTAGTTTGCCTAGCTTTCGCTGGACAACTATACCTGTATAACCATAAGCATATGCTTGACCAATTGGCCTATCCCTATTTGCAAGTGGTCTCAACACAGGAATGTGCTCCCAGGCCCACACCTATAGTAATGTCACCCCAACTGATAAACTATTTTATCCTAGACACACCACCCGATGAAGCTCTATGTAAAGGTAGGCTAACATACAAGACCCCCATGCAAACCTGCACCCCTGTGTCACCATATCCTCTAACACTAATCCCCATCCCATGTCTAGTCCCTTCGACCTACGATCAGGACACATAAATCCACCAATGAACCCTGATAGTACATATGGTAACAGAGCATAACCAAGATCCAGAAACTCCTACCATGGGATCTCATACCCGTTGATGTGATCATCTTGGAAGATGCGATGGAGAGCCTATGTTCGACCCTCCTCAGTCTACTCGTACAACAATAAGGCCCCTACTACAGGAATCCATAGAATTCGATAACAATCCTCTAGTGTGACTGTTATCTCACCTGTAGCCAAGTGGAAGGTGTTCGTGTCACTGTGCCACCTCTCTGCTAAAGCTGTCAACAAACCCCGGTTAATGATATATCAAGGCATGTCTAGTAAGGATGATAAACCGCATCTATCAATCACATCTCTATCAGCCTATGATAAGCAAGGAATCAATGACCATGGTCTCAAAAATTTCTCTCGAGACTGAAGCACGCCAAGTTGTGCCTGCAAAACAATAAATGTCCATCATCAGTTTCCAAATCTATCTGATATATCCAATCAAAGCAAAATCAACTTTAAACAATGCAAGCATCAAATCAAGACTCATAACGCAAGCATCAAATCAGGACCCATATCGAAAGTCTGACCCATATCAAAAATCAAAGGACCCATATCGAAAATCTAACCCATATCGAAAATCAAAGACCCATATCGCAAGCATCAAATCAAGAATCATATCGGAAATAAAAAATCAAAACTCATATCAGACATCACATTCATATCGCAAGGCAAAAATCAAGATCCTCATCAAAACAATCAATTAGCTTAGCACTCCATATTGAAAGCAATTTCAACACCAGACTCCAAAATCATCATATCAGAAATCGAACATCATCACAAAGCAAGACACATTGGCTCAAAACCCATCCCAAAACACTCAATGGGTGCGTATCAACCCCTAAGCCATCTATCTAATCTATCTCGACTCGTGATGCATTCTTCCAAGCCTTTTTCCCTCATTTTGGACCCTACACACTAAAATAGGGCTCCTACACGCTGAGCTACTACTTATGCGCTATCATTTTCCTCCAATGCGCTAGAAACTTTACCGTATGCGCTAAATCCCCCGATGCGCTAACTAGTTCCGCCACTGTGCTACCCTGCTAACCGTATGCGCCAATCTACCCGACGCACTACTTTATCTACCCCGTGCACAAACCTGTCAACCCTATGCACTAAAACATGTGACGCGCTAACCTAACCTACTGACACACTGCAGAAAGCTCCTTGGACGCTAACCTACCTAGGTTTACCCTACACGCTATCTTGTCTATCGTATGCGCTATAGTAGTAAATCTATGCGCTAAAACGACAAATTTTAAAACAAAAAATGAAAAATGTGATCAAAATAGTCAAAATCAATAAAAAACGTGGCAAGATTTGGATCACTTACAAGTGGACCATACGCGGCAGGCCTCTGGTATCGACGAACGCGCTCAAATCGGTGCGAAGCATATGGAATCAACATCTTCGTCAGAGCTAAAATGTCACAATCAAAAGGAGACAAATGTGCAAACGATAAGAATCAAATCACTTTTTACCTTTTTAGAGGGTAAAAGTCAACAAGGTTAATAAGTGGGGCATGTATTTTCCTCACTATTTCATTTTTAATCTTAGCAACATCATTTTCGGGAGATGAATCAATAAAACAATTCAACACAGTCAAAATTTTCAAAATGCAATTAATCTAAAAACACTCATCAAAATCGACAAATTTTTTAAAATTTTTGATTCATCTCCTGAGGGGGCATCATCAATATTGTTCATCAAATCTGGGGCATAGTATCGACACCTCAACACACAACAACATATCAATCAAATTTTGACAGCATATCCAACAATTTTTTTTTAAATCAACATGTGCACACACGTCACTTCAAAGAGGGGCAAAATGTAGATGTATAAATCTGACCACTTTCCTAAGTGAATATTTAATATTCATTTTAACCTCATTCCTATATTTAATTAAATTCTTCACATTCATCTATTTGATTAAATAAGTTACTCAATTGATTTAATTAAGTTCACGTAAGCCTTTTCTAACCTTTGATTAAATAAATCACTTTATTTAATTAATTCCCCTTTTCCCTTTTTAATTAAATTGATCATTGCAAATAATAAATCTAATTTATTTATTTAAATCCTCCACTTGCATTTTCCTACATCTCCCACTTGCCTCCTAAACCCCTTCTAGATTCTTCTAAATCACTTCCAATTTAGCCTAATCCATATCCTAATTATTGTCACAATCCTAAGCAAAGAGAAGTCACTTCTCAAAGTCTCCAAAGTCTTTGAAAACCATTAAAGGCTTTATGTCCTCAACAAGTTAAGCCTCAAAGTCTTCCAAACCATTTAAGGCTCTTACATAACCATTAATGGTTAACTCAACCTTCTTGCATGATTAGAGACTTTCTCTCTATCTCAACCCTCATCTAACCCAAGGGTCTCATCAAGCATTCATGGCTTTAACCTTGGTTACCCCTTTAACCCTTGCACAAGAGTTTATCCTTTAGATAAAAGCTTTATCCAATGGATAACCCTAGTCTAACCTTAACCCTTACCTCCTAAGGTAACCTTCATGTCTTCTCAAGCATTTAATGATTCTTTCATCTCCTCTCAAGCAACCTCTTGTTGACAATTGTCACCATTTCATTGGTGAGAATTGTGAACATGGATTGATTAAATTTCAATCCTGGCCCTTGCTAAGATTATCTAATCTTGACCATCCATTGCCCTATTTTCCCTATAAATAGAACTCTCATTCTCTCATTTTCATATCTCCAAGTTTTATGCATCTAACTTATAGTCATTTTACTAAGCATCTATCCTCTCTTTGTTAAAACACATTAAGTATTTAGAAGCATTTTCAATATCACAGCATATCCATGTTAAACTAGTATACCATGCTAGGATAATTAGGTAATCTTATCATATTTATGCTAGATTAATCATCATAGATTTAATAGCATACATATCTAGGAATAAAATGAATGCTTATAATCAAATATCACTCATTCTTGGGGTTGTCATTCCTAAGTCACTTTGCTCAATGATATGAGAGAAAAGGCATTGACTTTAGGGATCCTATGAGATAGAGAACAATGGGACATCCGTTGGGAAGTTGAGCTATTCAATATAGTTCCTATAACTTGCACCAAGAGTCTCATTGGTGTGTGGACACTTTGAAACCGTCTTTTACGTTTATGTCACCCTCATTTCCCGCACACAGCTTCTAATTACTTTTTAGTTTGGTCTAGTTTCTTTAGGGTCCCCTATAGATATCCAAGTAGAGATTGTGCTTTATCCCCTATAGTTGCTTTTGAATGTCTTTGCCTTGCCATTTTTGGTGCCTCATTCTTTTACCTTAGTTTTTTTGGTTTTGCTCCTTACAAGGGTCAACTCAAAGTTAATCAATATAAAACTCTAAGTGAAAGAATTAAAATTTTCTTGAGGAATTTATATATTCCCCCTCTTAAGAACTTGAACTATTTGAAGAACCATGGTTTCAACCAAAATTGTATTCCAAGGTACTCCATTTTTGCATAAAGTACCTAGAAAAAGATTGTTCATTAGTAACAAACATTGTTCTTCACTTAGGAAAAAAATTGATTACCCTTGGTTTGTTTTTAACATTATCAAATTTCATGTTCTAAAAAATGCTCAAAAATTTAATCAATTTAAAATTCTCAAGAATGCTAAAAAAATGAATCAATTTAAAAAAAATTCGCATTTCACTAAGAAATTATTCTTAACAATTCTTTAGATGTCATAATATTCATAGAAACCTCTTCTATAGATATTGAAGTAGTTCTAAACATCTCATTTGTTGAAATAGTTCTTAGGAATAATTTAAAAGCTGAAGCAGCTCCAAGAACCTATCATTTGATTGAAGAACTAATTCTTAAGAATATTTCAGATACCAAAGTGATTCCAATAACCTCTCATTTCATAGAAGAAATTGTTCCCAAGAATAATTCAAATGCCTAAACAATTCCAAGTATCAAATTCATCAAAATAGAGCACATAACACCTTAGAAAATTATTATTCATCATTTTATCACACCACATGGAAAATCTTTTGCTAATCAAATAAATGCCATGTGCCATTAGCAATAGGCTCTTACATGTAACCTAGTCACTTTCTTGGAACAACCACAACATGACACATCTCCTTAGGCACCTAACCATTCAAAATTAGTAGGATTTTTTCTTCATGTGGTTAAAATTGGGGGTAACAAAATGATTGCATTCTCATGTATGCCTAGTGCATTGTAAAAGGAAGCAAGGTAAGCAAAATGCTTCCTACACTAATCTAATGAGGAGAGTATTGTGTAAATTATTATTTTTTATAAACACAAAAAGTAGAAATATGTTTAAACATATTAAAATAAAAAATACCATATCACAAGGTGTACATAGGGACAATCTTTTTTGGAGAAAAAATCCACACTCCAAAGTAACCCAATGTATTATTTAGTAATCCAATAGATTACAATACAATTGTATAAAAGTCTATTATAGGAGTATCATTAACATACAAATTTGGAGTAAATTTGATAGTATAATAGTACTTACAAATCAACTATACAAACTAAGCACTAATAAAAGAAGAAGTGCATATTGGAAACTATGAATAGTTTAGGAAAATGATTTACAAACCCATCCAAGAGGTATGTTGTCCACATGCATGGATCTAAATTCCAATGTCTCTCTCTGCTCTTGATTATCTTGTCTATTTTTTGCATATTTTTATAATATCTTACAATTATCATACATGACATATTTGACTACCCAGACTTGGGTGCCTCAATTTCTCTTCATTCAAAATTTAAGAGATGCCCCATGAAAATTGTATTGAAATATCATGATATTGGTCATGATTCTAATGTAACTTCCCTCTTTCTTGCATGCTCTTATTAATCATATAATATATCATATGTAATTCCTTTCATGGTGACCTCACACACACCAGAAGATGTTGACACAAGACCAAACCATGCCACCTTAAAGTAGGATGACTAACTCCTTGTGAGAAGATAAAACTCACTAAAACAAAAATTATAGTAAGCCCCCAAGTGGAATGATGACTTTCCATGAGGAAATTAAAAATGTAGAAGACAAAATGGCAAATACATACAAAATTTATTAAGAACAAGCAGTAGGAATGCAAGGTTAAGACACCTTTTCCCAACATCATTCAACCAGTCAAAAACCTTGCAAGAGAAAAATGGAAAACCTACAACACTAAAATATAACTACTAGGGTAGAAATCAATATGCTTTTTCATGGCATGAGAATGGGTTCTTTTCCATCATATGGCACACTAAGTGTCACATGGAACTGTAATAGTCCATTCATTTATCCCAGTATTAGAATATAATATCTTAATCCAAATGGATTCTTCATAAGCATGAGCAGCTACCATATTGTATACTTCTAGAGTGGACAAAGTTGTAGCATCGTAAATTGTCATCGGACCAATCTACACCTCATGTTTATGCCCCTACTTTAGCGTGTCTTATACTCATCACCTTTTCTGGGTCAGTTTGTGCCTATTCTTCAGCTTTGAGGCCATGAACAACCTTTTGTGGGTCCTACCATGGGACACCCACCCTATTTTGACATTGTTTGGGCCCTAATTAGAGAGGGACCAAGGGTTGGAGTGCCTTGGTTTGGACCCTGGCGCCCCAAAACACCATGGTCCCTCCTAATCTGGCCCCAATTTAAAATGGGGTAGGCGCTTTATCTCCCCGATAAGATTTGATCCTCGTTGCTCCGCATGACCATTGGAGGTCGGCCTAATCGGTAATTTACCTAGGTAACCTTATATAGAGATATTTTATCAACCTAATTTCAATGATCCAATCTATCCATTCGATGCAATCAATTCCTATCACTTGCATCCATGAATCATTCATTATCAAACATTTTTAGAGATCTTCAAGGCTACATATTCATCATTCAATCATTATGGAGCAAAATTATATCATTCATATGCAAGCATGTGTGTGATTAGGGTGTTTTCATATTCATGCCATTTTATACAACATATGTGATTACATTCAAATAATAAAGCATCATCGTGAACAATTGCATATATGAGGTATATTTTTCTAATATTTATAATAGTATTTGCATTGTTTCATTCAAGGTTAATTCCTAAACCGAGGTTTGACTTAATAAAACCCCTCTTCTAAAAAATTTATCCCTTCTTTATGTGTGTAGGAAATAGGTACATAGTTGCAATCGAAAGGATCGATAGGATTCGTAAAGATGAACAGGTTCACCTTTTGATGGCAAGAAATTAAGAGGACCAAGGTGAGGAGCAACACGGTCTCGATAAACCAAGTTGAACTTTTGGGAACAAATTTGAATCATCTTATTTTTCTCATATCCAAGTTGGTGTCTCTGCATGGTGACTATAGCTTATTGTTTATTCCCAATCCCTTCAATATTCACCCATTTACCCTAATTTCAACATTTTCACAATTCAACTTAGAAAGAGGGAATAAAACCCTAAGCCAAGTGGAACCTAATCTGAATTTTAGAGTTTTTTTCCTCAAATGGATTAACCCTAGATCTATTAGGTCCCTCCCTCTTTCAAATGTAATGGTCTTTTAAGCAAAATTAGTGGTTTTGATACCTTAATTGGTGAAACCCTAATTTTCACCATTACATTTTTTGTGAACCGACTCCTTACACCACTATTTCTAATTTGTGTTTTCAAATCTGATTTGCATGCATTTGAAAATTTTAAGTTTGTACTTAGATTATAATAAAAAATACATAAATTTAGAGGTTAAATTCATAAAAAACCTAATTTATTTTGCTAAATTTTATTTGTGGGTGGCATAAATTATCATTTGCATTTTTAGATATGATTTTGCATAGTTTCATTACATATGTTGAGTGAACATTTCTTTGGATATTGGATAAATGGACTTGTTATCTTGCTTTTCTAAATCAATTTCAATTTTACTACAAGATCTCCATAAGGTTCCCTTTTGTGCATATGATGATAGCTCATGTTTTTCTTTCATGCATAATTATTATTTTCCCTCCTCTAAGGATTCTCCTATTCATAAGGACACTTTAGTGCAAGATGAGATTATTAACACTTCTTCTAATACTATTTCTCCTCGGGGTGATGTTTTGATGAATGATGTTGATCGTTCTCCTTAAAACTCCTCATCTCAATATGAGATCCTAAAAGAAGAGGATGATATCATAAACATATTCCTTAATGTTACCTTACCCTCTATACATGGTATCACTCCTAAAGGTGAAGTAGTAATGAGTTTGTGTACCCCTCCTAAAATTCCTATTATTCATGAGGAAAGAGTCAATACTCCTATCAATGATCTCTCTAATAGAGAGAATGCATTGAAGAGAAACATAACACAAAACTCTTCTACTAGGGATACTTTAGCTTAAGGTAGGAAAGACCAAAATGTTGATTTATTAGTCCCTTTAGATTTCCTCATTCTCCTACTCATCACAATATTTGTAGATAGGATGATGATCTATTTCCTCACACAACATTAAGAAAAGATGAAGCCTTAGATGATAAGGACATTCATTCCCAATAAATCAAGGAAAAAATAAATAATGATGATAGAAAGGGAAAAATTACCCCGCAAAGGATATACCTTCATCTATTTATCCCCTTGGCCCTTCAAAATATCACAACTTGATCTTCTCCAAATAATTAGTACACATATTCTTGACTTTTAATCACAACAAGAGGATATTTTCCATGAGCTCCTTAAACCAATCTAATTACTTTACCTTTGACAAATCGAAGAAAGAATGATAAGAAACATTTGGACAGTCCTTCTTTTTGTAAGTATCACCAAATACATGGCCATTCTACTAATGATTTGGAAAATAGAATTTGATCTTTTTATAGCTCATATCATTCAAGTATTTGATGATGACGGGGTAACCCCTCGTCTTATTTCATCTCCGTAACATTTTTTCACCCTATCGCGTTGCTCCTCACCCTATGGCACTAGTAGTTAACTTAATTGAGGGCTCTTTGTCATAAGGGGTGATGCTATTTCAATTAAAATCATCTTGGGGTAGTAGCATAATTCATTCTTGCCTCTATGCTTGGGGGGCAAGAATTTTATCTTATTTCTTCTCTCTATCTAAGGTTTCACTATTTCCTTTGGGGATTGCATTTTTCATACCTTGATGTCCTTTCTTGCTTGAAATGGTACATCTCTTATGGATACTCTCTCCTTGAGGGGGAGAAGTGATCCTTCATATTAATATTTCTTTCTTTAAAGATTAACTCTTCTTTAGAGTTGTATTTTACATATCTTAATTTCTTTTCTTGCATTGAATGTTCCTTCATGCGAGTACATTATGCATTTGCTTATGTCTAATCTCTCCTTAGAGGTGATGTAATTCTTCTCTAGTGCATGGGCACCAAGATCCTATTGTGCAAATGTGGTCAAATTAAATCATTTAATAGTTTTAGGTGTTCGAGTCTTTTGTTTAAACAAAGAATGTTACAATAGACCATTTTTTATGTAATGTGGGTCATTTGGTCATTAGGTGTAATGTTGTGTAAAGAAATTGTCAATGTTGCTCTTATGGATGCAATTTGGGTCTAGTGTTAGAGTTTAGGTGTCTTGAGTCAATTTTGTGTGTAATAAGGTCATTGTGGGCCATTTGTAAGGTGTGAAAGGTCATTTAGATGTTATGTGGCAAATATTGCACAAATTACAAAAATAACACAAATTGCAAAAATGTTGTAAAAGTTGTCATTGCAAATTGTAAAAGTTCCAAAAGTGCAAACTAGGAAGGTGAAGAGTCATAATTGCTTAAAGAAGTCTGAAAGTTAGTTGTGGTCAGTTTTGGAGGTTGGATAATGTATTTATATGGCTTTGTGAACATTGGAAAAGGTTGGCCATGGATTTTGTGGAATGAAACCATAATGTAATACACTTTCCCTGCATTTTTACTATGTAATTCACTATTCCTAGCTCTGGTGCAAGTCTGTACAAGAGTATCATATTTTGAAAACTCTTGAATTTGGTATATATGTGTGTTACCTTCCTTTTGGCTTTGGAGTGAAGGAATTTCACTATGTTTCAATCATTGTATTGCAAATTTAGTGAAGGCAGGTCTGTGTAGACAAATTTAAGGGTTTTGAAGATATAAATATGATGTTAACCTATTCCACCCACTGTACCTCCTTTAACTAAGTGGAATGAACCCAATATAATAATAAATGAGTGTTTGAATGCATTTGTGAGTAGGGAAGGTCATTGGAGGGTCTGGTTTGATGTCCTGATGTAAATTTGGATGTCTTTCAAGTGAAATTAGGGGTATACAGTTGGAGTTGACAAAAAGGTTGATGTGGCAACTGATGTGAAGGATCTTAGAGAATGTGAAGACCCATTTCAGGGTGTTTGAAGATTTACTTTTGTCAGAAATAGCCTGGAGTATTGAGTTCCATTAAAACCCCATGAAATTGGCCTAAAAGGAGTCTTCATTGGTCAAAACCTAGTAAATCCATCTATTTGAGTTCTTCCTAGGATGTCTATGTGGGTTATGTGAGAATTTTGGTTGATTGGAGATAGGTTCCTTTGTAAAAGTGACGTAATTGACCCTTAGTGCAGCGAGAAAACCTCAAATTTGATTGATATGTTCCAAAACACCTCATAGAAAATTTGAGATATTATTTAGAAATCCCAAAAGGGTATCTAAAATTTTTCTTTGTTTTTTGAGGAAGGACCGGAGGAAGAATAACTTTTCACCAGTCCTAAAAAGGAGGGCTAGTAGAAACTAAGACCGAAACAAGGTATAGAAGGTGTCTCCAAACTCCTTGGGTGACCAAATTAGGTTGAATTCTCCTTGAATACATGTTATAAACCTTTTAAAATATTGTAGACCGGTTGGGAGTTCATTTTAGCATATGGTGCCCTTGGAAGGCTTAATCACTCACTCACCGCGACTGCACTTTTGGGTAAGGAGCAGACCCTAAGCCTAGTTGGGATATTTTAATTGTTTGGAGGTGGTATAGAAGGTTGTCTTAAGCGTTAGGAGATGATTTTAGAATTTTCTCAAGCATTTGAAGCCATGTAACCTAAGATGCATGATGTTATCTATGCACAAGGACACCTAGATTGTTAGGTGAGTTGGGAGAAAGATCTCCCTAATTGATTCTTTCTTGTGTTAAGTTGGAAAGTGAATTGTAGGTCATTGGAAATAATCCTCCCACCTATACATCATTCTCATTGTCTTTACGCTTGGGGGCATTGATCTCTCTCTTACCCTTTCGAAGGACCCACTTGTCCTTTGTTGAGTGATGTTTGCTTATGATTTGATGCCATTCCTTGTGTGAAGTTGTTATTTGATCAAGGCTTCTCTCTTATGCAAGAGGTGTGTATCCTTGACTACAACATCTTTTACACTTGGCAATGTATATCTATTATAAACAAACCCTTCACTTTGGATCAAAAATGTGTCATCCTTCATCAAGAATCCCTTTCACCTAGCAATAGGAGGAAGGTAGGCATTCTTCTTCCCCTTCCTTTCTTTTGGTAAAAGATGTTCTGTTTGTTCAAGGAACTCCTCTTAGAGGTAGGTTTCTTTTGAGAAAATATCTCTTCTCCTCCAAGGATCCCCTTTACACTTGTTGCAAGATATCTCTTTTTCAATTATCTTATCCTTGCTTATAAGACTATTACCTCTTTAGCTTGTATTTATGAACATTGTTTCTTAAAAGGATATCTCCTTGGTGTTGAAGATGGGTATCATTATTTCTAACTTTCTTAATACATCAACATAGGTCTATGTTCACATCTTAATAAGGGAGCATACGTATCGCGCTCTTTGTACCATATTGTACTATATTTTTGCATGTCTTAAATGAGGTATTCATTCTTGAAACTATAGCAAACAAACTCTTACACGAGATGCTTCATGCTCGAAACTAGACTCAACATTTATATATGTCTTAAACGGGTTGCACATTATCAAAACCAAAGAAAACAAACTCTTACACGAGATATCCTTGAAACCAGGCATATATTTGTCATAAACAGGGTTACACATACTCAAAACCAAAGCAAACAAACACTTACACGAGATGTTCCTGATACTAGACACATTTGCATTTTCATTTCATGTATTACACAGTTTGTTACATGCTTGAAACCAGAGAAAACAAACTCTTATATGGGATTCTTCACGCCTAAAACTAAACACTACTTGCATACACAAACATGATAAGTGGAACTAGCAAAACACAGCTAGACTATTTCTACTCTCCTCCCCAACATGGATCACCTACAAAAATACAACTAGAATATGCATCCATTTCTTCTCTCACTCTTATTCTCATGGATCACCAAGAGATACACATCTAGAATCAGTATCCATGCTTCCCCCTTTCTTCTCATGATCCTATAGCTTTTCTATTTGTAGTTCATGGATGATGCATGCTCTTGCTCTTTTTATGTAATCAATTGTATTCTTGAGATGGCATTTTCAAGAATGATATTAGTGGTTGAGACATTTTGATATCGAGGTCCTTTTGGCTAGTTGACTTGAGGTCTTGTTTTGGTTTTTAGATTTTGTGTTGTGTGTCTTTTTCCTTTTGTCTTTGTTTTCTATTTTATTTTTGTCTTGTTTTGTGTGCCCTTGAATGTGATTATGTGAGCTAAGATCCTAATAATGGGGGCTTGGTTCCTCAAACTTAGTGCTCCTATACTCCTTATGATTGTCCTCCTAATTTCTCCTCTCTTTCATCTATCATATACTTTACCATGATTATTTGCATAGGCTCATACTATCATCAAAGTGGAGACTAAATGTAGTGTCGTAAATTATATTGGGCCAATTTATACCTCATGTTTTTTGCCCCTACTTTAGCGTGTCCCATCCTTATCACCTTTTCTAGCTCCATTTGTGCCTATTCTCCAACTTTGAGGCCATGAACAACCTTTTGTGAGTCCCACTGTGGGACACCCACCCTATTTTAACATTGTTTGTGCCCTGATTGGAGAGGGACTAGGGCATGGAGCTCCTTGGTCTGGAGCATGATTCCCCAAAAGGCCATGGTCCCTCCTAATATAGCCCCAATTTAAAATGGGGTAGGTGCTTTATCTCCCTGATAAGATTTGATCCCCATGGCTCTGCATGATCGTTGGAGGTTAGCCTAATTGATAATTTACCTAGATACCCCTATATAAAGATATTTTATCAACCTAATTTCACCGATCCAATCTATCCATTCTAAGTAATCAATTCCTATCACTTTCATCTATGAATCATTCATTATCTTGAGCATTTTCAGAGATCTTCAATGCTGCATATTCATCATTCAATCATTATGGAGAAAAATTATATTATTCTTATGCAAGCATGTTTATGTGTGTGATTAGGGTTTTTTCATGCTCATGCCATTCAATACAACATATGTGATTACATTCAAAGAACAAAGCATCATCATCAACAATTATAGATATGAGGTATATCTTTCCAGTATTTATGTCTGTATTTCCATTATTTCATTCAAGGTTAACTCGTAAACTAGGGTTTGACTTAGGAAAACCTCTATTCCCAACAATTTCCCCCTTCTTTCTGTGTATAGAAAATATGTACAGAGCTATGATTAGAAGGATCGATAGTATTTACAAAGACGAACAAGTTCACCTTTTGACAATGAGAAATTCAAAGGACTAGGTTGAGCAACACCACAGTCTCGAAAAACCAAGTCAAACTTCTAGGAATAGATTTGAATCATCTTCTTCTGCTTAGATCTAGGTTTGTGTCTCTGTACGGTGACTATAGCTCACTAGTTATGCCCGATCTCTTCAATATTCACCCATTTACCTTAATTTCAACATTTTCACAATTCAACTTAGAAAGAGGGAACAAAACCCTAACCCATGTGTTACAGTAAAGGTATTACTTGGGCATACGATATCATTTTTTGGAAAATGAGATATCGTCGAAAAGCTAGTTTCATCTACTTTCTAGATTTGTGGGTTTCATCACCTATTTTTGTTGGTGGTACATTCTACAACCATTTGAAGTTAACGATGTTGTTTTTAGTTTTCGCTAGTTTCTCCATTTTCCGCGATTCCATCGACGTTGGACGTTGTTTTAGAGCTCTTCATAGCCATCCATGTACTTTTTCCAGATTTTACTCCAGGTACATTTTATTTAGTTTTATGTGTTTTCACACTTTGGTGAATTACTTGGACATATGAGCTCATGGAAATTTCTAGTTTGTGTGGGATGACTCTTATTTGGATGTTCTTCATGTATTTCCAGTATTATGTCTTTTTTTAATATTCTGAGCTTTCATTGTAAGCACTTATGATTTTGTAAACGCACTGAGATAAAGTGCCTCTGTATTGCACATGTATTATGGGATCTTGCACATTATTTTTGTGCCCTATTGTACTCGCACTGTGATATAAAGTGTCATGGGGGTTTGATGTTTGCCTTTGTTTGCCTTCATACCTTTCTCATGCATGTATGCCTTGGTTTACACACCCTTTGTATTTGCTTGTACTTTCATGTTTGCACAGTCAGATGTTCTTGGTTTTTCTTCATGCACTACATTATGGCTTTTAGATTCAGTGTACATGTCATACCTCTCCCTTATCAGCATTATGGGGGGGTTTCTACTATTGGTGCTAATGCTTCCTTGGTTTTGCATTGGAGTGAGCTATGTATTAAGTATTTGTTCCTATGTATTAGGCAGATGCAGCGGCTGGTTACCCATGCATTTTGGTGAGATGGAATACTTACCATATGAACACTCTTACATTCCTATTTTTGGAGGCGACCTTCCATTTTTTCATTTTATCAGTTCTTCATACTATTGGTACTTATGCCATCTGTATCTTTGAGTTCCAAATGTTTTGCTTGTGTTTGCCATTTGATTCAGATTTGAGTAGTGTCATTGAGGGCACTCATGCAGATTCATGTCTTCTTGATATTGACCATCTTTTGTTTCAGAGGAGGTTCTTATTTCAGCATCTTAGCAGTCAGTCTATGACAAAGTTTGTAGCTTCTTCATGCTTCAGTGATTCTTCATGCTCTTCTTTTGTTCCTATCTTCTGGAACATTCTTGTTTGGAGGCTTCTTAGTCCTTAACTTTAGCTTACATCTCTTCTTAGAGAGGAGTTTTGTTCCCACGGGGTTTTCTCCTTTTTCTCCATTTTATAGAGATTTCATTGTACTTGGGTACCTCATCAGGCCTTGTTGTCGGGACCCAATTTTTGGCTTTCATGCATCTAGTCCTTAGTTTTTTTTTTGCTTCTCCCTAACTTCATCTTAAGGGGGGGGGGGTGTTTAGAGTAAAGGTATTAGTTTACTTAATTAATTAAATCACATTGATTAATTAATTAAGTCACCTTTTTCTTTTTTCACTTAAGCTAAATTTAGGAGCTTTATTTTTAGACATTTAATATGCATGCATCCCTTAGGTATATTAATAATTAATTATTAATTGCTTTTTAGGGTTTCTATCTTTAGAATTAGATTTCTTTATAAGGATGACATATCCTTCATTATAAATCAAGCAATATTCAATAAAGCATTCAGTTCTTGTTATTGTCTTCATTATTCTAGTTTGTTGTGCAATTTCTCCTTTGTTTGTAATAGGTATTCTTGCAGATGATTATATGGGCTTGTGGGAATTCAGCAATCATGAATTCTAACACCATGTGGAGCCTAATCAAAATTTTAAAGATTTTTTTCCTTAGAGGGATTAAGCCTAGATCTATAAGGTCCCTCCCTCTTTCAAATGTAATGGCTTTTGAGAAAAAATAGTGGTTTTGTTACCTTAATTGTTGAAACCCTAATTTTCACCATTATAAAAGTGAACACAACCTGTGATTTAGTCATCCAACTAATGGAACCACCAAACATTGTGAAAATGTATCCATTGGTGGATCATTTGCTATCAATATCCCAATCAAAATCTGTTGGCATTTTTTATGTTTATGTTGTGATTGTCATTGATGGACACACACTTGTATTGAGATCCCCTTTATATGTATGAGCTCATGCTCAACCGGTATTTGTTCCAACCGGTATATTGTATACTAGTCTCTAGACTAGTGTTTTTGCAGAATGTATTTCCCGGTCTGAAGCGGCATGTCGACCCCAAGCAGTTCACAGATCACAAGCAGTACAAGGAAGCAAAGTGGCACAACACATTCTTACCAGTCTTCATTTTTGTCAAACCGGCAACCGGTATTTTGTATGAACCGGTAATACTCTGTGATGAGTTACCAACCGACATTTTGTGATGAGTTACCAATCCACCGATTGTTTGACGGTGCCGACACATTGACGGTGCTTCTTGTGTCATGTTACTGAGTATGTCTAGATTCATTGAACCTAGGAAATTGTAATGTAATCCTATTGGACCGACATGAAATCAGATTCCTTTAAAAGGACATCATGTCTAGGGTTTTAAGTTGTTGCTGAAAGGGTTAATGTTTAGCTAGGGTTTAAGGTGGGAGTCCAGAATGATCTTATCTGAGAAGATCAAGTTGTAACTGTGAGAGAGAGAGGAGACTGAAGTAATGCTGGAATGCATTAGCTGTGAGAAATACTAGATCTAACCAAGTAGTTTGTGCTATTAGATAGATCAAACACTTGTTGATTACTCACATCTTTGACAAGTCTATAGCCCTTAACCGGGTAGGCCTCAAGGCCTTTGTAAAATCCTCTAACAAGGTGGTTCACACATGTGAATCTAAAATCCTCTAACAAGGTAGTCTTTAATTGGACTTATCTCCTAATAGATATTGAGATTCCTAACAGGATCTAAACTGGTGAAGAACATTGTAAGACCTTAACCAGTCTGGTTTTTATTCTGCAGATAGTAACTTGTGAGTTCCATCTCACCGTGGTTTTTCCCAGTTGGGTTTCCACGTCAAATATCTTGTTTTATGGTTGTATTGCTTTTGTGGGTGAATGCTTTATTCTCATTTTGGTTTGCATGTGTGGTAATCGGTTTGACTATTAGACTGCTTTACCGGTTTATCTTTAGACTGTGTAAGTGTTTTAGTGCAGAAGTTTTTGGCATACTAATTCACCCCCCCCCTCCTTAGTATTCATCAAAATCATCATATCCATAAATATAAATCAAATGGTAGGTTCCTATAAGATAAACATGATAACATGAAGAATACTTAGAAGACCCTCTTCATTACATCCCAATGTGCTCATCTATAATTAGCCATAAATCAATTAAAGACTCCCACTACTTGGAAAATGTATAGTCTTGCATAAACTATATCATACAATGAATTTACAAAAAAACTATAATAAATAAACGTGCTCATATTCTCCATCTCGTTATGAGTTTAAGTCATTTCTCAATTAATAACTTTCATAATAAGAACATACAATTGTTTGCAAGCTATCAAAACAAATCTCACCAACACTAAGTTCACATACTTACTCTAGCATATCTGTATATTTTTGTTTTCTCTATCACATTTGATATCTATCCCCAATATGTACCTAATTGTCCATAAATCCTTCAAATCAAATTGTGATGAAATTTGAGACTTCAAATCATAAATCAATCTCATCCCATTATGAAAAGACATTTCATCAATATATGATATGATAAAAAGAATATGATCACTATATAACTTATAATTCATGAATTTTTTTTCTTTGGATCTCAAAAACCATAAACTTAACATGAGGGCATCAAATTTTTGGTACCATATCTCAAGAGATTTCTTTAGACCACACAAAAATTTCTTTAGCCTACAAACCAAATGATTTTTTTCCTTTCTCAATGTAGTGCTCCAGTTGTGATATAAAAATATTTTCCTTTAGATTACCATGAAGAAAGGTTTCCTTCACATCCATCTGGTCAAACTTAAGATCATATGATACTCTTATACTTGTCAACACTATCATGAGAACCAATTTTCTTCTTGAACACTCATTTGGAACCAATGGGTTTATGCCCATTAGGAAAAGGTACTAGATACCATAAGTTATATAACATTTCTATCTATTCATCCATGGCTTCTTTTTGAGAATCTACTTCATCCATACCCATGACCTCCTTTATATCCCTGGGCTCATCAATTTTATTAATCAAATAAAAAACATATCTTCAAGGATGAATATAATACCTTTCTATCTATTTTTAATGTCAAGCAGACATCGTCAAGAGTTAGGTAGAGTTTCTACCTCCTCTTTTGAATTATCTAAAATCTCTAAGATCTTCTCATTTTAAAATCCATTGTGGTACTTATGTTCAACTTATTTAGTCTTTGGACTTGGCTAGAGCACATCTTTTTTGTTTTTGTTTTTAAGGTGTAATATAGTAGAAGAGGGCTTAACTCATTTGAAGACAAAACTCCTTCAATATAAAACTATTTCGATCATAGGATACCAATGTTCATGTCACACCAATTTCATATTTGATAAAGATACACTTACTATCCATGTTCTTCAACTTTGTTCTCTTTTCCTTATGATGTGAGATATGCCTTGCAACCAAAAACTCTAAGATGTCATAATATTCATAGGTGTCTTGTCAAAAAGAGTTGACGTAGCATATCTATTAACTATCGAACAAGCCATGATAATTATTTTTAACCAAAAAAGATATTATAGACCAACCCCATTGAGCATACTCCTAGACTACTCCATCAACATCTTTTTTCATATTTTCTATAACTTCATTATGTTGAGGGGTATATAGAGTTTTATTGTGTTGTTCTATAGCATTATCTTTATAATAAATATCAAAATATATAAAACAAAACTCACTCCATTATCATTCCTCAAGTATTAGTCTAATTTTCAACAAGATACTTTAACTCTTTAAAATGACTAAAGACTTTAACTTTACTTTTGAAAAATAAACCCACGCCCTTCTATTGTAATCAATGAAAGATACATAATATGTATATTTATACATCAATGAAACACTAGTAGGACCAAAAACATTAGAATGCACCAAGTCTAATATCCTAGAACAATTTTGATAAGTGGACTAAAACTAAATATGATTTTCTTTTCATAAATCTAATGTCGAACACAAAAATTGAACTCAAGGTTATAAATCATTCAATCTCTCGAAGAGAATTTTTTTTTTCATAGTCCAAATACCATTTTCACATTTTTGACCAAGTCTTTGGTGTTACAACATTGTATTCTTAGTAAGTGATTTTATTTCCAAAGAATGATCATTATGAGATGTCCAAAATGTATGACCATCAAAAGTGGATGCAACCAATCTATTTGCTACTAGTTTTAATGGATGAGGTGGAGACTATATAGGTCTTTTCACTGAAGTAGAATAACTATAAATACTACATTGTGCATACATCAAGATGAAACAAAGTACCAATCTAAACACCCTATGCTTAGCACCATAGCTCCTCTAACCGTATTGTACACAATCCAATCTTGAAATAAAATAACTTTCACACCTGATTCAATTTATGTATAGATACAATTTTATTCACTAAACCAAGGATATGTAGCATAGCATTTATCCTCTTCATATATATAAAAAGGAATCTAATAAAAAACCGTCTATCTCTAAAAATCTTCAAGTGAGAATCATCACCCAAGTACACCTTCATAGTCATCAAATTCTTTGTACTTAGTAATCCAACCTTTATTTCAGTTCACTTGGAAAGATGCACCAAAATCAAGAACCAATGCACCTTTTGATGTATGTTTTGTCAATGTTGAGATTAAGGAATCACCATCATGTTAGGAGAATATATCACAATCATTATTATCTTTTCTTTTTATTCTTCTCCTCATCTTTGTAATCCTTTCAAATATGTCCATTTCCGCCCTATTTACAACATAATACCTTGGACTTACAAGGATATTTAGATCTCCCACAAGATTTGGATCTAAACTTATCTATTTTTCATCCTTCTTTTGTTTTTCTTTGGATCTTTCATGAACCACAAGAGACTCTTTATCCATTGCAAAAGTCTTTTTCTACCAAGTTTATAGTCTATATCATCCTTTGGATTTTCCTCAATAACTCTCTCCCTAAGACTAATCGTTGAAAATGGGAGGTAGTTGGTTCATTATTCATAGTAGTTCTATTAGAATAGTATGCTCCATTTAATAAGTAGTAATCTTAATTGGATGTACCAACTTCAAAATCACTCACAAGGGAATTTGAGGCATACCTAAATTTTAGCTCTCCATTTTATTATTTTTCTTGCTTTTGTACTCTTGGACAAGAAGTTGTCTCAAGATTATTTTCAATTACATATCCTCTTCCTTCCATTTGATTCTTCTTTTACTTTAATTTTATTCATCAAAGTCACCATTAACTTTTAAATGAGAATACTGATGTTAATACATAAAATTTAACATCAACTCTTTTAATCACTAGGTATTCTTGACTTTCAAGAAATATTTTGATAAATATTTGATATTACTTTTCCAACAATACCAAACCTTAGTGGGAAGTTACAAAAGTAAATTCAAATGTTAGATCTATTAATAAGTAGTAATAAGAAATCATAGTACAATTTTGTTCTCTAAAAATATTTTTTGTTGGTGTGGATTGACAAATTGCCAACTTTGTTATAAATTAATTTAATGGTATAAAATAGATTCTAATTGTAGGTTCTTTCAAATAATTGTATAATTAAAGTCCCTTGCAACAATGGTGTTTCCTACCAAAACAAAATTCATTGCATAAACTCTTTAGGAGAAATAGGGAGACATGTGCTAGGATAAATATATGGTTAGTAATATTTTCTTGGTAAATAATTTATATACCTTAAGAATATATTATGATGGTTTCGTGAATAAGCATTTGAACCTATTCAATATGAGATATGACCATGAACTATCAAAACTCATACTTAAGTATTTTTTTATATTATCAAACCAAGTGGTGTTTAATGGCTATATTAATAGATAATAAAATTTCTCATTCCCGTGATGGTTTCTATTACTATAACATAAAAAGAATGTTTATATAGAAAATAAATCTAAGTTATGGAAATATTCCAAATCTATATTAGGAAAAATTTAAAAATTTAAAAATTTAAAAATGGAAAATGTTCAAAATTTGAACTATGGAAAGCATTACAAAGATTTTATAAAAATGAATTAAAGTTTTAAGCTATTAGACTATTATGAGAAAGCATGTCTATAATATTAGATTCTTCAAAATATTTGCAATGAATGGAATTCTCAAGGTAAAACTATCCATACATTTTCTTTCTACATAATACAATGCTTCAACACATGTACACTAAATAATGCATATAAGAATATAAATAACATTCAAAAATACAAAATGAACTATCTTGGAGATGAAAATTGAATAATTCATTTCATCTATTAAAAACAATTAGTTTAAGAAAACAAAATAATTCATAACAACAATAGAAATTAAATATTTGTCTATAAATATTGATTTTCTTCATCAATCAAATGACCATCCCTTTGAAGGATATCAAAATATAACTCAAATTAAAATAACACAAATTACCAATATAATAATACAAAGTTACTTTTTTATTGTTATGCACTCAGAAAATTCTTTGCATAAATAAACATCATAGAGTTATATATTGTTTCTCCTACCTAGTGATGTCTATGATTCAACCCAATGCAATTCATGCAAGCTTGTTGTTTTAAAATTTTAAACGAAAAATGATAAACAATTGTCCAACCGTCATTAATTAAATATCTTGTGTCTTCATCAATAACTAATAAACCATAAACTTGAGGAAGTAGACTGTTGGCTTGATGATGATGTTTTGATGTAATAAGTTGAATGATGACTTGTTTTGTGTTGTCATTGATGGCAACTAAGTTTTGATAGTCATTTATGTCTTTTAGGCCAACAGGTAAAGCATGACCGGTAGAGGAGACAATTTATCAGTGAACCTGCAAATAGGACTTCAACCGTTAAACAAGAACAGAGTTGTATTCAAATCATTTGGTATGAGCAATCAATGAAGAGTTAGGTGATGCAGTTTTGCAAGAGTGTTGGAGATTGTATCAGGTAGCTTAGTTTCATACTGCAGCTGTAGATTCAACAGGATGAGAAAGTTATGATGTACAGAGCAGTCAATCAAGAAGAACAACTAACTGGCAGAACAAAGTCACTAAGATTAGTAAACCGATACACATAATGTTTTACTTTTGAGTTGTTATGTTGGTGGCCAACATAAGTAAATCGTGAAGTATAAGATTGTCTAGATTCATTGAACCTAGGAAATTGTTCCAAGGTTGTTAGCCGACTAAGTTGATGTTTATAAAAAGTGTGATCAATTATGAGATGGAGTAGGAGATCATAAGTGAATATTGAGAGTTTGATTGTGTGGTAAATTGAGAAGCTCTATATTGATGTGTTGTTGATGTATTGAGTGGAACTGAAGCGGATCTTATCAGGCACAGAGGTTCTACATGAAGATCATTTTACTGTTGTTTTCCTAACAGTTGCAGCAGTCAAATCCCCTAATCGGGTAGGTCGTAACAGGCCTGAAATTGTAAATCCCCTAACAGGGTAGCTCATTAACTTGAGTCTAAATCCTCTTGTGAGGTTGCTCCTAACAGGGAGAAGATTTTAACAGGGTTGAGGTAAATCCCTTAATCGAGTGACTCCTAATAAGGTCTGCTCCTAACCGGACATGTTTGTATGACCTTAAGCGGTCAAAGATTTCTACTCTGCAGATAGTGAATCTTGTGGGTACTAAATCCCATCATGGTTTTTCCCTTTTGAGTTTCCACGTATAAATCTTTGTGTTATGTGGATCATGATATATTGGGTGTTAGCTTATGTGGTGATATTTCTTTTATGTTTTTTAAGGTTTAAGTTATTTAAAGTGGTGATCAGATTTGTGTTGTTGTTTTTGCTTGCATTGATTCACCCCCCACCCCCTCTCAATGCCTTATAAGTTTATTAATTGGTATAAGAGCCTAATTCCCTTAAGTCTTAACTGCTTGGGAAAGATCCCTAAGGCATATATGGGGGAAGGAATGAGTTATCGAGAGCTTTATAACTGGCTTGCAGAATCCGAAGATGCCCTAAGTGAGTTAAGGGTAAAGTATAAAACTTCATTGGCAAAGAGGAGAGAGTTGGCTGAACAATTGTATGAAATTAGTAAAAATAGTTCATCTGAGGAAGCAAACATGGATGCATTGGTTAATGAGGTAGAAAAACTGAATGATGACAAGGAAAATCTGAGGAGAGAGTTGGACGCCCTAACCATCAGGATGAGTCAAGAGCTTGAAGCAAGGAGGACAACTGAAGACAAGATTAGAGAAAAAGAACATGAGATATTTAAGCTGAACCAGGAGGTTGGAACTCTGTATGCTCATCTTCATGAGGAACAAGAAGAAAAAGAAGAAATAAAGGTTGATCTAGACATGACAATGTCTCTAAGAGAAAGTCTAATGAAAAAGAATGAAGATCTTACAAAGGAACTTGTTGATGCTAATGAAAAATTTGCAAAGTTTAACAAAAGTTCTACTATTCTTGATGAACAAATTCAATCACAGAGGATGAAAGGTGAGACACAAGGCTTGGGATACACTACTTTTGAGAAAGGTGAGCCTTCCGGTACAAAGGACAACATTGAAGAAGGTAAATCTGCACCTAAGATCTAGAAATACTTATAAATGCCTTTTTGATTGGTCTTTTTGGCATCTTTTTTAGTCTTTGTTTTCTCCTGCCTTGGCGTCTTAGCTCGTTTTCCTCCTCCTCCTCATGCGCACTTGTTGATTTGCAACTCAGATCTACTCACTTCTTCATCATCCTCGTGTGTGTCAGGTAGGGTTTTCTTCCTTTTTGTTTGTTTTATGCGGGTTTTTTGCTAGGGTTAGTTTAGTTGTTTGTTTTTCCTTTTCTTGCCTTTTTTCCCTCCTTTCAGGTTTCAAAACCCAAGTTTGGGTTTGTTTTGGCTGATTCTTTTTCTCAACCCTCATGTCGAGTTTCAAAACCCAACATAGGGAAAATCCTCCTACATGTCGGGTTTTGAACCTCGACATGCAAGTGAGATGTGAGAGATTTTCTTCTCACATGTTGGGGTTTGAAACCCGATATGTGAGGAGGTAGAATTCTCAAGCCACATGTCGGGTTTCAAACCCTGACATGCGAGTCAACTAAGTAAGCTAGAGCTCACATGTAGGGGTTTGAAACCTGACATGTAAGGACATTATATCCTCAAACTTACATGTCGGGTTTCAAACCCTGACATGTAAGACAACCAATGTGAAGTTTTCTTCAACTTGCATGTCGAGTTTTAAAACCCAACATGCGAGTCAGCCATGATCTCCCTTAGCTCACATGTCGGGGTTTGAAACCCGACATGTGAGGAAGTTTCCTCTAGTCGCATGTTGGGGTTTAAAACTCAACATGTCAGTATTTTTCCTTGGCGACTTGTAGGTTGAGTTTTAAACTCCGACCTACTAGTTTTAGTGTTTTCTTTCCTAAGCCTGTTTTAGCTAAGTTTTTCATCCTGTTCGATTCAAAATCTCCAGTTGGTTCTTTTGATGATGAATATTGATTATGGAACTAACAAACATGTTCTCTGCAACATCTTTGCTAATGTCCAAGCACTCTGCAAGCAAGTCCAAGGCCTCTCCCAGTCACACAAAACCTTCACCAAGCAAACCTGTGTACAAGAAGATGAAGTACAAGTATGACAAGTACTTGAATATGTTCCTGGAAAGTTTGGTGGATTCAAATGTGTCTGAGATCAGGGACACCAAAATTGGGCATGTGGACATGAAGGAGTTTGAAGATAGATGCAAGAAGGCTCCATCCTAGATCACTAATTTGATGAGTTCAGAATTACACAAATATGCATCTTTTCATGTTGCTGCTCATGATCCAAAATTTGTATTGGCAGTGATAGAGCACTTTGATCTAAACACCCGTCAAGTAAAGGACAATGATAATAATGTGGTGATGACATTGGATAGTGTATTTTTCAAAAGCTTTTTCAAAGGTCTAAAGGAAGTTGAGGTTGTTGATGTAAACATAGAGAGTGCACAAGCATACTATGAGAAGTACATAGATAAGTGCAAGAAAACAATTAACATTGTACTCCTATCCACTCCACGTGACTCAACTGTCACCAAATGGCCCAAGTACTTTCATAGAAGCGATTTTAGTAAAGAGTACAATGACATGGTTACAATGCTTGCATGGGTTAAAGGTTTGAAAGACTCCCACTACTTCCAGGAGTGGATGTGCTCCTACATGAAAATCATCAGGAAAGGGACAACTAAGATTGATTGGGGAGAGAAAATTAGTGATGCTCTCTGTATTCAGTTAAAATAAGTCAAGACATCATTTAAATTCTATATGACTTCATATCTTTTGTATGTAGCCGCCTTAATGAGGTAATATCCAGGCTTGTCTACAAAAGGAGATAGAAGGTCATTACCTGTTTGGGATTATTATGATCAGCTAACCATCAATAATCAGGGATCTCATTTCCAAAGAGTCAATGATGCTTTCTTTGCAGTGTGGAGATGTTTGTTCAAAAAGAATTTGCACAAGGAGAGAATTTCAGAAGCAACATATGACTTGGTATCTTCCTTTGGTTGTGTTTTCTTGCAACTTCCTACATTTACATATATCCTCATTGGATGTTTTACAGGTGAGCCATTCATCTTGCCTTGGTATTCATCAGACAAGGTTGTCCTCGTGGAACTTTATCATCAATTGGTGCATGTGCAAACAAAGAAGGCTTCTGCTCATAAGGCAGGCCTCAAATGGCCTAAATCTATTGGTCGGTATTCAGTGCTCACTATGCCTAAGGCCAAGAATATGGAGATTGAAATGTTATGGGTCACAATGAGAAGATTTAAGGCTTGGGAAAACTTTGATTTTTGCAATATGAGAAGCAAGATCAGGAAGAGTTATGTGCATGTACATAGGCTTGAGGATGTTTGGGCAAATTGTAAAAGTGAAGAATATGTAAGAAAGATAGACTATAGTCGTCTTACATTGGAGAAAATAGAAAACTTGGACTTGGCAAAGATTCCAAACACCATGGAAGATACAAATGATATAGTGGACCCTGTTTACTATGAGAAGAAAATTGTTGATACTCCCTTGCCTTTAATCCAATGGTCAAAGAAAGAGAGCAAGTCAATCTCTAAAAGGTTTGCACCTGTGATGGAAAATACAAACAAATGGCTACTAAAGAAGAGAATCTGGATGAAACAACTTCTTGCTAGTTCAAGTGAGGAAGATAATGATGGTCCAATGGGAAAGACTTCAGAATTGAGAACTAAGAATAAGGAAGATACTCAGGCACCTTCACTAGCAAAATCTAAGGGAAAAGTGCTGAAGATCAAGTTCACACTTAAAGGTTCAAAGAAAGGGGGATCTACCTCTGCGATCGCGCAACAAGAATCAGCCCAAGGACCTAATCAAGATGAGGAAGGAGAACAAGAACAAGAGGAGGGGGAAATTCTTCATGCTGGAGAAGAACATGAACAAGGAGAAAGCTCTACTCCTACCACCTCTCAAACATCATCATAAAATTGTGTTGTGGTTCATTCTATTGACTTTGATTTTGATGAAGAGGTGTGAGAACATGATGAAGAAGCTACAAATTTTGACTTGGATGAAGAACAAGGTCAAGAAGGGGGCAATGCAGGATTTGTAACTCTCTCTAGTCTTCCTAGTTTTGATGACATTCCAACTTGAATGATTGAGTCGTCAATCTTAGATTTTAATGAAGCTATGGAATAGGTCACCACAAAGCAACATGTAGTAAGTCTTTCAATCTTTGTTGCCATGACTAAAACACCACCCTTGGTGAGCACATTTGTCATTTCTTCGACAACGACTCCTATTATTACATCAACACTACCAACAGATGTAATAGTTTAGATGATTAATGTCCCACCACCCTCTATGCCACTGCCGCTACCGGTATCATTTTCTACAATTCCAGTTGTCACTGCTCCCATCATGCCTATTGTTATGGTGACTTTGGTACAAGTGAGATCATCATCAGCAGCAGTGTCTTCCAGTCAGCCGCCTACTAGTTTGTCTGTGGTTACACAATTGGAGGTCACTACTCCAGCCACACAATCAATCTTACCCCCTTGGTTGGACATAGTGGCACCAAAAAGGAAGAAACAAGTTGTTTCATCAGATGACTTTGATTTTGAGCAATTAACTCCTTCAAAGGCTAAGGTAGCTAAAAAGCCCAAGACAGTATCAAGGGTGCTCATTGATCCAGTTAGTAAAAAGAAGTATGCTGAAGTAATTGTGCCAACAACAGGTAAGAGAAAAGAAAACATCCAAGCTACGGATTATACAATTCAAATTGTCAAGCTTGGAGAAGAAACTCATGAAAGTGTGAAGCACAACTTAAGAGTTGCAAACGACGCTATCATAAGAAGACTGGATGAAAAGTGGGCTGAAAAGATCAAATTCAAGGAAAAGTGTGAACAACTGACTAATGTCTTGATTAAGGTGATTTGGACTTCACAATAGGTGGAACCCATTGTTTCATCCATTGATACAGAAGAACTGAAAAGAATGGAACAAGTAGGGGCTAAGGGTCGAGTGGTTGATCAATGGATTGAAAGGTTGAAATCTGAAGGCTCCCTCCTCTTAGATTCAACTATTAAGCTGTTAAAAGACTTTGAAATCATGCAAAGTCAAATGCAAGGAATCAAAACCACTTTCACACAAGAAATGAGTGAGAATGAAAGAAACATGCTGGCATGGGAAAAAATGAAGGATTTTGACATTGATTTTCTTGTAGATAATAATGTGTTAGAATCAAGAGAGAAATATGTTCAAGTTTTGTCTCTACTAACAAACAGGAATGAATTGATCAAGCATATGGTTACTGATCTTGAAGGTGAGATCAAGCGTTTTTATAATAATATTAATTAAATCTCAGTAAGAATAGCTGATATCCCTTGCTACCTTTATGGTAAGGATAATCAACAATTGGTCTCAAGTAATACCCTCATCCAAGAGTTCCACTCTCTGATATCACATTGGACAGAACAAGATTTCACTCTGAACACCTTTGATAAACTTCTTGAAATACAGGTTGGTTTAGAGTTGCTTGCCTCTTTGCTCAAAGATGGAAAGAAGAAGGATGTGAAGACCAGAGATGCTATATGCCGAATCAATGCCATATCAAGTTGCATCGCCTTGCCAAATGAAGTTGAGATGAAATTTATCTTGGCTAAATTTGAAGAATTTAAATCCAATGAGGAGGAGAAAGATGAATAAAGTGTCCCCTTTGACACTTAGTTTTTCATGTAGATGCATTTTTAATGTAGTTGCATTTTTAGATGTAAGTTTTCTCGCAACTGCATGTTCCCTATATGCTGTAGTTGTAGTCAAGTGGGACTATGCAGTTGAATTAGTCAACTGTGCCCACCTTTTTCTCCTTTTCTCTCCTATATATAGAGGAGCCTCATTTGTAAATATTTATCTTTTATTATGCTAAGCAAGACTCTGCCAAATTTTTGCCTCAACTTAGACTTCGAGCTTTTGTTGTGAAGATTCAATCAAGCAAATAAAGAAAGCAATTCTATTTAATCTCAAACTTTGTGTTGTGTCAAAGATTGTTTATATGATTTAATGATCCTATGTTCATTCTTATATATTTTCTTTAATTCCTTGATATTGGCGATATTGTTTATGTAAGTAAGAGAGATTTCTAATTGTGGAAGTAGACTTTGTGCTTCTTGCATATTTGGGAAATTTTCTGATGTTAAGTGATTAGTGGTAGGCTTTGTATTGTTGTTATTACTTGTAGTTTTAAGGATTGGGAAATTACACTTGAAGACTTTGAGTTGCAAGTTGAATTTCTTAGCATTTGTAATAATTAGCTTAGTTAGAATTACATTCAAGAAAGACTTTGTGCTTCTTGATTGTAAGTTTTGGTATAGTTTTTTGGATTAGTTTGTTCATTTCTTTAAGTATCAAAAGTGATAGAGAATTGTAACAAAGTGGAGGGAGAATACATAAACTTTGAGAAAAGAGAGTTATATGCATGAAACTTACCCACAGATTTTAGTTTCTTGTTAATTAGAGAAGAAATTTCAAAGGGAAAATCCCCTTGCTGAGAGGAAAGATTAATTTCTCGACATAGCTATGTGTGAATTATATATTTTGTCATTGGTACGCTAGTGACAAAATATTCACCCAACAAGAGGTTAAGGACAAAGTGGAAAGGAAAATCCTAGAGGTGGTTGTGGCTAGCAACATGCCAATGTCTTCAAATAAAGTTTAGAGGAAAGGTGTACTGGAGCCCAAGGAATTTTTCTTGGTAATATTGGAGGTGAGGAACGATGCTGGTTGTGATCTTGATGTTGGGCCAAGTGATGACAATGATAAGGAAGACTTCTAGATAATTACCACTAGAATGTCCAAAATAATTGGAGGGAAAAGTCCCATCCCTATGGATGCTAGAGGAGTAGTAAGAAATAGAAGGAAGTTGGATGCAAAAATAAATAAAAAATGAAGGCCTTGGAAGACCTAGAAAATAGTTCACATACATAATTAATTATTTTTTATCAAATCAAGAGGCAAGCATCTCCCTAGAAAAAAAATTATCAAGATACCAAGTTGGAAGGTTTGGGGACGTAATTTTGTAGAAAAATTCTTTTTAGTTAAGTGGACTATAGAGTCTTAAGGTCCTTATTATTATTTAAGAAACTAAAATGGTGAGTGATAAGTTTAAAGAGTTGCAACCTAGTTTTGGGAGAATGGGAAAAGTGTTGAATTGGATACAGAAGGGATGGTTGGTGGCCTAGCCATTCTCTAGAACAAATAAATTATCTCAATTTTTTTACTAAGGAATCATATTAATATATTTTAATTAGATGCAAAAATATATATGACAACACTCTAATTATTATTTTCAATGTTTATGAACCAAATGAACAAAAGGAAATATCCAAGACCTGGGACTATAGTAGAAGGTTTATATAAGTTTACGAAGATGAGTACTAGATTGTTGGAGGTAATTTAATTAAATTTGGTTTCTACAAGAAAAAAAGGTATAATACATCATTCTAAATTAGGGTCATCAGATTTTAAGAAACGTTGTGAATATATTTCTTTAGATGATATCTTACATAAGAGTGGTTGGTTTACCTAGAACTTGATAGGTTTGATATTGATAATATTCTTTGCAAACTAGATAGATTCCTTTTAAAATCTTCTTGGTTTCTTGATCTAGATATTTTTTACTTTGAGGTTTTCCATTTCAATGGATCAAATCATTAACCCATTATCATGCATCTAAACAAATCTAAGAAATCAAAGGGGATTCCCTTTGAAATGAAAGCATTTTGGTTTTCTCATTTGGATTTTAAAGGTGCTTTGGAAGGTTGGAGGATCCAAGTAGTGAAATATTTTAAGAGGTACATATTGTGTTTGAAAAATTAAGGGGATTCCCTTTGAAATGAAAGCATTTTGGTTTTCTAATTTGGATTTTAAAGGTGCTTTGGAAGGTTGGAGGATCCAAGTAGTGAAATATTTGAATCTCCTTGAATCAGGATACTAAGAGGGGTCTAATTGAATAACATAATAAAATTCTAAGAATGGAAGAAATTATTTGGCATCAAAAATCCAAAATTTAGTGGTTAAGTTAAAGGGATCACAATACTAAGCTTTTTCATTTGTCAACCAAAATAAGTAGAAAATTCAACAAAAAATTGAGTATTCAACTTCCTCTAGGTTTTGTTGTAGATGACATGGTAGTTATTAAGGTTGAAGGTTTAAAATTTTTTAAGGACCTTTTAACCTCAAAATTGGATACCAATCTGTAGGCTCAAGAGGTTTTTCTCATCAATATTCCTTATTTAGTAAATGATGCATAGAACGAAGAGTTTTTTCCCCATTTACTATGGTAAAAATCAAGAAGGTCTTTTTTTAAGGCACCTAGTCTGGATGGTTTTCAAGCTAATTTTTTTTTCAAAAATATTGAGATATTGTTGATGATGATGTGTGTCAAACAAATGTAAAATTAATTGAACCATATTGAGGTCTTAGAACTTTGCTTGTATTGCTCTTATTCCAAAGAAAAAATATCCAAAATACTCTGACAAATTCAGACCTACATCTCTTTGTAATACAGTTTATAAAATTATATTGAAAGAGATGACTTGTATGTTCAAAAAATGCATGGAAAATTTAATGTTTGAGAAGGAAAGTGAATTCTTAAGAGGTCGGTAGATCTCAGACAATATAATTATTATTGATAAAATTATTCACTTTATCAATACTAGAAATATGATGAGATAGTTTTCAAATTAGACATGAACAAATCCTATGATAGAGGTTAATGGTATTTCATTTATAAGACTATGTAAGTTTGGTTTCTATGAAGTCCGGTGTAAATGGGTCCACAACTACATTTCCTTTACTACTATGCTAATCTATTTAATTGTTATGTGACTTTGTTCCCAAGAGAAGAAAAAGTTATGAAATGAACTTTAGAATTAAAGGGAGATAAAAAAAAAGGATATTATGATCCTTTGGTTAAAAGAGAGATAATAAAGAATATTTATTAAAAAAAACTTATTTGTTACCTTATTTTTGTCATGATCTTAAAATTATAATTCATTTGACAAAAATGATATTTTAGATTGTTTGTGTGTCTTTACAAAGTCCCTTTAAGTCTTTCATTTTCTCAAAATTTTCCATACTTGGCCATTTTCTAAGGTTGTTGACACTTTTCAAAGTTAGAAAGACTTGTCAAGCTACCAACAAATTAGCAAAAGACCGCACGCAAACTCCCAACAAAGTTTTGAAAAACTTGTCAAACCCCTGACAAAGTTAGCAAAAGTACACAACATGCTAATAAAGTTAGCAAAACTTGTCAAACTACCAACAAAGTTAGAAAAACCATGCAAAGTCCTGACAAAGTTAACAAAAGTACACAAAGTGCCAACAAAGTTAGCAAAAATTGTCAAACTATTGACAAAGTTAGAAAAGGTACACAAGTGTTGACAAAGTTAGCAAAACTTATCAAACTACTAAGAAAGTTAGCAAAAAGACATAAAGCCATGAAAAAGGAGAACTTTCCTTCCAAAGGCAATAGAAAAAGAGATGAAACTTGAGAGAGGCAAAAAACTAAATATGTCGAAGAGTTGACTGGTTAGTAGAACCAAATAAATCACCAACAAAGAAGAAAAAGAAGAGAGAACTGAAGCAAGAAGAAAGCAAAAAAATGGAAACTTAAGAAAGTTTGTGATGTCATTCTCACGGCCAAAACATTTAGCAAAATGATTCAAATTGTCAACACCGCTACAAAAGTGTGGAATGCTTACTGGCTAACATAAAGGTAGATGGATAATTAATGCTAAAGTTTATATTTTAAAATTTCCCTCTTTTTTTTAAATGGACATTTTATTTCAAATGTAAAAAGACTATTTTAAATTTTCAATTCTTTAAAAATAATTAGTTAAATAACATTGGCAGTTACATAGTTAAATGTTATAAGTATGTATTCAAGAGACTATTGGGGGGCTTGATTTTGTTGATCCCCATTGTACTTCGATACAAGAGTGAGAATTGATAAAAGCAAGGTCCATGAAGTTTGTTGTTTCCTTTAAGAGTCCATTTGTCTTTGTGCACGTTGAATGAAATGTGTTGCTTAGATATTTATTTTAAGTCTTCAAGCTTTAATAAATATTTCTAAATATTGTTTTCCTTTGTGGACATGATATACATTTGAGTAGAAAATTTATATTTTTAAGAATTAATAAATTTTAGAATCAAAAGTTATTCATTCATCAATTCGTGTATTAGTCTGTGTGTCATAATGTTGGTGGACTTCTTTTCATTTACCTATATATATCACCTTAATAACATGGCTATGTGCGAATGTTAGTTTGTCTTTCTAGCTTCTTCTTTTTTTTGTTATCTTCAGGGTATCCCTGTGGCCCCAGCCCAACGCCCTGACCTTACCCTAGTTCAGGCAATTGGACGAGACTAATCTTTGCGACCATGGTGCAATCAACACCGCCCCCTGGTGTCCATGGCAGAATAATTCCAGGAGAGAGAGTCAAACCCAAGACCCTAGGGAGTAAACCCGAGACTTAGGACCAACTACTCTAACCTGTGGGGGAAAAAGGGATTATGGTAACACTAGTGAGAATCAAACTAGAGTTGATGCGTAGCATTGGGATCATTAGCCTAACACTATGCCTCACGAATCTCCTTCACACCAATTTGGCTACTCATGCACCCTTGCCTTTCTAGCTTCTTGGTTAAAAGCATACCCCCAAAATTAGATCACATCAAATGAGGGAGATGTACGTCTAAAAATTAGAGAAAAATCACTAACTAAATAGTGATTTATCCAACTATTAGTCACAATTTGTCTTTACTTTTGGGTAAAAGAGTCAATTTCAATCATTATCTCCAAAAGACAAATTTGCTTGCTAAAACTTCTAAAAGTGGAGGAATAACTATTTATTTAAATAATAATTAAAATGAAACCTTTTCAAAAGTGTGTGATGGTTTGGAAACCACCCCTGATAAGGTTATATAAAGGATTCATGTGAGATTTGGAAGGGGAATGAAGATTACTCGAGGAAGAAGAAGAAGATGGTTTGGTGTACTATGAGCATTGGGAGAAGGGGGCACACACCATGTGCTCAACTTGGGGTTCAATGTACACCCATGATGATCCTAGCCAGGACATGGCGTGCACTTGTATTCAACATTATTTTCTTGAACTAGCACTTGTGTAGAGCATAATAGTGTGTTGTATTCTAAAAGGAACTATTTCCTTCTATATGTGACGTAGATATGAGGGCCAAGAGCACTAAAATATTCTTAGAGTGAGAATGACCATTCCAAGTGCTCAATATTTAGATAAACATTGGAAACCCTTGATGTAATAAGATATTGAGAATCTATTATATATGTTTTGTTGATAATATGATTGAATTATGTGGCTATGTTATTCAGTTTATCCTATTAATTATTTGCTTTCAAATTCTTACTAAATTATTACGTGTTATAGTTTACATTGATTATATTATATTAGTTATTCACATATATTTTAATGGCATTAAACATTAGTAGATGATTTAACAAGTTAAATATTAGAATTAAGATTATTTATAGGTTTTATGAGTTTATAGGTCAATTTATTTTTTTAGTATATGTATATATATATATAGAGAGAGAATGCATTATAAATAGGATTGTAAGCTTCTATAGTTTTGATTGTATTGGCTAAAATATTTCCAACTACTACATGTGAAAAAAATCTTCTTCCATTATATCTCAATCCGTACCCAGTCATTGCAATTTAAACCTCTCATATTGATACAAGATGGCATAATATTAGTGATGTTTGTTGGATGGTATAATATAAGTAATGTTTATTGGATTAACTCTGCTCTTCTTGGTTGTATTTGTATGGTTATTTTTTTAAAAAATTACCTGCTCGTTGAGTTCATGATGCAAGTGTTGTGAAATTGCTTGAATGTTCACAAAGCCTTTTTTTAGGAAATCAATTTTGTGATGACAATCTATTCATTGGATACTTATGTATGCATATTGATGATTTTCTTGCGTACCTCATTGTTCTTCCATTGTGAAATATGCAACTCCCTTTTTATCATTTGTATCTAACACAGTTCTGCCCTTCATTATGCACTAATAGATGTACTAATCTACGAAAGAAAATTTATTGATAATCTTTATTGCATGTATTATTTACATTGAGGAGTTATTAATTGTCAAATGATTTATTTGTTAGATTCTAAAATTTGAATGCACTCATTTTATATTCAAGGAATCTAACGTCTGAGAGAGGTGCTTGCCAAGGAGTTGGTGTATTTCCTTTGGTAGGCATATTAATAAATTATAGCACCAGAGAAATCACTATCAACTATAACAACAGAGATGTTATGTTTTTGAGAGTATATGTCACTTCATATATATCGGATACAAGATAGTTTTCTTCACATTCATAGCTTGTGCAATTGCTACCCACCATTGACTATAGCAAGAGTATCACAAAATGCATTTTATTTTCAAAAAGATTTAGATAATTTTAAATAAATATAATTGGCAGGTGTAAAGCCAAACTTGGTGAACTTTTCCTAAGCCCTCTCATTAGGCCTAACTTAAAAATCACGCTCTAAGCATTGACTGTGCTTAGGTGGTTAGTGTGGGCCCCTTATTCCTTTCAGCTTTTCATTCGAAGTTCTCACAACTTTTTGTTCATTGTTCTGTCAACTGGCATTCGTTGTTTCTCCAAGCAATGATGTTGTCAATGTTTCATTCAAATTTTATTCCTACATGGAAAATGGTTTGTTTAAAATGTTTTAGAAACTTCCAATCAATTACAGTTGGTAGGTTTGAAGCCAAGTTTTGTGTGGAAATAAAATTTGAATGAAACATTGACAGTGTCACTATTTGGGGGAACAACGAACACCTACTGGTGGAACTACGAACAAGTAATTGTGGGAGTCTCAAATGGAAAGCTAAAAGGAGTAAGGGGCCCACACTAGCCACCTAAGCGTGGTTAGTGCTTAAAGTGTGTTGGTTAAGTCAGACCCTCCCTTTATATGTCAAAATTATGAGATTTGAAATGTGATATGGACATGTTATAGTTGTAAATGCCCTACTAGACATGCATATAAAATGTGGAACTGTAGACAAGACACATTAACTATTTGACATGATACCTTGAAGAAATGTCATCTCCTGGAATGTAATGATATGTCATCTCCTAGAATGTAAGGATATGCCATCTCCTAGAATGTAATGACAATATGATATGTATGTATGAAATGGTTAGATTCCTCGACATACAAATAATTTTTTCTTTTGTGTAGCCTTTAGAGAAATGTCTTTTTTCCAACTATTTAGTTAAATCTTATTTAAATAATGAATGACTATGGGTGATTTTTAATCAATAGATTGAGGAATCATACATAACTACAAGGTACACACCAAATAAATTTGATGTTACTAGTGAATTAAATTTTTACTAAGTTTTTACTTTTCTTAAGTATGAAGATCAATCAAATTGAGTCTAGATATCTCACATGTTTAAATGAGTTGAACTCTATATGGTGGCATTAGATGAAAATAAATGATGGTATATCAAAAGTCATGAGGAAGACATGTTCTTTCGAAAAAATCTAGACACATACACACACAATGCATATACATGAAGTAATCATGATTTAATATTTGTACTTTACAACTAATTATAATTACATTTTCTAAAGGTGAACATGAAGATGTGACAAAGATGAATTAAAATGGACAAAATATACTTCTTCCCACATCCACATTGATACATAAAGGATCATTCATTAGGCATCTAATTTTGGGAAGAGAAAAGGTGTCCATTTCATAATCTAAATAGTCACAGAGAGTTAAAGAGCACTCAAAATGTCAACAGTCTAAGTGGCTTTGGGTTTGGTTCCCAAGGAGGAGTTACTTTAAGAGCTTTATTATTTTACTATGCCTATTGGCTATTGATTCTCCAAGGTGTGGGCTTTTGCAAGTTGATTTTACCCCTTGTTTTGGGAAAACAATAATAGTTTTGCCTCTCCCATTTGGCTATAAATTGGAGCCAAGGCATAGCTTTTTTATCACAAGTTTCTTCAAGGTTTAGTTGGAGAAGTGAAGTTAAGTGTATTATTATTGTAGTATTTCTTTTGAGGATAAATAATATAGTTGCCTTCGTTCTTTGGTGAGGTTTTTTCTCAAAAGGGTTTCTCCGTGTAAATTTGGTGTCTCTTTTGGTATGTTGATTTTATTGTCGGGAATTAAGGTGTCTCAACCTTAGTAATTCCATATTATGTAATTATTATTTTATATTTTCCTATGGTTATTTGTCATTTAAGTAATTAAATAATTATGCTCCTTCATAAAGGGTGTGAGGTTTATTAGATGGTACTTTTTCCACATGTCAGTGCCTTAAAATAAAGTTATTGTTGTCAAAGATGCCCATCCAGTGGTATAACATGGAAAGTATATTTTTAGGGATGTTATGATAGATTCTATGACAATATGACAATTGTAAGGGCTGAAAGTAGGGTGAATCATTTTGGACATGAGAATCAGTTATCATGCCACATGTAAGAGAATGGTTACATTTGTTATTAATAGTCTATGATACTTGTAAGAGTATCTCCTATATTTGGGGAATTCTTATGACAACTTGTAAGAAGGTGTAATGTCATATAAGAGGCTATGTTTGACATGTAACGGTCATATGGATTTTTACTATGCTTTTTTGAAACCTTGTTTTGGCACATGGTAAAGTTTTATGGTAGTTTTTTTTAGCCTCCAAGGGTATATATATTGAGGGATTGAGTTGGAGACAAGAATGAGTTTATTGAAGCCTTGTTTTGCAAGGTTTATGCTACCATATTAAAGATTGAGTGGAGTTTGAGAGTTGTATTCTACTTCTGTATTGTTGATAATACAAGTCTTTCATCTCTTCATGGTGGAGTTTTTCCCCAAAAGGGTTTCTCCACACAATTTTGGTGTTATGTGTAGATCTTTTATGGTGTTCTTGTTTGCATTGTTATAGCTATATTATTTCTATTTATTAAACATAGATAAATATAATACTATTGTTCATATCTTCTTTTCTAACATTTGTATTTATGTTGAATGGTGCAATCACATTTTTATTTCAGATTTATTTTTAGATTTGATAATCTTTTCATATTTTTAATCACACAAGAAAGTTAACTTTGCAAGATTTCTTCACCTTGTCTCTCAAAATTTGGTATCAGAGCTAATAATTTTGTTGAGTGAGGGAATCCTTTCTATTTGAGTGTTGAAGGTTTTTTATTGTAGTGGGAGATTTTAGGTTGTGTGATTTTGCAGATTGGTGAAAAGGAGTGAAACCCATGGCTTCTAGATCTTTCATATATATTAAGAAATTCAATGGAATTGGATACAAGATGTGGAAACTGAAGATGGAAGATCTTTTGGAAGAAAGAGATCAATG
Organism: Cryptomeria japonica; assembly: GCF_030272615.1. Taxonomy (NCBI): domain Eukaryota; kingdom Viridiplantae; phylum Streptophyta; class Pinopsida; order Cupressales; family Cupressaceae; genus Cryptomeria; species Cryptomeria japonica. The sequence continues at coordinate 197,160,977 of NC_081409.1, read as the reverse complement.
GTTGTCAGTTTACAAGAAAAGAAACCAAAGCACTCTACTTTGACAGAAGATGCTTGAAATAAATTGGACAAGAAGGCACACGAACCATAGGTTATGTCTTATTAGTTTAATCATCTTGAATGCCGGAGAAGAAGACTCTACATAGAAGTTGTGGAAGAGGATAGGTGATCTTTATTGAAATCTAATTTTTTTTCCAATAAGTTGTATCTCAAGAGGAGGTTGTATTCTTTAAAAAATGAAAGAAAAAATCAATTAATGGTCATTTGAATGCATTTAATCTAATTCTAAGTCATCTCACATCAATAGATTTTAAATAAGAGGATGAATATAAATGCATATTTTTTCTTTACTCATTGCCTGAATCTTGGGAAAATCTAATTGTTATAATTAGCAGTGGTAATATAAATCCAAAGGTGGACAACTTAATTGTTTTACTTATTTTAGAAGAGGTGAGAATAAAGTTTATGAATGTTGACTTCCAAGATGCCTTACATGTGCGAGGAAGGTTCAAAGAGAAAAGGACTAAAGGGGATAAAAGAGAGAAAAGTCTAAAGGACATTCAAAGACCCTTGTAAAGATAAAAGTGTTGAAATTGTGGAAAAATAGGGCACGTGAAGAAGGAATGTAGTCCTTTGATGACGATTTTGATGCTTTGTTTATTTCTGTTAACACTATGAGTGATGATGCTTGGACTATTGATTCAAGTGCCTCCTACCACATGACTCCTAGCAAGGAGTGGTTTCCTCCTACAAAGCATATGATGAGGGAGATGTTTTCCTTGGTGAAAAAATATAAATAAGATTGTTGGTAAAGGAAACTTGGTAGAGTTGTGTTTCAATGATGGAAGGGTAAAACCCACTAAATGGAAGGGTAAAACCCACTAATAATCTTTTGCATATTCTAGGTCTTTCAAAAAATATTATTTTTGTATCTAAACTGAATAATTCTAGAATGCATGTGACATTTGACAAGTTTGGTTGGAAGTTGGTAAGAGGGAGTATGGTGATGACTAAATGATCTCAAATAGGCCCTTTTTAGCCTTAAAGCCTCTACTTTTTGTAAATCTACAAATGTAATTAGCATTAAAAATCATGTATGATGTGACACCAAAGATTGGGTCACATTAGTGAAAAACGTCTTAGGACCATTTTGACTAAAAAATGATTAATGGTCTTTTTGATTATTATGTTGGTAAAAATGATTTTTTCTGAGTATTTTGTGTTTGGTAAACAATATATATCATCATTTCCTAGTGGACTTTATAAATCAAAGAGACCATTACAAGTTATTCATTAAGATGTGTGTGGTTTAGTGGATATTGTTTCTTTGGGTAAATATTGGTAGTATGTTTCGTTTATTGATGATTTCTTGAGATACATTTGGATTTATTTTATGCATTCTAAATCTAATTTTTTCACTAAGTTTGAGGAATTTGAGGGCTTAGTGGAAAATCAATTAGATTATAAGATAAAGTGTTGAGGACTAACAATGGGGGTGAATATTGTTCCAAGGAATTTGAAGAGTTTTATAAGCATGAAAGATTTGATTTAAAAAAGACTACTCCTTATACTCCCCAACAAAATGGGGTAGCACAAAGAAAAAATTGACCCTAATGGAAAGGGCAAGGAGCATGTTGAGTGGTACTAATCTTGATAGATTATTTTTGGCATAGGTTGTTGGTATTGCTTATTATTTGATTAATAGATCTCCTTTTTCAACTCTCATTTAAAAAACTCATTATGAAGTGTGCACAAGTAGAAAGCCTTTGATTGCACACTTAAGGGTCTTAAGTTGTGAGGCTTTTACTCATGTGGCTCGGGAGAATTGATCTAAACTAGATCCAAAAGCTCAAAAATGCATCTTCATTTGTTATAGTGAGAATATAAAATGTTATAAGATTTGAAATCCTCAAACTTGTAAAATTATCTTTTCTAGAGATATTATTTATAAGGAGTTTAGAGCTTACTCAAGTAAAGAACAACCAAAGAAAAAGAAAAAGATAATGCACTTTGAGATAAAGATTGAGAACCAGGAATATTAACATGTGGAAGAATAGTTAGAAGGATTTGAGGATGAAGAAGAACTAAAGAGTTTAGAGAGTTTAGATGATGGAAAAAATGAGAACATAGTGGAAGATGAATAGGTAGAGCTCATTACTCTTATCTCGAGCATGTCCACAAGGCTACAAAATAAAGTTGACAGGTCTAGCTCACCAAATTTTTATTGTATATTTATTTTGTTAGTATTGGCGGTGAAACTAGATCCTACAAGGAGGCTCTCTCTTCAGAAGAAAGTGAATCTTGGATGTAGGCCACGTAGGAGGAGATAATGACTTTGGACAATTGTGACGCCTAGGATCTTGTCATTTTTCCCAAAGGAAGGAAGCCCATTGGATGTAAGTGGGTATTTAAAAATAATTTTGGACCAGATGAACAATTAGTGTGGCACAAGGCTAGACTAGTGGTCAAAGGCTACTCCCAGAGGGAGAGTTGATTTTGATGAAATTTAATCTCTTATTACAAATTTGACTCCTCTTAGATTCCAATTGTCTATTGTTGTTTCTTGTGATTTTGAGATAGAGAAAATGGATGTTAAAATTACTTTCTTTCATGGAGAACTTAAGGAGAAACAACTGTTACCTAAATTTCGCTACAGCTAAATTTGGTGGTCTATTATAGGCCTTACACATTGCATTTGAAGAAAGGTACACAATTTTTTTTTACAAGTTCTTCATTTTGAACATTCTGATTTAAAATTCAAAGTTATGTCACATATGCAAGTAGTTGAAAGAAATAACATCAAAAGATTGCATATAAATAGCTTTTATATTACATGAAATGTGTAAGGTGTCCCACACAAGCCGTGGGAATTGACTGAAACCACATTGATAAACCATAAGAGGTAAGCTATAAAACTGAAGATAATAAAAAGAGAAAGCATATAATGAAAATAATATCCTTCATTGTTTGTTCAACGTCGGTTTGATGATTTATCTTCAGCTCTATTTGAGTTCTCCTCCTGTCTTAGTCCTTCATCTCCTAGGTTCAAGTGAATCTGCAAAATGTTTAGAGTTTTGTTAGAGCTCGGGTTATAAAATTCATCATATGTTACCAACAGTTGAGTAACTTAAAACATCTGAGCTATCAATCTAGTCTAGTCATCATTAGTGATATGCAGAGAGAATCAGAATCAAATCTTCAAAGTGGAAATGAAATCATCAGAGAGGGAATATCATGTTTTATCTAACATGTTTATTCAATGTGTAGGTAGAGGTTTATGATTCTATTCCATGTTTAAGCATGTGGTGTTAAATGAGGCTCCCATAAGGGTTGAGCCTAGCATGCTAACATGTCAATATGCCTTCATGGAACGGGGTCCCATCATTCATAATAGTGAACTTAGAGATCATTGTTGTAAACAATGTGTTTATGTCTAATGGAAACATATTTGTAGGTTAAAAGGCCAGACAACCCCAATAGGGTCTCAGAATATTGTAGCAGTCATAAGGACAACCTACAAGTGTTATGATATAATCCCAAGGTCAAAGAAACAATAATATTTATGAGCAAAGGCTTCATCAAACAGTAAGGATAATAACAGTGATAGTAACCCTCATCAATAAACAATAACAGTGTCAAGAACATCATGACCAAGAACACTCAAGATAAAGGCAACCCTTGAATCATGCACATCAAACATAGGTGAATGACCATGAATTAAAGCATTGCACTCAAGGTTGAGGAGACACAATAAAGAAACAACAATTTATCCAGGACGGTATGCTAGGGCTTATAAGTAGCTTTATATGAAAGCAGTCCTATGATATGAGGAATGGTTAAGTCACAACAATGGCCAAATTTAAAAGATAGAGAGTTATCACTATTACCTAAATTTCACTACAACTCATTTAGGTAGAGCTTATTGATTTGAAACTGAAGAAAAGAAAAAGGTACATTTTATCCTCTTTGAATTTGCATTCAAGCGTTTAAGAAAAAGTATAAAGTTGTCTGATACTTTCATGCAATTACTCAAATGTGTGACAACATGTAGAAGTTTCTGCAAGTTTTTTAAGGAAAGCTCAGTGCGGAAATCACTCTCCTAATGTCAATTCAGAGGGGAATTAAGAAAATGTGTCTTTAAATTCAAACCATAAATTATCAAGATGTGCACTAATATATTAACAAAATAAACACACAATTATAACATAGATGAGATACCAAATTTATGTGGGAAAACCCTATCGGGAAAAAACCTACCACACCAAAGCAAGATTACTTGTATTATAGTAACAATTTAATTACATACAAGTTTAGATATCACTTTAACCAATCCCAGTTCAATAGTATACAAACATCACTTTTTAAGGTTTTCAACTTGTTGATAATCTGTCCAACAACAACAACCACCCGATCTATTCATCGAACATTACTCTACAATTGATCAGATGCTCTCTATTTTGTTCATAGATAGGAAATTATTCAAATTTAGTTCAATACATTTCCCAGATGATCAAACATAAATCTACCTAATCATTGAATGCTCATTGTAAACTCAAAACAAAGATCCAATGACTATCAAACACATCAGATAGTCAAGATGGTCAATATGCATCAGACTCACGTTATCGACGTGAGTAAAAGATCTCAAAACAATATGTTAAACCACTGTTTATATTTCATACTACCTCCTTATCATTGTAAGTCCCTCTGATGGTCAACATGATAGATTCATCGCATGACTGCAACTATTAGACAAAGATCCAAGAAGTCACATCAAAGAATAAAGTCACTTTGATGCCTTTAGTCAATTGACAATAGCCTATTGGAGACAGTCTAACCGATGAGAAACATGACCAAGTCCATCAGAAAGAGCTATATAGTCTGAAATACATCCTTCAAGTCATCCCATAGATGAAAGTCACCCCAACGCTATTTTGTATCGGCAAGACTCACCCCAATAAGAATCCATCAGTAAGAACTATATAGTCAAAAATACATTCTTTAAGTCATCTCATAGACCAAAGTCACCCCAACATTGTTTCATATCGGCAAGACTCACCCCAATAAGAATCCATCAGTTTGACTTCCCAAATCGGTATGAGTCTTGTCAAGGTCCAGTTTCACCCAGATGGCACCCTCTAGCTAGTCATCGGCCAAAGCTTCCAAAAGCATTTCCTAGATCATCCAGAGTCTTATTGATCTAATTGCTTGGAATATTTGGAATATAATACTTCCCATCGATAACAGTTTCCAAGGGTCTCACCGATTTGCTTCTTCAGGAGGTTCTTGCAAGTAAGATTTGAGGCACATTTTCCAAAAATCTCCACTTGACAAAGAATTTATTGGCACCTCCAAAACAATCAAAATCTATTAAGATTCATGGGCACCAAGACCCATAGCATTGGCACACCACCTGTATTTTTTTGTGTTCATTGGTTTTGTCAATTCATTAACAACATTAACCTGAGTATTCCACCTTTTCAAGTTTTACCTTTCCATCTTCCACCATGTCACAAACAAAGTGATATTGCGCATCTATATGTTTAGTCCTGGCATGGAATGTAGGATTCTTTGCCAAACTAATGTCAGTTTGACAGTCACAACAAATAGTAATCTACCCTACATCTAAACCAACATTAGAACACAATCACCTAAGCCAAATAGATTCTTTATAGGCATGTGTGGTTGCCATGTATTCTGCCTCCATAGTGGATAAAGAGACTACAACCTATCGCTTGCTCATCCATCTCATTGCATCACCATTCACTAGGAAAATGTCCCCTGCCCAATCATAATTCACATACCCACGAATATTGAGAGTCCTTTGTGCATCAACTAACTTACCATGATAACACAAAGCAAAGTCTGAAGTTCCCCTCAAATATCTAAAAACTCTCTTCACAACATCCCAACATGGCCTACCTAGATTTTCCATAAACCTACTAAGTACTCCCACTACTTGGGCAATGTTTGATCTGGTACAGACCATTGCGTACATAAGAATACCAACAATACTTTCATAAGGTACCTTCTTCATCTCTTGAATCTCATCTAGAGATTTTGGATTGTCATTAACAAATAATTTCATTCCTTGAACGACTGGAATAACTTGCTGCTTCTAATCAGACATATTAAATCTATCAATAACATTAGCAATATATTTACTTTGGCTAAAACAATGTTTTCTTCTAGATTTGTCCCTTTTTATTTCCATTCCTAGAATGTATATTGCTGCCCCCAAATATTTCATTTCAAACTTCAAAGATAACTAAGATTTTAAATCTGAGATCATACCCTTATCATTGCCAATAAACAACATATCGTCTACATACAAAGCAATAATAAGTATCCAATCACCTTCAACTTTATAGTAAACACGATGATCAAATTTAGACCTCACAAATCCCAAAGATAAAAAAATATGTATCATATTTCTAATACCACATTCTGGGAGATTGTTTCAAACCATAAAGAGACTTTTTAAGTTTACATACCAGATGTTCTTTACCTTTCTCCACAAAGTGCTCTGGCTAGGACATAGAAATTTCTTTTTCAAGATCGTTATGAAGAAAAGTTGCCTTCACATCCATTTTCTCAACTTCAAAATCTTAAGTTGCTGCAAGTGACAAAAAAATTCTAATGGATGTCAGTTTAGCTACAAGAGAGAATATTTCTCCATAATAAATACCTTCCTTTTGAGAATACCCCTTTGCAACCAGTCTCGCCTTGTACTTTTCAATACTACCATCCAGACCATATTTATTTTTAAACACCCACTTACAACCTACAGGTTTTCTACCTTTAGGCAAGGGTACCAATTCCCAGGTTCCATTCTTCTTCAATGACAACAATTCATCACTCGTGGCTTCCAACCAAGAATCTGAATCAAACATGGTAATAGCCTATTTCACAGTCCTAGGCACATCTGTATCAGTAAGCAAAGCATAGGCACAATTTACATCCAACATGGAGAAACCATACCTATCTGGCTGTCTCCTCTCTTGTGTGGACCTCCTCAACTACTGAGGTGGAGGTTCTTGTCCTTGTTCTTCTTTTGAACTTTAAGAGCTGCTTGAGCTTTCCTCATTTTTAGGCACACAAGGAGTTTTTTGTTCCTCTTTACTTGAAGTCAGTGGAATTTCAACCACATCTTTTTTTTTCCTTTTGTGTACATAGATCCACTGAAATAGGTTTTATCTCATGGAAGATTACACTTCTATTGTACATAACCTTTCCAGTCACATGATTCCAAAGCTTGTACCCTTTCACACCAATTCCATAGCCAATGAAGATACATTTGACCTCTTTGTTATCCAATTTAGATCTGTTTACATCAGGCACACATGCATATGCCTTAGAACCAAAGATACAAATATGTCTCAAAGAGGGCTTCTTACCAAACCATGCTTTCATAGGTATCTTGTCTACCAATGCTGAAGTAGGAGAAGGATTCAACAAGTAACATGCTATAGTAACCGACTCAGCCTATAATTTTTGTTCCAGACCAACACTACTTAACATGCTCCTTGCTTTCTCCATCGAAGATCGGTTCAACCTTTCAACAACTCCATTTTGTTGTGGAGTATAAGGCGTAGTCTTATGCCTTTTAATTCCATGGTCTACACAATATTTGTCAAAATCTGCATTGCAATACTAACCACCATTGTCTATTCTTAAACATTTTATTCTTCTCCCAATTTGATTTTCAACAAGATTTTTAAACTCTTTAAATCGACTGAACACTTCTGATTCACTTTTCAAAAAATAAACAAATGTCCTTCTTGAATAATCATCAATAAACAATATATAATACCTTGACTTAGACAAAGAAGGAACATCCATGTGACCAAAAACATCAGAGTGAACATAGTCCAATACACCAAAGATTTTTGACAACTTGAATAAAATAAAACACGATATTATTTTCCATATATGTAATGTTCGCAGAAATAAAATTCAAGATTACAATTTGTCAACCCATCTACCAAGTTTTTATTCTTCAAGGTTTTTAAACCTTTCTCACCAATACGACCAAGGCTATGATGATAGAGAATTGTTTTCTCTACTGGAATTTTAACTTCCATAGAGTTTACATCATGTGTTAACACAATAGTTTTTCTAGCTTTTATAGAGACATTATTACAACATACATGTTTAGCATCTAACTTATATAGAGTCCCAATGCGTTCATCCTTATCCAATACAATAGACCCTCTAGTCATCTTACAATCACAAGACACAAAATTTACCTAAACTCCAGCATCATTCAACTTACTAACAGAGAGTAGATTTCTAGCCAAACCTAGTATGTGAAGAACTCCATCGGTTCCCTTTATTCTGCCATCTTGGAACTAGATTCTGACTCCACCTCTCCCTATGATTTCCAGTATTGAATCACTCACCAAGAACACCTTTCCACCAGCATAAGGTTCATACTTTTATAACCACTCTTTGTGAGATGTCATATGGAATGATTCCCTTGAATCAACTAACCATACATCATCAGATGCAAACACTGCTAAAGCTGCTACAAAGGTATCTGCATTGCTCTAAGAAGACTCAGAGTCAGAAGTACTCTTCTTCTTCTTCTTCTTCTCCTCTTTGCAATCCCTTTGGATATGGCCTTTCTGCCCACAATTCCAACATTTCACCTTCAACTTCTTTCCTAGAGACATTGACCTCTCTTGAGATGGGTTTGGACTTCTTGCCTTTCTTTTTGTCTTTTTCCTTTGATCTACCTCAAGCAACGAGAGACTCCTTGGCCATTTCAGAATACTTCCTTTGTGCCTCTTCTAAGAGTAGTGAAGAAAACAAATCCTCCATTTTAAACTGGGTAGTAGTACTCCCAGTGGCCATTACCAAGTTGCCCCACATGTCAGGCAAGGAACACAACAACAACATACAATGATCCTCATCCTTAATCGAATCTCCCACAAAAGTTAACTATGCAATGATCATGTTGAATGCATTTAAATGGTTTGCTATAGATGTCCCTTCGCTCATTTTCAAGGATTATAACTTCTTTTGCAGGAACAACTTGTTTACCAGAGACTTTCCTGAATAGATATCACCAAGTTTCTTCCACAAAGAAGTTGTTGTCTTATCCTCATGAACATTCAAGAGAATAGAATATGCAAGGCTCAATATTATCAGTCCTCTGGCCTTCCTATCTATGAGATCCCAATCTTCTTGTCTCATACCTACTGGTTTTGACATAGACATTGCAATCCAGAGGTCTCTATATACCAACAAGTCTTCCATCTTGAGTATCCATAACTCGTAGTTGCCACCATTGAATTTCTCAATATCCACTCTTCTAGAAGTGCTTGCCATCTCAATCTACAATCAAGACAAATAAACTCTCTGCAAGACTCCCATTGAACCAAATTGACACAAAAACCAACCCTACCCAACAAGGATAACACAATTGGCCAGGCTCTGATACCACTTGTAAGGAAATATCAGTGCTAAAATCACTCTCCTAATGTCAATTCAGAGGGGAATTAAGAAAATGTGTCTTTACATTCAAACCATAAATTATCAAGATATGCACTATTGGATTAACATAATAAACACACAATTATAACAGAGATGAGACACCAAATTTACATGGGAAAACCCTCTTAGGAAAAAACCCACCACACCAAAGAAAGATCACTTGTATTACAACAACAATTTAATTACATACAAGTTCAGATATCGCTATGATCAATCCCAGTTCAACAGTATACAAAACACAACTTTTTAAGGTATTCAACTTGCTGACAATCTATCCAACAACAACAACAACCCAATATGTTCATCGAACATTACTCTACAATTGACCAAATGCTCTTTATTTTGTTTACAGATAGGAAATTATTCAAATGCAGTTCAATTCATTTCCTATATGATCAACCATCAATCTACCTGGTCATCAAGAAGAGTCATTGCAAACTCAGAACAAAGATCCAATGGCTATCGAACATGTCAGATAGTCAAGATGCTCAATAGGCATCAAACTCACATTATCAACATGTCAGAGATCTCCAACTGATATGTTAAACCATTGTTCAGATTTCATACTGCCTCTTTATTGGTGTAAGTCCCTTTGATGGTCAACAAGATAGATTCAACATGACTGAAACTATCAGACAAAGATCCAAGAAGTCACATTGAAGCACAAAGACATTCTAATGCCTTTAGTCAACCAAAAATAGTTTATCAACAACAGTCTCACCGATGAGAAACATGACAAAGTTCATCAACAAGAACTATATAGTCAAAGAGACATCCTTCAAGTCATCTTGTAGACCAAAGTCACCTCGACATTGTTTCGTATCGGCAAGACTCAACTCGATTAGAATGCATCGGTAAGAACTATATAGTCGAAAAGACATTCTTCAAGTCATCTCGTAGACCAAAGTCACCCTAAAATTGTTTCGTATTGGCAAGACTCACTCTGATAAGAATCCATTGGTTTGACTTCCCAAATCGATATGATCATGTCAAGGTCTAGTTTCACCCCGATAGCACCCTCTAGCCAATAATCGGCCAAAGTCACTCTGATAAGATCAGGGACAAAACTTCCAAAAACATTTCCCAGATCAGCCAAAGTCTCACCGATCCAATTGCTTGGAAAATTTTGAAGATAATACTGCCCATTGGTAAGACTTTCCAAGGGTCTCACCAATTTGATTCTTCGGGAGGTTCTGGTCAGTTAGATTTGAAGCACATTTTCCAACAAGTTTCTGTATGAAAGATAGTTTTATTCATCATAAAAGAAAGTACACTTGTCTCACACAAGTCGTGATACTAACTTATTCAATGTGAATAGAAGAGAGAATATACATGAATAAGTAAATAAATGTAAATAATAAGTGAGAGTAGTCATTGCCTGAATGAATGGTTCGTTATGTCACTCTGCTATGTGTCTTGTCTCTGGTCTCTTGTGTCTTTCACTGCTACAAATAGCTCCTAGTGTCTGCATTTGAGTAATGAGGATGATGTTAGATCATACTAATCTAACCAATGACAAATCTCAAGCATCCTATATACAGTTATCTCTATGCATATATATACTTAATCAAATGCACATTGAACAAGAAATAGAAAACAGTCAAGTCATAATATCATACTCCTCCAAAACATGAATTTTTTTCTAACTTGTTTGCTTCATGTGCAGATACAAGTGTAATTATGTTTTCAGTTTCAGAATGTGGGGTAAAATGTGGCTCCCACAAGGATTGAGCCCAACGTGTTAATCCAGGAAATGAGATAAAATAAGATGGCATATTATCAAGTGAACATTGCAATAAGGCATTGAATTTCAATGAAAAGACTTTTATCATAGACATATCCACCTCTCAAATACTACTATTCAATTTTGATAAGAGAACAGACTACAGTAAAGGAACACATGAACATCATTATTGAAGAGGTGAATATGCCTATGCTAGTTACATTAAGTATCATTCCTTGAAGATTTTACTTAAATGTGCATAGAAAAAGAGTTGTTCTTTGCACACGATTTTAGAAAAGATGCACAATTGTCATGATGAAGGCATATAGTACTTGCACTAAAAAGGGATGAATTTTCAATTATCAAGTATATAGGGATTTGGGAGTAATGAGATATAGTAAAGGAACAATGATGGCTATGAAAATCACAATCAAGAATCAACTCAAAGCCAGTGAGCTTAACCAAACTCGGTCATAAGAGTGACTATCAAAGGACAATATTTTGTACTGATAGAGCATGAGTTCAAGTCTATAAAGTCTTAAAGAAGAGGTATAAGGCATACAACAATCTAAATACATGATGTGAGGGTTTGCCAACCAAAGAAAGGATCAACACATTCAAAGAATAGTATGAACGGTGGTGTTCACTGTTGGAGCAGCCTGTAGGTATGATGAGCACAAAGATCAGTGCCATAGAGATATATTAGTATCAATTCTTTAACAATGATCAGATCACAAGACTGTACACAACAACCCCAATATAGAATCTTCAAGATAACATTGAATAAGCAGCCTTTACAAGAGTAAAGCATCTAATCAGCATGCAAGGCAACAAAAGGTAGCCTTGAGGGATAATGCACAATCCTAGTAACAATGAGAGCCAAAACCTTGTAGCAGTCTTCTTGGCAACACTCCAAAATGAAAAAAAGAGCTAGTCACAATTAAAGCCACAATCCATAAGGAAGCCAGAGGTGATATAGGAGCCATCCACCAATACTATTAAAACATGTCTGAATATGAAGATAGTGACAAGCCATAAGGCATGAAGTTAGATTAGAGGACAAAGGAGCCAACTTTGCAGTCATGTGGCTTATTTCATAGAAGGTAGCCCTAGAAGATATGTAATGCAAAGCTTCAAAACAAACTACATATATCCATCTGAGGAGAAGCTACAATAGTAATCAGTCTAGTAGTAATATGTATCAAAAGATAATATCAAGGTACAAGATACTCAATCAAAGCACAAGATATTCTTAGATGGAAATTTGTCATAAATCTTTATAGCAAACATAATTGTCATCAATACCCAAGAAGATGTAGTGACAGTCATGATGGAAAATGCTAATAATAACCATTAAGGAACAATAATAGGTTGCATTCATAGTATTGATGAAGGTGTACAGGGTCAAGATAGAAGGATAGCACAAAGACAGTCATAGTCTAGATAATGAATACAGTCCTAATTCTCAAAAGCATTGAAGAAAATAGTAAACAAGAGAGGCTTCATCACTAAGCCCATGGAGAAAATGTTATATTAAATCCACCAAAATAAAAGACATAGATCATTTTTAAGGCAAGTTTGAAAGATTGACATGAAGATACCCCTCACTAAGGTCCAAGAGCATAATTTTATGGATGACAAAGAACAACTTTCAAGATACCTCAAAAGTCACAGTCACATTGAAGAAGGCTATTCAAAAGGAGTTAAAACATCATAAAGCAATAATAGCACTATGTACAATAATTTGTGTTATTGTCCGAGAGAGGGGAATGTATTTCAGACTTCAGGTAAGATCACATACAAGAGACTGAACTTCAATATAGAAGAACATACACTTCAAAGATAAAACAATAAGAGTATAGCCATGCTAATGCTAGTAACCAAGAGGGCAATCAGACCAAGAAATATAGTCCATTTGATAGTTACAGAGAGTCAAGTATATTGTCAATGAACCAATAGCAACACTTCTGTTTCTTGAAGATAAAAAGAAAAAAAACAAGAAAAATACTAAAGGGTAAAGATGTTAGTTCGGTGTCAAATCACTATCAAAGTAGTGAGCATAAACAATGAAGCCAAGCCATCATTCAAAGATAGCTCGGGCCATAAATGCACACATAAGAAGCTACTGCCAATGTATAGATCTTGCATGCCCAACAAGATAGTCTTCTTGACGGTCTTTGCAACACTAAGGAGATAGCCATCAGTCAAGTCTCCATAAAGACAAAATCTCTTTTAGAAAAATCAATAGTCAATTACAAGCTTATTGTATAAAGCCATAGCCACAACTAGTATACAAAACAACCACAAAAGGAGGTTAATATGTTAAAGGAAAAATATATTTCAGACATATGTGAGACAACATATATAACCTCAAAGCAAGGAACACAATCTTGCTATACGGTTTTTGAGAAATGATTTTAATTCCATTGACGATGCCTAAAACTTGTAGCAATTTTAGTAACGAGTATAAAGAAGTCAAGATCATTTTTATGAGTAGTTCAAATAACAATGAGTTCTTGTCATTCACTTGCAATATTGTAGCTCCTTTTTCGGAGTTCTTGTTGCAAAGAGAGATATTGTAACTCATATTTTCAGACTATGTGTATCAGATATTACCTCAACTATCAATAGAAGAAAAGAGATATGCCTTCTCATTCCTTTGTTTCACTGTGTGTGTTAGTGATTTATGTTATTACTTGTGAAAATCTCTATTTCCTGGTAATTTTGTCTCATTTCAAGCACCTTTTATAGAGTTATATTTATGTTGTAGGTTATAAGATGTGTTTAAATTACAGAGATGTTTTAGTTGTGAAATTTTATTTCTTTCCATAATTTAGGTTGCATAACCTTCTCTTGAAATATTTATGCAAGGAAAATATAGGCTTGAGTTGTGTATAGTAAGCTTATTTTCTGTTGATTGTTGTGTGTATGCAACTAGTTTATAGGTCTTATAGTACAATTTGGTGCATCACCTATTAGTTTGTAGGTTTTATTAATGCAATCCTTCTTCCTCTTTTCTCAAAAAGATCATTAGAGTAGTTATTTTTAGGTGAATTCCTTAAGAACCAACTTTCTCTAGAGGTTCACTCCAAGTTTAGGCAACCCACATGCCTAGGAGTGTTACCATGTGTCACAAGCCTGCTGAGTTGATAGCTTAGCAATAGGGTGTAGGTTTTAGTGATAACAATCATTGTCAAAGAAGATTCATAATAAGAAAGAGTAAGTGGGTACAATCATAGAGGTCTTCATGAGAAGTCGATGAAGATCACAATTATAGTAGCATATTATTTAGAGCAGTCACATAATATTGTCATGAGGATTTAGAGATATGAATATACCTTGAAAGAGGTGATTTTCAAAGCATCTATATCATAAAATAGTTACAGGAGCTATACACGGTCTTAAAAACAATGAGGCTATGAAATTCTACAATGACCTTAAAGGACCAAAAGCCAATGAAGTCATGATTACAATCCCAAAGCATATTCAAGATCAAGGGCAGTCTTTAGGAGAATCATTGACAATGTTCAAGCATAAAGATTAAGCCACAAACCAGTATACAAAACCCACAGTGCAATAGGGTTGTGATTTGAGTTTCGAGACAGTAGAGATTTGATGGTAGCAAAGGCATACATAGTTAAAAGTCAAAGTCATGGCCTAACGATAGTAGGATGAAGCTTCGTAGCAATGAGTGACAACAAGAATCTCCCTAAAAGTCAACACACAGAGTACTACTAAATCATTGATCTGAATATGCTTCAGCATGTTCACAACCAAGAAGAACAATAGCTTGATACAGTCAGTGTCTGACTAAAAGCAACTGTAATTATAAAAGGAATCACATAGCACTCAAAGGTTTCATGACCTTAGTTTGATTAAGACTTTATATCAGAACAATCCTAACGAATGGTGCAGGGTTTTAAAGACAATATAAAAAACATTGTCAAATCAATGATCAATTACTGTTGTAGACCTATTGCAGAGAATAAAGCACAAAGATATCAAAATTGCAATTAAGAACTCTCAAAGGAGTAGTGAAATCGCAAGCTCATAATGACAAGATAGCTTTCATAAAGGTCATGATCATATTTAAGGGCATTATTGGTAATAATATACCAAGACAAATTAGTCACAAATGATAGGGCAAGATTACAATGTCTTGAATCAATTCAAATAAGCTAAATAAGATAGAACAATCATGAGTTACAAATCTAAATCATAAGATCATGACAGAATATTGAAGCATTCATTAGTGGAATAGAACAAAGATAAGGTATTATACATAGTCACAACCCTTGAGAAAGGTGTATCATTGAGCAATCACATTGTCTAATTAAGCCAAAATATACTAACAAGTATCTAAAACAAAAAGAGGATTAGATAGCATATGGTATGAGTCTCCAAAAGCCATTTTTAGAATTATAGAACAGAGTTCTCAAACTTTGTCAAAAGCAACCATCATAGCAAATCCATGCAACAATCATTCATGCAATCTCCTTTAAGAGAGACATCATCAAAATAAGCTCAAATGCCATTTACACAAATGACAATAATACAATCATCAAGTCACCATAGTGCTTCACAAGTATAGCTCCAAAGACAACAAGCACAATTCACATTTTGAAGAAAGATCATGATACTGACAATAAATACACAGTTGAAAGAAATGCATTGACATGATTGTGACAAAAGATCATGATGAGAAAAAGCCAATCCATAGTACCAGAACAAATGATATAGTGGCAACCATATTGCAATAATCCTCATTCATTAGTCAATTTCAATAGCAATAGGGTGTCTCAAATGCATTATATACAGTGATATTTACTATCAAAGAAGTGAATGGAGGAATGAATAGTCTCAAATCATGACAAAGAGCGTTCATCAAAATGAATATATTGTATACAGTTATAGAGATAAGAATATTGATTAAAATAGTCAATAGAACCATGAAAGAAGGGACTAGCATAGGGACTACCCTAAAGTGCAATCATGAATACAAACACTATCAGTACCAAAGGCATGAAATACCAATCAGATACAATGAGATTTACAAAGACAAAGATATGCAACAATATCAGTCATTGTATCATATATTGGAAACAACCCTTTGAAATTCATAAGGCATCAACATGGAGGAATAATAATCATAGCTACAAAGCGAGGATAAAATGCAAGTAAAATAACAATGTTGATCAACTAACAACCTTGAGCCAAGATAAGTCCTAAAGCTAGTCAAAAGACTCATGTAGCTGTATTTTAAGAAACCTGTAGCTAAACAAGTACAATCATTTATAACATGGAGTACAGTGGCAATAATGGTAGATGTCAAAGGGTAGTATAAAAGGCAAGCAACTTTGTTAACATGATCCATAGTCACAGTCATAGGTTCAAGATAACAACATAATATTCACCTACAATAAAGATAGTCTTCTTAACGCTATGAACAATCCCTAAAAGTAGATCAAAGAATGCATATATGGAGAGGAAAGTAGTAATATCAACTTCAAGTATAAAACTATTATCATAATGCTCATAAGAAGTCGCAAGTACATCTAATATCAAAGAGCCTCATAAAGAGTGGTGTACAAAAAAATGGTTTTCATGTACCTATGACCAGATAGTGATTGAGCATAAAAACAATACATGCATATTGCCAAAGATCAATCAAAGAGCATAAGGTAAAAATATCAACGATAGGGTATTGACAGGGCCAATAAGATCAAATAGTGAGCCCAATATCAGCAAGTAGGCCTAGAATAATCTCCCATTTCAATAACATATGGGTGGTAAGGGTTTCAAGGACTGTCGAAAATAAACCCTTGTTTGTTTTATCCGTAAAAAACCAAGCCCTAACAAAAGTCATGAAGGAGCATATAAGAGCAGTAATACAATATATAGGTGGAATGGAATCATTAACCATATCCATATCACCACAAAGAGCTCAACGCCCTAAATATATGCATGCTTCAAAGCAAATATCTCGTGTTTTCTCTTATCCAAAAAAGATAAATCAACGACATAAGAAGAAGAGAATGATCTACATACTGTGCCCAGTTCATGCAGAAAACACCCACTTCAAGCTCGAGCACAAAGATGTGTATGGATGGAGGCCCATAGAGATCTTCTCACAAAGTTCAAAGTAAAAAAAATGAGTGAAATATTTTAGGGTTCGAGGGTTTTTCTTGCATGCCCTAGCTCATTGCTTTGAATGGGCTTTCATTTGTTTCTATTTGTTTTTTCATAAAATCAAAATCATGCATGTGAAACCCTTAGATAATAGATAAAAGGCAAGAGCTTTTTAAAGCTCTTTATTTTCTTTAATAAAATTATTACTTATATAAGTTTATTAAGGTTTGTTTTATTAAAAAACCTTAATAAAGATATATTAAGTTATAAGAAATAAATACCTTTGTTTTAGCTTTTACTAAAACAATATTATTAATTGTTTTAAGTAAAATTAAAAATAAAGTTATTTAAAATGATAAAAGATCATTAATAATTAATATAAATTTATTATAAAAAATTATCCTAATCATTTTAATAAAATATTAATTATTAAAAATAGAGAACCTGGATGCAGAATATAGCTCTTCATGCTTATTTCAGAGGTGGGAATGTTTTTTTTCAGTGGCTATATTTGGCGACTCATGCATCAATTGGAGTCACACTTGCATACCTTTTCATATGGGGGACTATTTTTGTCATCACAGAGTGATTTTGGCAGATTTTTGCATGCTCTTTGCACACTATTTTGGGCAAATTTGCCCAAGGGTTTCCTCATGCAGAGTTTTCAGTTCAGAGTTTAGTTATCTTTAGCTCTCTATCTTTAGGAGTTATCTTCTATATATTCTTCTCTTCTCTTTATTATTCTTCTTGTTCTTTATTTTTTCTTACACATACAACAAAAAGTATTGTAGCTCAACTTTTATCAGTTTTCAGCATTGTAATAGAGATTATTTTCAGTGTGCAATAAAGAGTTTCAGTTTCCTTATCAATTATTCTTATTTTTCCATTGTCAGATAAATGATTTGATAGAGTTATTGAGATTTATTTTCAGATACTTTACTTCGTCTCGTTTATGCTTTGCAAAAATAAAAAGATTTCATAGTAAATTTAGGTTGTGGGTTGTGTTCATTTGGTCTTCAATCAGTTGCATGTTGTGAAAAATCACTTTTGCTTCATACAACATTGTTGAACTTCGAGCCTTCCCATGAAATATTGATGATTTTCATGATCTTATTTGATTTGTGAGATAATTATTGGTCTTTGTTGTAGTTGGTTATAGTTTTAGGACAACAAGTAGAACTACACAATTTGGTGCATCACCTCATTTAGGATAGGTTTCATTACAGGCAATCTTTTTTATCCCTTTTCCATAAAAAGTTAATTTGCAGGAGATTCATCATATAAGAAGCTGATCTATAATCCAAAGGTCTACTTTCATGATAGGCATACCCATAGGCCTAAAAGTATTTCCATGTTTCACAGGATTGTTGAGCAATCAATTTAGCATCATGGGTGCAATCCTTTGTGATACAACAACCTGGAAATTTTATTTTGAAAGGGAAAGAACAAATAGTTTGCAGGTTAAGGAGATCTTTGTCTGGCTTGAACAATCACCTAGGATGTGGTACTAGAAGTTCGATAATTTTCTATTGAATTTGCGCTATATGAAGAGTGAGGATGATCATTGTGTTTATATTAAGGTTTTTGATTATCAAATACTAATTATTTCCTTGTATGTTGATAACATATTGTTGATTGATGCTCCAAATGATATTACTGCTTGGATTGTTGCTTGTTGAAATAGGAAAGATCATTCTTCCCCATCTCCCCAAACTCTCCCCTGGGTTTGAGTGTTTGTTACACCCACCTTTGGCGTGGGTTACTAGTTCTTTTACTAGTGTGTTGTAAGTGGTCTATTTTGGCCTCTGTTATTAGAGGTTTGTTCTTAACCAATTGTTTGTGGCCTTTTTGGCATGTCTTTGTACTATAATATCAAAAACATATTATTTTTTGGTAACAAAAAGGTGATGATTAGAGAACCCAAGGCTCAGATTTCTAACACATTTGATATGAAGGAATTGGGGGCTGCAAAATGTATTTTTGGGATGGAAATCAATAGAGATCGGGTTCACAATTTTTTTTGGTTAAGCCATAGTAAGAATGTTGATACTATTTTGTAATATGCATGATATAAGCTAGTTAGTATTCTATTTTTGGTTGGTAATAAGTTGATTTTAGACATGCCTCCAAGTTATGATGACAATTTTGAGGATAGGTCTAAATTTCCTTATGCTAGTGCCATTAAGAGTTTGATGTATGTAATGATTTTCACTAGACAAGATACAACCCAAGCAATGAGAGTTCTAAGCAAGTTTGTGACTAATCGTAGTAAAGAGCATTGAAATTTTGGTAAAAGAGTGTTTAGATATTTGTGAGGTAATTTTGATTACAATTTAGTTTATCATGGTACTAATTATGTGGTTAAGCCATTAGACATACAAGGATTTTCTAATGCAAATTGGACAGGAGACTTGGATAGTCGAAGGTCCACTAGTGACTATGTATTTACTTTGTTTGGGGGAGTAATGAGTTGGATGAATAAGAGGTGGCCTATAGTTTCTTTTTCTACCCCTTAATTAGAGTATGTGGCTGCTAAACATGCCTCCAAGAAGGTGGTATAGCTATGGAGACTTGGTATTGGCATTGGTTTTGATTGCAAGACTGCGAGGATCGAATGTGACAATCAAAGTGTTATTTTTTTACCAATAATCCCATGTATCATGCTTGTACTTTGCATGTTCATGTTTCATATCAATTTGTATGAGAGATGGTTGAGAATGGTAAGGTATTGATAGATAAAGTTGACACTTTGGACAATGTTGTAGATTGTATTATGAAGCTAGTGCTCACCAAAAAAATTGTTTGGTGTAGGTTAGCTATGCGCCTTGATTACTATACTTTATTTTATTTTATATATCTCTTTATGTAATTGTAATCTATAATATCAAGTGGGAGAATGTTAAGATAAGGTGGCATTAACCTTGCAATCCTAATCCATTCACATGTCTCCATGTTCATTGGAAAGTGTTCCCTAGGACATGTGATAAAAATATTTAATATTTGTACTTTATAAATAATTGTAATTACATCTTCAAGAAGTGAACATGAAGAGTTGATCAATAAAGATAAACTAAAATGGAGAAAATATATTCCTTCCCACATCCACATTATGACATGAATGGTCATGCATTAGGCACCCAAGGTTGGGAAGAGAAAGGTGCCTATTTGGGGATTTGAATAGTCACTGAGAGTTACATAACACTCAAAATGGCAATAGTCTAAGTAGCTTTGAGTTTTGTGCTTAATGAAGATTCATTTGAAGATTTTTCTTATTTTATTATGTCTATTGGCTATTCATTCTCGAAGGCATGGATTTTTGCAAACGGTTTTTGCCCCTAATTTTGGAAACACAATGATGGTTTTTGCTCTCCCATTTGGCTGTAACTTGGAGCCAAGGCATAGTTGTTTCATCATAATTTTCTTTGAGATTTCCAAGTAGTTCTGGGTTTAGTCGAAGAAGTGAAGTGAAGTGTATTATTGTTGTAGTCTCTCTTTTGAAGAATAATAATATGTACTATCCATCATTTTTTGATGGATTCTTTCCCCAAAAGGGCTTCTCCAAGTGACTCTCATGTCTCTTTATATTGAATGGTGCAATCACATGTTTATTTCAAATTTATAATATTTTTAAATTTTTGATCACATAAGAAAGTTAATATTACAAGATTTCTTCACCTTGTTTCTCAACATGGTACTCCTATTTCATCATAGATGTTAAGCACAAAAAATTAACTATTAGAAATATAAGCACATCTTCAATTCTATATAGTAAATGTTGGATAATTTTCAAAGTGCACATTGCTACTACAAAGAAAATAAGGTGGTAGATAATTTAGCCAACTTAGACTTCAACCAAAAAGAATAGATCAAAATATTTAAACTATCCTTGTTGGAAAACTTATCACTCCTTTATATTCTCAACATCAATGAACAAAACCTGCTTGAAAGATTTCACATTAGTATTTTTAAATGAAAACTAAATGCTTGTAATTTATCAAAGTGGATTGAGCCTCTCAAAACAATATTTCCTTTATCCATTCATAGTTTATGCCACCTTGGCATGCTTTCTAGATGAAGAAAGTGATATAGCGAGGGGGCATAAAATCATGTTCAATTGTGGTGTCACCTTACTTGAGCCTATAACTAAAATATAGTAGATCAATTATTTCAAGACACCAGCTTTCTATTTGTGTAGTGCCCTTCCCTTATGAGAACATTAATAAGGAATTTTTTACCAAAAGAAGGGCATCAAGTTGGGTTTCTACTATTAATATCTCTCATCTACTAATCAATTAATTCTACTCTATATTTATTTGGTTGTTGTAAAAATGTTTCCATTCTAGAAGAATAGGAAATTTCTCCTTCAACCCCCAAACGGGAACCCCATGAATTCAACTAGTATAATTCTATGAAGCTACCTCAAGTTTTTTCCTTTGATTGCTTCATAGTAGAAGAAGCCATTTACATTGTAATAGGTGAGGATATGCTTCTTTCCATTTATTGGGTCCTCCTTAATTTTGAGGTGGCCTTTGCTTTCACGTCTTACACTATGGACATTATCCAAGATGCCTAATTTCTAAGTCATCTAGCATTTGGCTATGTTCTGGATTACTTAATGTTTAAAGAAAAACTATGTTTAGCTCTTGAAGGCTATGATTGGTTTCATGGATTTTCTCCTATAGGTTGCATTTTCTATCCTTCCAAAATTGTAAATAAGCCAACAATTGGATGTTTCTACCAAGCCTTGTTGATGGGTCTTCAAAATCATTGCTCCCTAGTACTACAATATGCTCTTCAATCTGATTTTTTTTCAATCAAACCAACATTGAAAAGAAAATTCAAGACACACTTCAAAGTACTTTGTGTTCTATATCGACACACACTTAGAAGAGTTGTTCCAACCATTGATCCCACCCTTGTTGTGCCTACTCCTACAACACCTACCATTGTTGTGATCAACTACCCCCACATCCTCTAGTCATGGAAAACTCCTCTAAATACAAAAATTAATAGAGTTGTCATTTTTGTATGCTAATACCTACAACTTGTTAGTTAGAAGTTTATCCATCTATTTTTAGAAATTTTTATTCTTGTGATTTATGCATGTTCGACACTTGATGAGCTTGCTATAAATTGCTTTTTCTAATTCTTAATAACACTATATAAAGGCGACATCCACCTTTTTATAAATAAATAAATCTAATTGTCACAAATCATATTTATGCACAAAATAGCAGTATTTCAATCATTTACAAAAGTCAATTAAAATGCAGATGCATCGAATCTTAACTGTTGTCATAGATAGTTTTAAAATACTACATGATAAAATATCAAATACTAAATTGCTAAAAATGGGTATTACAAAATACAAGATGGATGAAAATTAAATTAAATAAGAAATAGACATATAAATTAAATATTTTCACACTCAAAGGATACTTTTGTATAAAGTAACACTTTCTTCAATCCTTATTGTTAGACTTGTGTGAATATTGTTGTCATTGATGTCAAAATAGCTATACGGTTTGGACCAGACAATATATGCAATTTTGTGTTATCTAGATTGGTTTGGATACTAGATACAGTTGGTATGTGCAGTTCTTTGTTATGGACAAATGTTATGATGTAGTTAGATGGAGGTGATATGATAAGGTAATCTCTGGAAGATCTTCATTCTAGAATTTTGAGTTTTCATTAGTCCCGGTATTAGTTATGAGTTTTTGTATTAGTTGTTTTGGTCATGATAGTAGTATCTCTTTGAGTTTCATGTTGCGGTATTCTTGGTATGCATGGAGTCTATATCTTTGGATGATTGGAAATATTATGCTTAATTTTGTAATAATGGGTCAGTATCTTTGGGTCCGGATGACCCTGTCCCATTCCAGTAATATCGGTATATGCATTGGCAAATGAAGTATGAAAAATGAAATATGTAGAGATATTGTAGAGGTTGACGTGAGTGTCTTCTTTATGTTGGATAATGTGTTGGGCTTGGCCGACACACTATTTTGTGTTTGTATCCTTTGATATATATATGTAGTAACGTGTGTGTGGTAGAGAGAGTAAATGTGAAAAAAGATATTGATAAAGTATATGAGTTGTGTATGCGGAAGATAGCAGATACGAAGAGTGTGTAGTGTGAGTTGCAGACAACGAAGGTAGACAGTGTTGCAATGGTGCAGTAGTTCTTCACTGGACCTGCTGCAGGACAATTGTACAAAGATCTTTAACTGGATCTACTGTAGGGTTTGTAAATTGTGATTTGAGCTTAATCTTAGAACTGATCTCATGCATTTGGAGATGCCATCCTTTTCAGTTCAACTTTTTATATTGTAGTGAGCATTCTGACAGTGAGCCATTCTTTTGTATCTTTGTAGTGAGCAGTCCAATAGTGAGTCATTTTTGTAATCTGGTAGTGAGCCACCCGACAGTGAGCCACTCCGTGTAAACACCATATAACTAGTTATATTTTCTTGAGAGTTAACACTCTTCATTGTTTTTCTCATTTGGATTTTCCACATATAAAATCTAATGTTTTTCTTGTGGTTGTGTTCTTCATGATTATTTTATTTTTGCAGTTTTATATCTGTTAAGTAAGATAGATGAAGTTTGATATTTCTGCGAAAGATTAAAGTATTGCTAAAAGTTTATTTATATATATATATATATCTATGGGAATACTGATTCACCCCCCCTCTCAGTATTTTGGTCCTTTCAACCTAGTCAACACTTATTATAAAGAGTGCTCCATTAAAACAAAGACAAATATGTAATGAATAGTGACTATCACACAATTTAAGATAACCATGAATTATAAATTTCTTGAGAAGGATATATATTTGAAAAGTAATAGTTGAGGAGAGCGGGTTAGGAGATTTCACTTATTATGAAAATCAATGCGGAGCTTTGACTATATGGGTGAAGGAAGAGATAACCTTGTTAAAGGCTAAATACAAATACTTCATTTAAATACATATGATGAGTGGAAGGTCTCCATCTAAGAGTAGATTAGATTTGAATTTGCATGTAAAATAATAAATTTTTTATTTAAACATTATAATTAAGCTCTGTTTGGTATAAAAAAATGATCTTAAGTATCATCTAGTTGTATAACTACAATTAGACTCATGAAAAATTCCAATGGTAATGTGTGCTCTCTCTATTTGGTAGTGTACATAAAATGCAAGGAAATGGAAGAAAGGGGATATATATATTATACCTTATATGCATAGTTTTATGCTATATCTAAACCATGTGCTTTCATGTTTCTTAAATATCATTCATGGTTATTTATGTCTTAAATCATTACTCATATTATGTACAACTTTTTACATATGCCTTGGTGATTATCTATAGCTTGCATGTCTACAATGTTTATCACATGATTATATATTTTGTTAAATTATATGCTTAGATATGCAAGTTGTAAATAATCATTAGGGCATATGTAAAAAATTATACTTAATATAAGTAATTATAAGACATGAATAGCCATAAATGATATATAAGAAACATGCAAGCACATAGCTTAGATATAAGCATAAAGATATGTGTATAAGGTTGCCCTTAATATATAAAAATGATAAAATAATGGTGACCTTAAAGGCTAGTTTAGGAACATGTAGGTACAAATAGGACAAAAATATGAGATGGTCATAACACAGATAAAAATATGTGTGCATGAAAAAGGTCATAAAATGCAAGTATATGATCCATAAATGATAAATATCATAGACACAAAGATTTGATAAACATCACAAGCATATAATCAAAACTCGATAATAGTCATGTGGTGTGTATGTAAAATAAGGTGTAAACATGAGATGCATATAGGATCAACATAAAACATGTGACGTAGGAACACAAAAGATTGTTAGTGCAAAAATGTAAAAAACCAAAGTAATAAATGTAGAGCAAAAGAGAAAAATAAGGAAAGTAAGTAAGCCTCAAAAGTAGACAAGGAACATGATAAGCAATAATAAAAGATAAACATGCCAAATGAGCAATTATAGGAGGGATATAGAGAAGATGTCCCCAAATGGGAAATCAAGCATAAATAGTAGTGTAGGAAGTGAAACGAGAATAGAAAATACCTCACAAATGTCACATAATCGAAGTGTAAAAATGTTTAAGAAAGAAAATACAAATATTTGTAGATTAATAAAACACAAGAATACTCAACGTTCTATGAAACATAAGAATTATCTCCCTCCAAAATGTCATTCTTATCCCATAAAGTAAAACAATCACTTTCCTCCTCAATTAGATGGCTTCTATTTTTAGTGAAATGAGTTTCTTCTTGATAATATTGGGCACTTTTTGCAAAAATATATCAATAGGTATAACCATAGAAGCCTCATTTATCCATACATCTTGCTTATTTGGAGGTGATTGCATATGTTTTTTTATTTGTTTAACCATAAAATTGTACTTTGATACCCATGGAGAAAAAGAAAATGATCTTAGCATGAAATACAATTTTTGAAACGTGTGACCCTTATCCCTCTTAGGTGGAGGAGGTAAAATATGCTCATGTAATATCCTAGATTTATCTTTCTATTTTTTTTGTTCTTCTAATTGTTCTTGATATACACCATAAAGAACACTTTTATTTTGATATGGTAGTTCCTTAGGGGCATGCATATTGACATCTACTATAAAATAACTCAAGTCAACAAGAAACACACATAACTCCCTTTTAAAATTTGTAAATCTTGCCTCATGAACATATTTAACACATCGATGCATAACAAAATGAACAACCCTTAAATACTCAATTTGTGGTCTATCAATCCAAATCGACAATCTATGCAAAGAAGGTCAAAGTACTTTTATCTCTATAGAGACTACTCTATTCTAGGAAAGATAGTGCAACCTAAAGTTTGAATGAGTATTCTATTTGTCTCTTTGAAAGATACCTTTGAATGTACATAAACTAGTCGTTACAAATAATTAGGTCAAGAAATTTTAAAACACGTTGTCCAATGGATTTAGTAACTTAATAAATTATTAAAAGAATGACACTTGAAATATGGCACATTGGAAGTATTGGCTATGTGATTTACCCTGTCATTTGTTACTTTAATATCATTACCCTTTGAAATCATATCCATTTTGAAACTTAGAAGGTTAAGAATATGTGGACGATGATGAACCATACTTAACTATATAAGATTAAAATAATTCAATTCAAGGTTCTTTAAAAGTTGGAGCATATAAATTCATATAAGAAAAAATACTCAATAATACATTATATTTGATAGTGGGTAGAATACCTTCAAGAATAATCACTTGGAGTTCATCATCACCAAATTGATGCTTCAATTATACACAAAATGATTGGAAGTGAATTATATAATCCTTAATATGCTCACTACTCCTTTCGGTACATCTAGTTTAACCATTCATAATAGTTTTTAAGCTCATATTAACATGAAATTATTTCAACAAAGATCTATATAACTCATAAAAGTGTGTATACAACTAGGGGATGAAGAATAAGACTATTGAATTATGTAACCCCTTAATGTTTGTGGAAACAATTTAGTTAAGATTTTATTATCATAAGAAAAATATATTAATAAAATATTGAAGTGAAGATTAGGATCTCCTTTTCCATGTTATAACTCAAATATAGATGCTACAAAACTAGAAGGTAATAGATATATAACAAAATCAAATGCAAGTGACATGTGATGTTGAGGATTCTATGCAAAATAATCTTCATTAATAGGATTGGCATACATTTTCTTCCCAAGCTAATCAATTTATTAAATTGGTCGATCAAAGGTGGGAATAGTAATTATATGAGAAGTGTGGGAAATAATACGTTGAGTGTAATGAGGTTGTGTAATAATAAATCTGGTATAGTCATAAAATGAGGAAACATATGATAAGATGAGGTATACATAAATTGAGAGTGTGGAGTTTTATGATACATAAGCTTGGTTGATGAAACTAGGAGGAACATGAATGGAAGGATAATAGGTGATTGGAATGTCAATGGAGGAAAATGTAGCAATGGCATTATGAAATCACCTAGCTTATCCTATGCTAACATAAAATATTGTAGTGAAAGCAAATGTAGGAAAGTAACTACTTGTAAAGTGGAAAATTGAACCCTACTGATTCCCCACCTAGGAGAGAGAAAGGAAATCACTAGGACGATTTTCACTTGGGAGATACTTTACATTCAAAAGAGGGTTTGAATTCACTAGATCCAAACCCTAGAGTGAATAAGGATCTGAATACTATGTGAATTGCAAGGGTGCAATGCAATTGACCCTCTTTTGTAAGTAGAAGAGTTGACTTGTTGACTATGCAGAACATGAAGACAAAATGGGTGAAATGAGGAGCTATCGATTCGGGATCGCGTTGTAACTTTAGATCTGAGGTATTTATACTGATACAAACTTGCCCTACAAATTTGGAGAAAAGTCATTGGGACCGTGTGCAAGTTGCACATGGTCCTATGAAAAATCTGCAAGTCAAAAATTTCGTCTCTACAAATGAAGCCTAAATCTGCAATTACAGTCGCGCACCTGCAACCTACACACAAAATATAATGGAAGAAGGGTTGTGGATAGGGGTTTGCCTTAGTCAAACCTCGGTTGAGGAATCAACCTTGAAAGAAAGTAATTACAAATGCTTAAATATAAATAATGGAAATGTATAACTTGTAGATCTGCAATTTGTTGATGGTGGTTGCTTTGCTTCTTGAATCTAATCACAAGTGTTGCATGAAATGGAATGTAACATGACAAAACCCTAACACACACACATGCTTGCAAATGAATGTTTAATGTTGCTCCCATGGATGAATGAAGAGAACACATGAAGAAGAAGAAGACTTGATGGATGCTTGAAAACTTGAACACTTGAGCACTTGATGGCGATAATGGATACCTTCCACTTGTTTACCCAATTTTCACTTATCTTTGCTTATGAAAAAGAGAGGACTAGGTCCCCTTTTATACTTGCCTAGGAGGATAATTTTTCAGCTCACCGAAGGCCGACATAGGGGAAATAAAATCCCGAAGAACAAATTAGGTTGAAGGGTCAGATGGACCCATTTTAGGGCCACCCAAAGAGGGAGGATAGGGGCGCCACACACATGTGGAAGGGGGAAAGGGATGCCACAACCCTGTCTTGCCCTATTTTGGGGCCTGGACAGGGTCACAAGGTGACACAAGGGCTGAAACAGGAGGAGATTTGGAATGATGATGAAGAGAGGGGTCCCAATTGAGTAGGGAAATGCAGTCGCTAGGGTGAGGACCTAAAATACAGTCAAAATTGCAAGGGTCATAATTTTATGACGCTACATTTAGCCCCCACTTTAGTGGGAGTATGGCTTATGCCAATACTATCGGTAAAGTAGAAGAAAAAGAGAGATGAAGATGAGAAATGTGGAGCAAGATCACAAGGAGTATAAGACGTCACTAATCTCGAGGAACCAAGCCCCTAATCTTAGGATCTTAACTCACTCAAACATGTGCAAGTGCACATAAAAAGGATTGCAACAAAAGCTAATATCTTAAGACCTCAAGTCAACTAGCCGAAGAGACCTCAATATGAAAAATATCTCAATTAACTAATATCATTCTTGAAACATAAAATGCCATCTCATGATCACATATAATCACATAAAACAGAAAAGTTGACATCATCCATGAACCATAAATAGTAGAACTATGGGTTCATGAGAGGAAGAAGAGAGAGAACAAGAGAGAGAACATGAATACACACTTTGGTGATCCTTGAGAAGAAAGGCGAACAAAAGGAACCATAGACATCTTGCCCCTAGAACTAGGTGATCCATGGAGAAAAAAGGACATGGAAAACTAGCCCCAAGATTTTGTCTAGGTGATCCATGTAAAGCAGGAGAGTGAGAACATCATTAGTTCCACTGAACCTCGTGCGTGTGTGTGCAAGTGAGGTTCAAAGAACCTCATAGGAGTCTATGCCCGAGTATGCTACAACCTGTATAAGATGTATAGTACAAATGCCAATAAAGGCGTGACATCTCGCTCTAAGAGACTATGATCTGGTTCTGAGAATAATCACCCTGCATAAGAGAAAAGTGGCGACATCTTGCTCTAAGAGGCTGCCCTCTGGTTCCTAGAATGACCCATTGTATAAGAGAAAATTCTTGACATCTCTCTCTAAGAGGCTTCCCTCTGGTTTCGAGAATGACCCACTATATAAGAGAAAAGTGGTGACATCGTGCTCTAAGAGGCTGCCCTCTGGTTCCAAGAATGACCCACTGTATAAGAGATACAATGCGCAAGAGAAATATAATACAAAAGGAGCAGTGTGGGTTCCCCCCCTTTAAGATGTCAACATAATTTAATGTTGATATCTTAAGGAAAGTAGAACAAGGATACCTACCTTCAACACAAAGAAGATATCCATTATGTAACAATGTCATAGATCCAAGCAAGAGAGGGAATACTCTTCAAGCAAGGATAAGATAGTTGAAAAGAGATATCTTGTTGTAAGTGTAAAGGAAATCCTTGGAGATGAA
Organism: Cryptomeria japonica; assembly: GCF_030272615.1. NCBI lineage: Eukaryota > Viridiplantae > Streptophyta > Pinopsida > Cupressales > Cupressaceae > Cryptomeria > Cryptomeria japonica. The sequence continues at coordinate 197,131,105 of NC_081409.1, read as the reverse complement.
GAGATCTTTGTTCAAAAGACATCTTCCCCCAAGAGGAGTTGTTTTAGACAAATATAACATCTTCTAGAATAAAGCAAAGAAGAGAGCAAGAAATCAATCCTTCCTCCTATTGCTAAGTGAAAGGGATTCTTGATGAAAGATGACTCACTTTTATCCCAACAAGGATGGGTGAATTTATTATAGATGTACATTACCAAGTGTGAAAGAGATTGTAGTCAAGGACTTATACCCCTTGTATAAGAGAGAACCCTTGGGAAAACAACAACAATTTCACACAAGGAATGACATCAAGTAATAAAACTCACACTGTCCACGAAATAGGAAAAAGGGGATCCTTTCAAGAGAGGGAGAGGGATCATTTCCCCCCAAGTGTAGGACAATGAGAAGAGTTACACAACTTCTAGAGAGAGATTACTCATAAGAGACGTACCGTTTCAAGCAAGGAATACATCCTAACCAAGGAACAAACATGTGCGCACATGAAGGATAAATCCATTCAAGAAAGGACATGAAGTTATGAATAACACAATAGAAGAGGTAATTTTCAAAGAGAGAGAAAGAAGAAGGTTCACAAAAGTTCTATGAGGATTTTTTGTTCATAATAGATGTACCATTTCAAGCAAGGAGAAGATCCCACTCACGGAACAAACATGAGCTTGCATGAAGGAAAGCTCCATGGAAGAAAGGACATCAAGTTTATGAATAATGTACTCCATAAAGAAAATAGTGAAACCTTAGAAAGAGGAAAAGGAACATTCTTGACCCCCAAGCATAGATGCAAGAATAAATAGACTATTACATTACTCACTAAGTATGATTGTACATTTAAAATTGTACCACCATGAATGACAAGGAGCCCCCAATAGGTAGGATAACTATGTCACATAGTGAGGAGCAACATAATAGGAACTTGAATGTTGTTTTAAATGATCATGATGAATATGCCATTCATTGTCAGATGTTATTTTTAACATGCCTGAATTAATGTAATGTTGGATTTGTGTTTTCAAAGCTTGACACTCATTAGTAGAATGGCCATGGGTTTGATGATATTTACAAAAAGAAGAAGTTTGAGAATGTTGTTTATGTTTTCTTCTTCGTTTAGGACAAAGGGGGGATATTAAGTTGTAGTTTACAAGATTGGTCAACACATTTTCTTGTTGTAACTCAAAGTTAGAATGAGAAGGTGTGGATTCGCTAAATAATGGAGGAGGGGATGTTGACAAAGAAAGAGATTGGAAACTTGGCTTTTGATTAGAAGAGAGTAATTTCTCATGACTTTTAAGACTTTGTTGCACACATCTTAGAACTCGTGCATTGTATTTGCTCCTATCAAGACATGTGTTAGAAGGAGAAGTGGAAATTGGTTTAGAGGCTTTGATAAAAGACACAAAAGGCTTTGTGAAGGCTTCAATTTTAGATTGAGGGGTCTTGTATCCATTGGAGGAGGGTGTAAAGTCTCTTGTACCCTAACTCTTTTTTTTAGAAGCATCATTGATAGGAGATGGTGTTGCTAAAGGAATCATAGTATTAAAGGGGGGAATATATCCCACTTCATTATAAGTGAATATAAGGACTAGAATCAACCTTTATTGAGTGAAGCTCATTGTTATATATGATTTTGATTTTGCGATGAAGGGTAGAAGGGACTACTTTCATAGCATGAATCCATGGTCTACCTAGAAGAAGGTTATAATTAAGTTGGTTCAGCATGACATTAATAAGAGTAGGCAAAGTCATAGGCCCTACTTTAATAGGTAATATGACTATACCAAGCGACTCTCTAGGAAAATTATCAAAGCCACGCACACCAAGATGATCATGTTGAATAGAAGAATAATCCCAATTTATCTTATCTAATAAGTCAACACAACAAATGTTAAGAGTTGACCCATTACAAATTAAAGTACCTCTTATCTTTTGTTCATAAATGAAATAAGTAATCATAAGGAGATCATCTCTATTTTTAACCTCTATAGAAGGCAATTCATCTTGTGAGAATGTGATATCATTTGGTATAGAATAAGGATGAGGAACCACCCTTTGTAAGGCTTCTTGGATCAACTTATGATATGAAGGTGAAGTTTGAATTAAATCCCAAAAGGAAATCTTAGCTAAGATATCATGAAGCTTTTTCACAAGATTAGGTTCCCTATCAACATGTTTCGTAGGATGAGGAGGGGAAGGAAGAGAGGTAAAAAGAATATTGGGATCTTTCTTTTTTATGCCAGCATTAAATGAGTGATGTAGTTCAGAACCATATTTTTTCTCTAGTTCCCTTTCCATATTATTTCTTTCACATATGTATTTTGCATCTTGTAGGATATTAGGAGGTTTTTTAGGTATAGGCTTCTCATAACTAGAAGCATGAATGGTATTGACTTGAATAGGCTCTTTTTTCTCTAAGGATACATCTTGAGAAAGAAGACAATCAAGGAAATTGCTAATAATTTCATCTTCTTTCTCTAAGACATCTTTGTGATTAGGAAAGGGACTATCATATGTAATGAATGCTTCGCCTCTAGAGGGAAGATCATGAAAAGAAGGTATGGTATCACTAGGATAAGTAGCCATAATATCATCCTCTTGCACCAAATAATCCTTATAAGGGAGGTACTTTTTAGGAGAAGAAGGAACACAATTCTCCAAAGATTCATCTTTAGGAGGGAGATCTTTGAAAGAAGTGTCCATATTCCCTTTTTGCACCAATGTGCCCGCATTAATGAGATCAATTTTGGGAGAGGGTAAATCATAGGTATGAATGAAAGGGAGAACTAAATTGTCATCATATGCATGAAAGGGAACATCGTGAACATCTTTAATGTAACTTGAAATTGAATTAGCAAAATAAGACGAGAACTCCATATGCACTTATGATCAAACAAGAAACTCATATGCCATTTAACCATAATAATGTTCACCTTATACATGCATATAAAATTGAATAAAGGAGGGAAAATGGATTTTGAATTGCAAATTTGAAATTGTGAAATTGTGAAATTTGAATTTGAAATTTGAAACTTGCAAAATAATTGAATAATTTAAAATTCTAGGAAAAATGACTATTCAATTAAATGAACAAATTGATTGAAAGAATAATAATTCAACCTCCTAGGAAATTGAAATTTAAAATTATGATTATGAAAAAAAATAACCTCTTAATTTAAAATTTAAAATTATCCAAAAGAGATTGAATTTTTAAAATTAGGGTAGATTATAATTAACCACTTAATTTTAAATGTTTCCTTGAAAGTTGCAATGTTAAAATTGGGAAATGTTTTCAATTTTAGAGGGATCAAAATTCAACAAAATCGGCCAATTTTCTGGATTTAAGCAATTAAATACAGTCATAACTGTCTCTCAAAATTTCGGGAAAAAAGCCAGGGACCATGTGTAAGTTGCACACGGTCCTCCCAACTTTTTCGAAAATTTTCAAGGATGAAAGCTATGATGATTTGAGAGCTTACCCCAAAAATTTGAATGATTTTACGATCTCTATATAGGTAAAATTTAGGTTTGAATGTCGAAATAGGATCCTATTAGGGTTTTGAAAAAGATACGAAATTGAGTTGCAATTTTGAGAAAGGTCAAACCTAATGGATAGGGCCACCTTAAATATTATCTAGAAAACTTAAATTGGTTAAGATTGATTGAAATTTGCACAAAATCCAATTAAATTTAAAAAATAGGGTTTTAGGACCTAACCACTAAATTTTGAAATTTTGAATTTTGGGAAAAGGAGGGAAATTGAAAATTTTAATTTTAGGCAAGAAGACAAGTCTAAAAATAGTCACACATCTGAAAATTAAATGTAAATCCAATTTTTGCACAAGTTCAAGTTGATATTTGAAAATTAGGGTTTTGACAATTAACCACTTAATTTTGTAAATGTGATTTGCAAATTGAACAAGACAATGAAATAATGGAATTTGATATGCAATGCAATTTTAAGATCTAAGACAATAAAGAGCAATTTTTGCAAAATACAAGTTCAATTTCACTTTTAGCAACTAGGGTTTTAAATAAATTAACCACTAAGTTTTTATAAATTGCAAGAAAATTAAACTTGTAAATGAAAAATATGCAATAATTTTCAATGTAAAGCATGTAATACGTCGGGTTCACCAAAATGTAAAGTGGAAAATTTAACCCTATTGATTCCCCACCTAGGAGAGAGAAAGGAAATCACTAGGATGATTTTCACTTGGGAGATACTTTACATTCAAAAGAGGGGTTGAATTCACTAGATCCAAACCCTAGAGTGAATAAGGATCTGAATACTAAGTGAATTGCAAGGGTTTAATACAATTTACCCTCTTTTGTAAGTAGAAGAGTTGACTTGTTGACTATGCAGAAAATGAAGACAAAATGGGTGAAATAAGGAGTTATCGATTCGGGATCACCTTGTAACTTCGGATCTAAGGTATTTAGACATAACGGACTTGCCCTGCAAATTTGAAGAAAAGCCATCAGGACCGTGTGCAAGTTGCCCACAGTCCTCCGAAAAATCCGCGAGTCGAAAAGGGTTTTTCCGTCTTTGCAAATGAAGCCTAAATCTACAATTAAAGTCGTGCACCTGCAACCTACACATAAAAAAGAAGGGAAGAAGGGTTGTGGATAAGGGGTTTTCCTTTTTCAAACATCAGTTGAGGAATCAACCTTGAAAGAAAGTGATTGCAAATTCTTAAATGTAAATAATGGAAATGTATACCTTGTAGATCTGTAATTTGTAGATGGTGTTTTCTTTGCTTCTTGAATGTAATCACAAGTGTTGAATGAAATGGCATGTAACATGACAAAACCCTAACACACACACATGCTTGTAAATGAATGTTATAATGTTGCTTCCGTGGATGAATGAAGAAGACACATGAAGAAGAAGAAGACTTGATGGATGCTTGAAGACTTGAACGCGTGATGATGATAATGGAGACCTTCCACTTGTTTACCCAATTTTCACTTATCTTCACTTATGCAAATGAGAGGACTAGATCCCCTTTTATATTTGCCTAGGAGGATAATTTTTCATCTCACCAAAGGCCGACATAGGGAAAATAAAATCCCGAAGAACAAATTGTTGGCATTCTGATGCAGTTTTGTATGACCAGTGAATGGTATGGTTGTCATTGTTGGCAACATCATCTCTTAAGTCTTCACAATCCATCGATAGTAAGTAGACTAGGATACTTAGTTCAACTAGCTAAGCAATAAGTAAACAGGATAAACAGTGAGTAGACCAGAAAGCAGTAAGTAGACCAACAAGTAGTAAGTAGACCAGGTAGCGGTGAGTAGATCGACACAGAAGAGGTCCACCATCCAAGCAAAGATCAGACCGGTATACAAGAGGAAATCGGCTAGACAGATTTTGATCAGTACACCAGAAGAGTCTGTAACTGACATACTGGTAACTTTCAGTTAACATTCATTTAAATGGGGATTCTTCTCTAGTCAACTGGTGGACTTATCGACATGTTCGACTATCTTGACAGAGATTCCTGCAATGATTTCAGAGGTGTGATTTAAGGCATGATAACAAAATTTTGAAAGGGATGTTTCTAGAGGAAAGTTGGTGACAGACTGAAAGGTCAATAAATTCATATATCTTATTCTTGAGATGGTCGTTGTCTAGGTGAATAAAGATAATGTGAAAGTGCACACAGGGGGAGTTTAAGAGAATGTAGAGCTGACTGACAGAGGACCAGTAGAGTGGAGTTCCACAGAGTGGTGACCCAAGTGACAGAGGACTGACAGTGTGGAATCGAAGGATCAAGACAGGGTAGAGTTGAAGGTGCATTTAGGAAATCGGTGTTGTGCAAAATAGACACAACCAATGCAGACATAGTGTGATTGTTCAGTGTGGTATGATCAAGCTAATGATTAGCTACTCTAACAGATCATCTTTATGTTTCTCTCTAACCATTGCAACTAAAATCCCTTAAAAGGGTGGACTTTAACAAGTCCCATTGTAAAAATCCCTTAACTGGGTGTCATCTTAATTGATGATTTTAAGACCTTTGACAAGGCTACCTTTAACAGGGTAAAGGCACTAACAAGCCTTAGATAAAATCCCTTAACCGGGTGGCACCTAACAGTGTCTTTGTAATCTCCTAACAGGGATGGCTCTTCACCGGGCGTACTCCAAAAGAGTACAAATTTTGTGAGTTCCTACTTACACTGTGGTTTTCTCCCATTTGGGTTTCCACGAGATAAATCTTGGTGTCAATATGTTTCTTTTCATGCATGGTTATTCTTCTACAATAGTTATTTATATTAATGAATGTTAAGTTAGTGACAACTTATGTTAAAAAGTTTTTAATTGAGCAAAATCGGTAGAGTGTTGATTCACCCCTCCCCTCTCAGCACCGATTGGGACTAACACAAATTAGGTCCAAGGGTCAGATGGACCCATTTTAGGGCCACCCAAAGAGGGAGGATAGGGGTGCCACGCCCTTGTCCTACCCTAGTTTAGGGCATGAACAGGGTCACAAGGTGACATAAGGGCTAAAACATGAGGAGATTTGGAATGATGATGCAGAGAGGGGTCCCAATTGAGTAGGGAAATGCAATCTCTAGAGCGAGGGCCTAAAACACAGTCAAAATTGCAAGGGTTGCAATTTTATGATGCTACACTACTAAGAATTACTATTACTGATAATGAAATATTATAGAAAGAGAAATGAAACTGAAAATAAAACATGACAATAAAAGTAATTTAATAAGAACTATGGATAACACTTATACTATCTTAAGAAAAGGAACAATAGCTGCTACAAGATAATGGTAATAACGAAAATACTACGCTACAACCATATGGAATCTGGTATCAATTTGAAAGGATCTAATTAGAATACATAAGCAAAACTTTAGGTTGCATTATGTCAAGTGGGACCTTTTTGTTAAAGCAATCTTCAAAGGATCAACAAAATCAGATAACTAATGCATTGCCATTCATATTCAATAGGCACACATGCCATTTCTTAAAGATTTATATTATGAAAAAAAACATTAATAGTAATAACAACATTAACCTTTGCAGGTTCTATTTGGACTCACATATATGCCCCAATCCAATTACTCAATCTATAATTAACTTGAAACTTGTTCCCTAGATATAGGAAGAAATCTAGTAAATAAATAAAATGCAAAGCATCTAAGGGTCCTAATAGGACTAAAACTCATAACCATATCAAGATATAAATGTCTACTTCCAATAACAAAATAGATAATTGAATAACGCTTCCATGGGAAATTGATTATGCCATTGAAGAAGTCCACAAATGAGTGACACTCTTTAACAACTTGAGATAATCAGACTATTTGTTGACTAGTTCAAGTTTGTTCTGCGTTTAGCTGCAAGAGGCTACTAAGTTTTGACTACAAGAACATTTTCACCCAGCTTTACAAGTATGCTACATAACAAATTAGCAAGCAATATATTGTAAATCATAACAATTATCCAATCTAAAGAGTCAAGTATGGCTAAAATCTACAACATAAGACATAAAAACTTAACTAAAGTCTAGCGAAAAGCTTATGAAAATAGAAAAAATATAGTTCTATCATCTCCTCCAACTAAATCTCCTACTTGTCCCAAATTAGGCACAAGTAATTGATTTCTTGCCAATTTGTCAATTCCCTAAAGTTAGAATGGGTTGTTACGCCTGAGTGCTATGTAACTGGGTTCCAATAGAACTCATTGGCTCTATCAATTCAACACCATCTCTAGGCTCCTTAGCTTTGTCACTGTATTGGTTTACCCCTCTCCAGTACTGGCCATAAAATCAATGGTGGTTGAAAGAAAGTAGCATCCATTTAAGCTCTTAAGTCTTGGTTAGTTGAATATACCTTTTTTGTCCTTCTAATAGTTGCATGATGGTTATACAAGGAATGTCGTTCCCTCTTCTTGAGATCATTTCTAAGTTCCCACCATCTTTGTGCTAGAAAATCTAACACATCCCTGCCCATTGCATGTGCCATTCTATCATACATGGTATAAACTTCCCCCTTGGCTACCTGTAACTATTGTTTAACAATATGTTTGCTTGTCAATAACATCCAATCATTAAGAATGGTATCTGGATATCTAGATTCTACTATAAGGGCCAAGGTAGCAGTGTTTTTAATCTCTTTGTAGCTCAATGTTTGTTTCCCTTTTTTCTCTTCATTTTTCATATAAGATAATAATGCTCTTGTTTGGACATATCTGCCATGCAAAAGAGAGTTCCACTTAGCATTATAGAGAACAAAAATATTATGAATTAGTTTTGTAAGTCTGTGATATACGATTGAAAAAATATTAAAATTTTCTCTAGGGTTACAAAATAAAAAGGCAGGTCCAAATACATTTGCATAAATTGGAAATTTAATAACTCCTCCCTAAGAAATAGTGTATAGAATCAGGTTGGAGGTTTATAGTTAATGATTTGGGGGACTATGGTAGCCATGGTGTCTACCTTACCTCTTAATCTTGTATTCTCAATTTCATCCTCATGTATCTTCTCTTTGAATTTGTGTTGTAATTATGCTTTCTCACCCATTAGCTTCTTTTCCTATAGTTCTAGTTTCTTAACTTGCTTCTATAATCTCAAAGCAATGGTAGGCCAAGATATTGTGGGAGAAACATGAGGAATTTGAACACCATGGAAATTTTCTATAACTTGTTTAGTGACTTTCTTAACTCTTCATTCACAATTTGTTCATTCACTAATTTTGACTCTTTAGCAACAATTTCTGCCAATCGATACAAATTGGTGTCCTCTTGCTGAGTTTCTTCTTCTTCCTCTGCTACCTTCATGTTATTTACCTATTCATCCATATAGTGCACCTTTGTTTCTTTATTATCACCTTTGTTTCTTTATTATTTCCTCCTTCTCTACCACACCCTGCACTTTAGTTTCTTTTATGCCTACTTCTTGTCCATCACCTTAGGGTTGTGTAATTTCTATTGAAGCCTCTACATCTTCTTCAAGCCAATCTACTATAGGTTTGTCAAATGATTCAAGGTTGGTCTCAGAAGAGGCTAATTCCCCTCCTATAATGTATGGTCTTCTTTTGAACAAATGCTCCCGTTCACTTGTAGTTTTAGAAATAATTTCTATAACTATTCTAGTTTTTTGTTTACCCTTTTTAGCACTATCTTTTGTTTTCAACATATTGGACTTTCTTGGTGCTTTGGTTGTGTATTTATGCTTTTTCTTTACTTTTTTTTTGCTTCTATGGCAGCTAATAGTTCATGTTCAATAAATATGATGGCAAAAAATGGTGGTTTATTTAGAACAACAGTGGCGGTAGTGGGTTTTACCTTTTGCATTACTAGTAATTTCTTTTCAGTAGAGAAATGGGGTTTCTTCTTCAATACATCAGACATAGGGGAAGACTTTGGTTTCCCTTTTTCCTTAGCATCAATGGATTTCTCTTCTCTAGTAATTGTTTTACTAAAGACACCTCATATTGTTTACTCTTTTGAATAATTTATGGCTTTGAGTTATTTTTGAAGGAGGAGGAACCAATTTTTCTTCTGGTTCCTTCCTCTTCCTAGGAGAAATCTTTTCTTTTTCTTTGCTAGGTTTAGCAGCAGATGTTTTCTCTTTATGTTTTGCTACTTTTCTTTTGCTAGAGTCTTTTTATAACGCTTACTCTATTTTCCTTTTGAATGTTTCTTAGTCTCCTTAGTTTTAACTATAGGTGTAGCTTTTTGGGCTAATTTTTGAGCTCTAGTCTTGGTTGTAGGAGTCTTTTCAAGCTCCTTTGCTTCAATTTCAGAGGGTTTAGACTTAGGGTTTTCAGAGTCATCATAGGTGTCTTCCTCATAAAGGGAACTAGACTTCTCTTATTCAGTCTCACTTAATTGTCTACTACTTTCCCCCTTTTCCATATTTTTTCCTTCAACCCTAAATTTTTTACTCTTAGGTCCTAGGTTTAAATGCTTAACTCTTTTCAATTTTAAAAATGCTACCCAATTCATGTCTAGAAAATATATGCTCAAACTCATTTATACAAGTAGAGTAATCAAACAATGGCAAGACAATGATGTGTCCTTACCTTTTTTACCCTCTATCACTATTTTGGTAAGGAAGTATGCCAGATAGTCTAGAACATTAACCAGTCTCCCATGGTGTAGGTAGCTCAAGAGTTTGAAGTAATGCAAATACAGTAATAACATTCCCCCTTTACATGTATAATATTTATTAATATGGGTAGTTGTAGCTGCCCATTTTGGGGGAAGAGATAACCTTTTGGCTCCCTAACTAGAAAGATCCAACAACCCATCCTTGTGCCTAGTAAATTTAGCCCTTGCAGTCACAACATTATGGTGTTTAGGGTAATCGTCTCCTTTCATTGATAAAGAAGTAAATTTTGCAATTTTCATCATTGTGGCATCCACTATTAGTCCCTTTACTGTTACTATGTTGTCCTATGGAGTCCGAACAAACTACAATGCCACTTCATTGTTATATTTTGTCAACTTATGAAAATATGCCAACCATCCTAGATTTTCCAGCTCATTTCTACATTCTTGATCATTATACACCAAAGTACGATTTGAGGGATCCTTTCTAATAGGGTCCCCTCCCATTGCTCTATATAACTCAAAATTCCACTAATTTTGCCTTTCCAGAGTCCTGCTTGTGCTTTTTCTTTTACAAAACTCCCAAATTTAATAGTTTTTCCAACTCAAATCTCATATTTAAAAAAAAAATGACTCAACTACCTAACTAGTGCCCCACAATATTCTAAATTAGTTTTATTTTTTGGCTAAGGCAAGCTAAAAGTATAGGTAAAGATAGATAATAACAAAGAGGGATAACAAGACGTGACAATGATCTATCAAATTTGGAGAGTTCTTCACCACATTAATTAGGGGTGATAATGGTTTGAAAAAGATTTAAATGATGCATTTAACCAATTTGTAACCATTAAAATCATCTTTTCTAAAAATTCAGAATGATAATTATCCCCCCAACTTAAAATAAGCAAAGTGTCCTCATGTGCTAAAGGACAGGGTAGAGGGATCGAGTTAATAATGAGCACAAAAAGATGTATAAAGAAATTGAACAAGATATAATAAATGCAAATATTATTGTGCAGTGTGTGAAATTAGAAACAATTAGATCATGCAATGAGCACAAATACAAAATAATGATCACCATCTCATTGGTGGCTTCCATGATGTGACTTCATCTATGTTGGTGATCTGCAATGGATGTGAAGTTTAGTCTGATACAACAAGTTATTTCAAGTTTTGATGATATGTCAAAAATGTGGATTTCAAATGTTGTTGTCATAGATGCATGGCATGTAAAGTAAGTATTGAGTGAGGTGGAGCTGACTGGAGTGAACAAGGAGAGTGAAGTGTGCAAGTTAATTGCTGTGTGTTGGAGCTAACTCAACGTGAACATATCCCAATGAATTTGTTGCATAAAACATGGCCCTCGAATATGGTTATTTTCCATCCTAGATAGAAGATGGTGAAAAGGAAATTTTTATTATGACTATGAAATGTCTCATAAAAAGAGGGAACTTTTACTATGGATTTTGTAACAACTATCTATTATAAAAAAATAACTATATCTAAATGTGAAATACTAGGGGTAGAGGCTGTAGGAAGATCATGTGGAATTGTTGTAGTCCGCTCTTGTAAATTCTCTTTAATAACAAGCTTTTTATATAATCGAAGTCTATGACCATTGACCAGCAGTGAAAATTTCATTGAGTCAATGGTCTATAGTTTGACAACACCGTTGATAAATACCTTAGCTATTTCATAAGGGTCTAACCATTTGGTTCGAAGCTTCCCTTGATGATCCTTATATATTTACTCATAGAGTAGGGCCCAAACACCTAGCACAACTATTTGTTTTTAATAAATTTTCCATGCCATTTTATTCTTTGATTTTGCATCATCTCCATGTGGTGAAGTGCATCTTACATGTATTCACCAAAAGCATTCAAGGTTTCAATCCATTCTTATTGGGTTGGTGATAATTCTATGTTGAGTTCAAGTGTTGTCCTTAGAGTTTTATGCTCAAATTTTGTAGGAAGGACAAATTTCATTCCATACACCAATTCAAATGGTGTAAAACCTGTAGTGGTCTTCTAGGTTGTCATGTATGCCCAAACCGCTTCTTGTAGTCTATAAGCCCAATCCTACTTATAAATAAATATTATTTTTGTGAGGATGGATTTTATCTCCCTATTGATTTCCTCTACCTACCCATTGGTTTGCAAATAGTAGGGTGTTGATTTACCATGTCTCAAAATATAATCTTTCATGTGTGCCTAAATTAGTAGAGATGTGAATTGGGTATCCTGATCTATCATAATTTCCCTTAGGACCCCATACCTAGTAAATATTTCTTCATAAATAAATCTTGTAACCTTATTGTCTTTAGAATGCTTCATTGACTTGACCTCAACCCACTTTGTCAAGTAAACAATGCAGACTAAGATATACTCTTTGTTGTTTGAAGGGGTTTATTGGTCCAATTAAGTCTAATTCCCATTTATCGATGGTGCTAAGACTAATTGAGGGTGTAGTGGCATCTCATTTGATTTTATGGGTCTATCCATCCTCTAATAGGGGTCATAGTGTATGGTGTACTTGATTGAATTTTTGTGTAATGATGACAAATTATAACATGTGTTAAGCACTTTCATTATTGTTCTTTTTGCTAGAAAGTGCCCCCCACAAGGCTCATTATGGCATTCATGAAGAATATTAGGTATATCATATTCTCTTATGCACCTTCTCATGTCCAATATAAAATAGGTAGCCTGATATCCATGAATAGGGAAGGCTCTTTCCCACTAGTTGGTATTTTTCTCTTGGAGAGAAGTTAGGAGGCATTTTACTTGAAACAAGGTAATTTGCAATATTGATGGGTCATGAAATTGTAGAGAAAAGAGACGCTCATTAAGGAAAGTGTCATCCAAGACAGGGTTTGGTTTTGCATTTGTTAGTCTAGGTAGAAATTCTGCAATGACATTTGAGTTTATAGGCTTGTCTACAATAGTAATATCAAAATGTTGCAATAAAAGTAACCATCTAGCTAACCTATCCATAACAATGGGTTTATTCATCAATTACCTTATTGTTGCATGATTTGTATGCACAATACTTGATACTATATTATATAATGTTTGAATTTGTTGATAGCATAGATGACTGACATCATCTCCTTTTCTATCACTATATAGTTAAGTGTGTAGGTTATAAATTTTTGTTGACATAGTATACAACATACTCAACAATTCCTTCTTTTTCCCAATAATGACTCCAACAACATGGTCTGAAGAATCTGTATGTATATGGAATGAAAGATTCCAATTTGGCCATTTGAGAACATATGATTTTGTTAATACATCCTTTAATGCTTGGAAAGATTTTTGACAAGCATTAGTCCAGTCAAATTCTACATCTTTGGTGAACAAAACAAATAATGGTGTGCAATTTTGCTAGAATATTTGACGAATATTCTATAGTAACAACATGTCCTAGAAAAATTCTAACATCTTTTTGTTTATAAGGAACAAACATAATTTTTATTACCTCAATCTTCATAGGATCAATTTGTATACCTTGTTGAGAAACATGATGGTCGAGCACCAAACCTTCTTGCATCATCATATAACACTTGTCACTACTTAATGATAGATTATGGTCTTCACACCTTTGAAGTACCTTTGTCAAATTTGTCAATGCCTCATCATAAGTTTCACTGTATGTGGTGAAATCATCCATTTATGTGCATCCATATAGTCATGGGTTAGATCTAAGAAGATATTGAGGACTGCTCTTTGGAAGGTAGTAGGGGCATTTTAAGGCCAAATGGTAATACAACATAGTCATAAGTGCCCCATAGACAAGTAAATATTGTCTCTATCTTGGTCCTTTGGTGTAATCCTTATTTATTTATAGCTATTGAAACCATCCAAGAATGATAAGTACTTTTATCCTACTAAGGAGTCCAAGACCTAATGAATAAAAGGAAGGTGAAAATGATCCTTCCTCATTAGCTCTCTATAGTCCAAACAAACTCTCCATTTCCCACCCTTTTTGGGAATGATGACAAGTGGTGAAACCCACTGAATGTTAGAGATGGAGTATATGAATCCAATATTCAACAATTTTTGCAACTCTATTTTAACTATCTCCTTGACAACTAGATTCATTCTTCTTTGAGGTTTCCTGATTGGTCTACAATAATTCTTGATATATATCTTATGAGTACAAAGACTCGAATCAAGCCCCTTCATGTCCCTATAATATGAGGCAAAATTTGTTTTGTGTTCTTGCAACAAAGAAATTAGTTGTGCTTATTATTGTTGATCAAGTTTGTGGTTAATGTTGAGATGTTTACTAGAAGTGATCTCCACATGAGTGATGAGAAGACTCATTGACACAACATTCATGCATGTGATACCTGGATTACTAGTATGAGGAAGTAGCTGATGAAATAATTGTGCAATGGACAATTAGTTCTCAGATGATGCTACAAGATGTAGAGAGTACAATAGACAAGAAGAGCATGCTAAGCATGATAAATTTTCTTCGTCTCTACTGTAATAATTTTTAATTATATGGCTCAGGAGCGCATCTTCATTTTTTCGTTGTATCATTGGGCTTTTTTCTATTACTATTATAGTTTGTAGGGTATTTTACTCATTATCCCAAAGGTCAAGCCATACCAACTGATCAATTTCTTGTTGAGGTGGGATTGGTGGATATAAAATATGGTAACATTAGCATTTTAAATGATTATTTCACCTGATGTACATCTTATGAAGGCATCTACTATTGCAAGCCAAGGTCTCCCTAAGATGAGTGGATACCCTCCTAAGTTAGCCTTTGGCTACATATATATGAAATTTATAGGATACACCCAATAATCTAATGTTATGACTAGATCTTCCATGATCCCTTCTAGTTTTAGTGTCGAGCTATCAACTAGTTGTAGTAGGATTGTGGGTGTAGGCCTTAAGTCTGAAAAATTACAAGTTTTGGATTATTTCTCTAGTCATTACATTAATGGTTGCTCCTAGGTCAATTAGTGTATTTGGCATCAACATTCCATTGATTGTGACAATGTTGTGACATTGACCATAGGGCTACTAGTATTAGTATATTTAGGAACAATGATCCTTCCTAACATATTATTTGCCAACTGTCCCACCACATGAACAATTATTAGATCCTTTTTCTTCTTACCTGGTTTCTTGAGGCATAATTCTTTAATGTTTTTTTTTTTTTGGGTAGGTAATAGGCCGAAGCCGCAGTATTTTTTGAATTATTATTATTATTATTATTATGTTTGATTAGATTGACCCTAGACCTTCCCCATTTTTATGGAAGGCCAAGAGTCACAGCTTAGAATTCATTTTAGATGTCCCTATTGGGAATTGAACTTGGGTCTCCACAGTGAGAACCTAGTGTTTTAACCAGTTAAGCTCAACCCCTTGGACAATTGTTTAATGGTTTTATTATAGATAGACACATCTTTGATTTCTTGGAGTAATGGTATTTTCACACTGACATTCTTGAGCCGGTCTATAAAATTAGAGGTTGGTTCAACTTTTGGTTTCTACAAACCAAGCCTCTTTGGAAATGGTGGTGTAGAAATTGAATTAGGCTCTTGATTAGGTAAAGAATTTTTGCTGCTTAATGAAGGCTTAACATTAGTTGAGGATTCATTTGAAGGAATTTTAGTAATGATTGGTTGTGTTGTAGTAGCTAAAGTTTTGCTAGAATGAAGATGCACATTGTTAATTTCTAGAACATAGGTAGGAAAATATCGTGTATCACTAGCATAAGCCTGTCGCACCGGACAATTATTGCGGTTAGGTTTAGGTTGTAATTGCATGTATTTTAGAGGTGGTAGAGCAGGTTTAAGCATTATGATAGATTGTGAAAGTGGGGCTTGAAACTATTTTGGATATCTTGCATTAAGATTTTCCCAAGGCTAGTTACCTCTCCATTGTTGTTGCTATTGCCAGTTTGACTGAGCTATCTGCTAATTAGGATATTGGTTCCAGACTTGAAAAGGTGGCCAGCTGTTAGGAGGATTACTCCATGATGAGGAACCATAGTTCATCCAAGTAGGAGGAGGTTTATATTTCCATTGATTGAAATTACCATAGGAGCTATTATAAGATTGAGGATCCAGAGGCATACCTTGTCTCTAGTTCCATGTATTTTGTTGGTCTAGGTAGAAAACTTGACCTTCCTCATCTTCTCAAACCTTGAAATCGGGTTTATCTTCTAGACTTGCAATCCTCTTACATTTGTAGTCCCTTTTGTTATAGTAGCAATGAGGGCAATATCCAATCAAACCTCTACTTCTTGCTTTTTTATTGCTTGCAATGTATCCAATTGAGGAGCCATACGGTTAATGATGTCCCACTTCATGTCTACGAGAAAGTTTCTAATCCCCATTCGAGAGATGCCTACAATTTCTTTTGATATCAGTGTTTTTATGCTGGTGTTCTTCTTCATTGATGATCTAGAGTAGTTTCTAGCAAGTTAACATATGTCTTCCCAAGAAGCTTTAGAGATATATCTTCCTCCCATTGGGTCCAATGCATCCAGGTAGTCTTCATTAACTCATCTAAGAAAGATGAGCTTGAGAGAATCTTCTCCTAAATGGTTATGCTTAGATTTCTAAAGACAAAATTGATATTGTTCCACATAGTTGTCCAATGGCTCATCTTCCTTCTGATTCATTTTGAAGATATAATCTCTTCTCATATCTCCTCCTCTATAGTATTTCTCATATTTCTTCAATAGTTTCTTCTTCATTGTTAGCTTGAGTCTACATTCCCCTAAGTTGCACTTGAGGGTTATTGGTGTTGTGTGAGGGAAAATTGCGCTCAAATACAAAAGATTGAAATAATTGTGATGAGAACAAAGAAAACACAATTAGCTCAAACACCTCGAGATTAGGATGCTAGAAAGACATGAATAAAGCATAAAAAGCATTAAAAACCCCAAAATATGCAAACTCTATTAAAAAATCTTTGATTTGATTATCCCATGTTTGGATGTGTGCTCATGGACACGACAAGTGCTCAATTGTGCTCCATGATGTGGGGTGTGAGGATTTGATTCAAGATATGAGGATGAGATGGGATTGATGCATTATTGGAGGATGATTTCAATAGCATGGATGAAATTTGGCATGATGGAGTTATAAATGTATAAAAGTGGATAAAAATGTGGTATTATAACATTGTGATTGCATGAAGGTGGAGGATATGCTTGAAAAAAAAAGGGGGATTAAATAGGAGTTGGAAGGAGAGGAGGAGATTGGGAAAATGCAACACTTGTCCTCAAGGAGGACAAGTGGCAATCCTAAGGGTGTGATGTGGAATAGGATTCCACACTTGGCTCAACAAGGGAGGCCAAGTGTCCCTTAGAGGGCCAAGTGTCAAAAAGGGACTTGACATGTGTCCTCAAGGGAAAATGTCCATTTTTGGGAGGAAGCCACCTAAAATAGGTTAGAATTTCCTAATACTAAGGAAAATAGGGAATTATGTGTGTGCACAAACATGTGAGGGGAAGTTAGGATATGATAGGATAAGGTTAGTTTGGGAGGATAGGGTTGTTTAGAACCCATTGGTTAGATTGGAGGTTAGTTTAGGAGGGTTAGTTAGGTGGTTATAAGTTAGGAGACATGTGATCTAAAGGGAATATTTGAATTTAATTAATTCAAACAAGGGAAAAGAAAAGGAGAATTAATTAATTTGATTAATTAATTCAAGGGATTGAAAAGGGGGAATTAAATAATTGGATTAATTAATTCAAGGGATGGAAAGGGGGGTTAATTAATTTGATTAATTAATTCAAGGGATGGAAAGGGGGAGGACTAATTAATTAATTGGCTATGGGGCATGGATTCATTAATTAAATTAATTTAGCCAACATGATATTTGATTTTAATTGAATAATATGAATTATTCAACTAATACAAGCGACTTAGGAGATTTAATTTGATTGAATTAATCAGTCAAATTTAAGTGTCTACAGGTGTAAATTATGTCTCATAATTACACTTTACTTAAGTTGACTTAGAATAAAGAATTTCATAGTAATTTGCATATGAGACACTTAGGGAATTGCATATCTAGGGAATATGGTTGTAGGAGAAATTTCACCTTTGTTGGATGATCCACCTTTAGTGGAATTATCTATTATTTCTCCTACCTACCCCTACCTACACTTGCATCTCATTGAGCCACATGTCATGATTGTGTGCTCTCATTTCCCTATGGCCTTGCCTTTATAAGCAAGCTCATGTACATTGTACTTAGTTGGACATTTTGCATCTTGATGAGAATATAGTTTGTTCTTTTCTATTTTATTCTCTGTTTTTTTTGTGCTATTCATTTGCCTCTAGATGTTGGGTTGCTATAGGGAAATTCTCATAAGTCCCAATCAGCTATTACATCTCTTCCCAAACCCATGAACCATCTCAACTGGAATCCTTGAGAGTGGTAGGAAACAACTTCAACCTATGGACATCTATAGTGTAGTCTTAACTATGACATAAGACATCGAATTTGAAAAGAAAAGTGTCTAGGTATTTAGTGACAAGTCCATGAAATTTTGGAAGAGCTGAAGGTGGTATGTTTTTAAGAGAAACATTCATCTCTTGGTGTACAATGGGAAAATAAAAAGTTGGCATTTCATTATCTTGGTCATTTTGATGATTGGCATCTCCCATGTTGGCTCCAGGTGGAGAGTTGTGTGGTGTGGAATTATGAGATGAATTGGAACTAGCTTGAGAAGTGTGTGATAATAGAGGAGAATGGTATACTAGTTGTATTTCTACCATGATTGCTTGAATGGACAAACTATTAATATTGGGAAGGAACCTTCCAAAAGGATTCCTCCTTCTTTACATATAAGAAATATGCCCCTTGTTCCAACGTACTTGCATGTGGTTAGTAAGAATTTTGGATGTTTGTAAAATTTATAGGTCCTAAAGACTAAAAGCAATGAATTCTATTCCTAGGAAAGCATGAAAAACTACAAAACAACCTGGATAGCTTCATAACTTGACACCATCCCCGATAATGATACCAAAAATTTTGAACCTTCTATGTCCACTTGTAATTTGGTATTGGTGTAATAGTTTTCACAACATGGATAGTTATCTAATATGAGCAACCCTTCATGGACTAGAAGCTACATTTAACTTGTCAAACCTAGGGGTCATAAACTTGAAATGAGGCTGCATTATATGTGCATTATAAATTCACCCAGGTTGTTATCCTATGCTAATAGAAAAGATTGTAGTGAAAGAAAATGTAGGAAAGTAACTACTAAGGACTACTATAACCGAGAATGAAATATTTGAGAAAGAGCAAGTATAATGAAAACAAAGCATGACAAAAAAAAGTAATTATAACAAGAACAACTATGACCAACACTTATATTATCTTAATGTAAGAACAATAGTTGCTAGATGATAATAGTAATAACCAGAATACTACACTATATTTGTACGAAATCTAACAATAAATTAAAAGAATCTAATTGAAATACATAAACAAAACTTAGTTGCATTACGTAAAGTGCCCCCCCTTGGGTAAGCACTCTTCAATGGATCTATAGAATCAAATAACTAATGCATTGTCATTCATATCAAGCATATATGTCATTTCTCATAGATTCATATTTAGAAAAGAGACGTTAACCATACTACCAACACTAACCTTTGCAAGTTCTATTTGGATTCATATATAGTCCCCAATCCAATGACTCATTCTATAACTAACTTGACACAAGTTTCCCAAATATAGGAAGAGATTTATTAGTAAATAAAGAAAACACAAAGTACCTAAGAGTCCTAATAGGACTGAAACTCATGATCTATAAATATATAAATGTCTACTTCCAACAACAAGAAGATCATTGAATAACACTTTTGCAAGTAGTTGGCTGTGTCATTGAAGAAGTCCACAAATGAGTGTCACTCTTTAACGGCTCGAGGTAACCAAGTTATTTGTTGACTAGTTCAAAGTTAGTTTAGCCTTTGGCTATAGGAGGCTACACAATATTGACTGCAGGAATAGTTTCACCCAGCTTGGCTTGAAAAGAATGTTGCATACAAGTTAACATGCAAGACATCACGGATAATGACAATTATCCAATCTGATCACATCACACACAGAGTTATAAACTTGTGTGTGTGTGTGTGTACATACATACACATAGAGAGAGACATACATACATACATACATACATACATACACAAACACATGCACATGCACATGCACATGCACATGCACATACACATACACATGTCAAGTATGGCTAAAGTCTACAACATACAAGACATAAAAACTTAACTAAAGTTTGATGAAAATATTATGAAAATAGACAAAACATAATCTTATCAATGATTCAAAAGGAGTTAAATTATCATGATAATATTTATTTTTTCTCCTTAATGTCTCTTCCCATATTGCCTTTTGAAACTTATCTACTACAAAAGAATTTATTTCTTTAATTATTACAACAAGCATTCAAGTGAATGTATTATTTGTTCATCCACTTGTAATTTTGCCCCATCCATGATTTCTTTCTCTCATTCAAAACATCTTTAAAGACAACATTGAACCAACAATTTACTTTGTATATACTCAACTTTATTTTGAATGTCATAACATGTTTTATATGAATGAATGAATAAATTTTAACGCCCACAAGGCTAAAAATGATTATGGGTTAGCCAACGTTGCCATTGTTGTCTTCTAAATATCAATCCTTTTTCTATTTAAGGAAATGATGATCACCCCCCAACTTCTCAACAATCCCCTCAGTAAATAAATTGTACCAAGAAACAACTAACATGATATTGGCATGTTTGTCCTTATGTCTTTGAAGGCATCACATTCCATAATAAAGTGCATGATATTGACATGTTTGTCCTTATGTCTTTGAAGACATCACATTCCATAATAAAATGTTTTCTTGATTCCACTACTCCAATATTTCATAAATATACACCCTTTCTTCCCATAATTTTTTAGGTCTTTTCCAGTTTCCTATTATACATCAAAACTGATGAGAATTAGTTTTTAACTAACAATCAAAATCTTGACTCTCCACATAATACTAACTACAAAATATAGCTTCTATGGTCCCACCTTAAGTTAAACTCTATCAAAATAATATTAGTTCGATAATAAAAATTATCTTTGTTTGATGCTTAAGATAGGACCCATGAAACTCCTTAATTCATTTTAATTAAGAATTATTTGTAGAACTAATAATTCCATAAATATTTAACTTTTCTCTTTATTTTTAAAGAGTAAATTTATCTTAATAGTGCACTCAAAAGGAACATGGGGTTAGTGCCCCCTAAGTACGGGTTATCCCTCGACTCTCCTGTCCATTCGACCCCTCTGCCCCACAAAAAATACTGTCCTCTTGCTTGTTGACAGTTTTCGAAGCAGATAAGAAATTGAGCGCTGGGTCTGTTTGAGAGTTAGGCTCGGCTCATTCCTAAATGATTATCAAGAACAGCATAGGAATAGCCAAAATTAGTAGCTCTTTTGTCAGTTAAACCAGTCACTTTTTTTTGTAAGGCGACATCTTGCACTCTGGAGATAGAAGTCTAATTGAAAGCAAAGCAGAGAGAAGCACGATGAAGATGTGCCACAGCATGGACATGAACAGACCTTCTTTCTGTGCTTATCATCAGTTCAAAACCATAGTAGCACTTAAACAGACCCCAAAACCTGCATTTCGTAATCGTCTACAGTTTTCTATGTGGTGTCGTGCATTGGACACATCCTGTCCATCTGTAAGTTATAAATATGTTAATGGTGGCAGCCGCAGGAGGAGCAATATCACCCAGTTTACAGCTGCTCACAATTGGACTGACGGTAAGTTTATGTAGACACCGCAGTAAAAAGGAATATCAACTTTGTTTCTTTAAATCTTATTGTGAATGAATACCGACACACAGGAGGAGCTATACAATCGTATCAAGAAATTTAAAAGGAAAAACTGAAAAAAAAACCTTCACCCAAAGAATTTGGGAATATGAAAACTATCTTGAGTTACAATTAACCTTTGACCATCTTGTATTTACAATTCAGCTGTCAATTTGAAAGACATCTACCGAGACAAAGTTCAAGAATTAAAGATTTAAAATGAATAAATCTGTTTTCAAAAGCAATGGGAGTTAGCACGAGAAGTCGTTATTTTATGGCCGAAGAAGTTTGATTTTTATTTGTATCTTGGTTTTGTTGGTGTATATGTCTTATATAACTTTGCTTGTGGGATCGCCTATGGGAATTTCGAAGTCCTAAATTTTCGAAGTCTCCTCTTACCAATCGTGAGAGTGGAAATTTTTAATAGTTGCTCAAAGGAAATGACACTCTTCCCCAATAATTAGAAACTTATGAGAACATTGACATGTCCATTTCTTCTCTTGAGTTGATACACAGTTTTAAGCAACTAAGAATCTGGTTTTATTATCTCCACATTTTTGCAAATTCCTTCTAGCTATTTCTCTGCCATTGCTCTCCATGAAAATAAACTCTCTGATTTATGTAATGGTCTTTTTTCCCAATGATCTTGACGTCCTCCACCTAAATATAATGTTTAGTCTTATGTGAGTGATCAGCCAGAGTCGATATTCTACTCAACTATATAGAATGCCTTTTACATGCTTGTTCATTCTAATTAGAATCGATCTCCTTGTCTCTCCAGTGTATGGCAGTTCACACGGTGATTGCTATAAACCAGAGTCGCTATAAATTATATAGTAACTAAGTGTGAGTGTATGCTTCTGGATGTTCAAAAACGAAAACACAGTTTAATCCAGAAGCATACACTCACAAATATGCAGCGTGGAAACATCATAGCTTTGATAGTAACTAAGTGTTCATCATCTGTTTCAGCGAGCAACACATCCACCAAATTGAAATTTAGCTGTCCTAATAAGCATTTCTTATGCTGTCCAAATGAGCAAGGCTGGCAATCCAATTTGTCCTTTGCTGAGGTGGCTCCAGATGATGTTATAGTTTCTTGTACAGGAAAAATTGGGTGTTCAACCAGGGTTGATATTTTTACTCAAATTCTTAAAAATTAGAATGCTTTTCACATGCTTAGTAACTCTATTTTGGATTGATCTCCCTGCCTCTCCAGTGTACGGCATTTCACATGATGATTGCTAGAAATCAGAGTTGCTATGCATCATAGTATATGATTGTTCATCGGTCCACAAAATTGAGATTTATTTCCCAATAAACATTTCTTGTGCAGTCCCAATGATCGGGTCCGCCTCTCCAATTTGTCCTTTGACAACTTGGCTCCATGTCATGTTATAGTCTTGGTCTTGGAAATTCTGGAATCTCTTAAGGTAAAATAGGAGTTGGGCTGCAAGATTCCTGTGGGCCTTGGAGAAGGGGAAATCAAGGTTTTCTCTACGAAGTAATGATTTGTTGCTAAAAGGCAGTTTGTATTAAGATATTTACTGCTGGTTTCAATTGAAATTTCTTGAAAAATTGCTTCAGAGTGTGTTGTAGATTCTCTTAGGAGACCATTTCCTCACAGAAATACTCTTAAATTTGGTTAGTGGGGTACTATTGAAACTCTTTAGCTAGCCCCTTCCCTGGGACCATAACCTGGTCTACCACTCAACACAGGCATATTGACAAATGGAAGATATTTTGCTGTATGTGGAGCACTCTGAACTTGATGCATCTCACCAACAAGCTGGGGTTCATAGAACTGCGACATTTATTCTCTCTCAAGGCTGGCATGGTGGCTGCTATAGACACCGGATATGGTGGATTTCTGCAAATCCACTGTATTTGTTCATCTTATTTAACTTCACCAAATAAAAACAGTTTTATACGGTATGTTTTTTAATAATTTTTATTTCTCATTTTATAAAGTTTTAAATAGATATTAACAAATAAAATTTGTTTCATTAAATTATTCTAAATAAATGATTAAAATTTTATGGTGGCAAGAATATTGATTGGAAATTATACGAAATTTTTCTAATTTTCCTTATTATATTTAAAAATAAATATAAATTAGTAAAATTTTAAATATATGGATGATAGACCATGATCCAAAATATCGTTACAAAAAACTCTACACAGTTTCTATGAGAAGCATTACAATTGAATATATCATTTACTGTTTTTTTTCTATATTTTTTGCAATTTTTTCGTTCTTTTTTTCTTTTTCATATTTAGGGTCCACCATATAAATTTTTCCATAGGAAAGTTGCTACCTTGATGGCTGCTATTTGTTTTTTTGATCTCAGTACATTATATTGTTTGTTATTGATGAATTATGTTTAGGCATTATATTCTTGATTTCACCTTAGGGCCTTTTGAATTTTGTTTGAAGGCATACTAGAATACCAATATAAATTTTGTCTAGAAAAATGGTCATGTACTTTACTTTCCATTAAGTTTAAATGAAAGGTATACAAAAATGGGAGATGATCTATGGGTTATAAATATGATTGGATGCGTTTAATTATGGTGAAGCTCAGTTTTGAGTACATGTTTGGGTTCTTTTGTTAAGTGATGACAGAAGTATTGATGGACGATGATGATGATGATTATGAGGAGTCATCTGAAATGGAGGACCCACCAAAAGCTGAGGCAAGTTTCTTAACCTTATGCTTTCAATGTGGGACAAACTTGCTGTAGCTTTTAGAGGAAGTTGTATCGTTGGATGCTAGTTTTACCTTGGTATAATGAAAATCTAGGCTTTTGATAGAGCTGTTCGGTGAATGCTTCCTGCCTCACATTTTCAGGTTGGTGATGGTGAAGAAGGTGGTGGAGCATCTCTGGGAGGCACTGCATGGGGAGGAAAGGCTTTAGCTATTGCAGAGGAAGTCATTGGCCTGTTTAAGGATGATTTGGAAATTTTTGCCTTCAAAGCTTTAAACAGGGGCCGAGTTTGTGTCCGACTTGACAAGCTATCAAACAAGTAATATTCTTTGCTTATAAGATGAGTTACATCTACACTTCACTGTATGTGAAACCACAGTCCTCAAACGTTGTGTTTGTATAAAACTTGAATGATGGCATAAATTCCCCTTACATCCTTTATTCACTTTTCTTTGTTTGCCCGGATCCTTAGATATGGTAGCCATTGATGTAAAGGTACTATTATAGTTGCTCTGTGTGGTGTGCAGAGGGGAACAAATTTTTTACAATTGACACATGCAGGCTTGACTTCTTCCCACTTAAAACTATTGCTGCTATGGAATTTTCATATAGTAGCTGTACCCTACAAGCACCTGGTCTTTTGCCTCTTCATACCAATACTTTCTGAATTAATATAAGAAGTGAATATAAACAACCATTTGAGGACAACTCATTAGATTCTAATTTCATATGATCCCTTACAGCTTCTTCTGTGCAGGCCTAAGAAAGGTATCTTATTTCTAGAATGTTTGTTTTGTTTTGTTTTCTCCTTGGATATTTTATTCCTTAAGGAAAGGGTTGAATTCCTTTTTTAAGTGGAGTTCACTGGTTCTTGCTCCCAAGAATCATTATATAGTCATCGTTTTTCTGTTAAATCAGCAAATTTACCTTGCTTTTTCAGTTTTAGTCTTAGACCGAGTTTCATTCTTGGAATGTCTAGATATTTATCAAGTTGAAATTTGTTATCCAACTCATTAACTAAAAGTTTCTTTTTACAAGACAACTCTTTCTATTCATCTTCATCAGATGCATTTTTTTCTCCTTCATTTTTGTTTTCTTCCAAATCTTTATCTAGAACAAGTACATTCTTTTAGTGATCTTTGGGAATTGTAGCATTTCCCTTCAAGGGCTAAGGGGTGTCGCTCCTATTAATTTTCCTTTTTCTTGAGAGAGATTTTATTTCGTACTTGAAGAGTAGTTTGTATAAGAAGGTTCAAATTAAGGTTTTTTCCAAAGAAAGTAAGAAATAAGAACATAAATGTCCAAGTCTGCCCAATGAAGGTCAATGGGACTCAACAGTACAGGTTCATAGCAAGTCATAAGTGCTAAAGGAACTCCAGCAACTGAGATGTGAATATAAAAATAAAATTAGACATATAAAACAAGAGGCCAACCACATTCGTAAACCCTTAATGATTTAATAAAAACAAATCCATGTAACACAAACTGGGTCCAATCGTGAGAAATGAATATCCTATGTTAAACATAGAGAGCAGCTAGGATGAGTTAAAAAAGCCAATAGTGAGCAAAGAATTCTTCACATCCTTCATGTTGTGTTAGGTAATGGATTAGTGACACTCATGAACTTAACCTTGTGTATCAAGGATCTCAAATGGCATTTCTGGCTATAACTTGTAGGATGGAAGAGTTGTTCCATCTTATAATGACAAGGAATTATCATAGGTTTTTTTTTGGTTTTGATAAATGGAAGCATTTCATAGCCAGTTTTTGTTAATACAAACCTTAACACTTGATATTTTAGACATCAACCAACTTTGTTCCTGCTTGACAAGTAGACGACTTGGGGTGTAATACTTCTGCAGTAAAATGGATCAATAGGGTAATGTATTTTTTTATGCACAGGATATGAAAATGCCAAAAAGTAAGGATATGGCTTAGTTAGCAGAAATGTTTCCTTAACTTTGTATTCACTGCTCATTTAAAGAAATATACGAAATCTGAATCCATACTACCTGAAACTTTCAATAGCAGTCAGCAAGTTTTGAAATGTACCCTTTCGCTGCAATTATGTTTTTAGATTCCTTCTAGAAATAGCATGAAATAAAAAAACAACTGAAGTTTTATCCTTGTCAGAAGTTTCTTAGGCCATGCTATTGAGCATAGAGAACAGAAGTTTTCAGAAAACTAAGAAAAGAAGATGTACGAATTGTGTGTTTTAATAGTGTTGTTGAATTTTCAATTTTCATGTGACTTGACTAACCTTCTATTCAGAACAATGGTTAACAGAAGGGAAATGATCAGCCTTCTGTTCTGCACAGGATATGAAAATGCAAAATAGTGAGGATGTGTCTCAATTGTCAGAATTGTTCCATAACTTTGTATTTACTGTTCATGTGAGACAAAAAATGTAAAAAATGTGAATCTTTGTTACCTGAAACTTTCAATAACAGTCAACCAGTTCTGAAATGCACTCTTTTTGCTGCAACTATGGTTTTAGATTCCTTGTGGGAATAGAATGAAATCGCAAACAACTAGATTCCTTCTGGGAATAGCATGTAATCGAAAAACAAGTAAAGTTGTATCCTTGTCAGAGGTTTCTCGGCTATTGAGAAAACAAGTTCTCAGAGAAGAAGAACAGAAGATGTACAAATTGTGTGTTTTAAGAATGTTGTTTAAGTTTCAATTTCTCTAGTTTTTTTTACATGGAGCATGGCTTAACTGAACCTTCTATTCGGATCAATAGTGAATAGAAGGCAAATGATCAACCTTTTCACTTTTGTTATGATTTAGATGTAGCCAATGATATGCCGAAATGGGAAAAATGGTTATTTTCAACCATTTAAAGCAAAGCATTTAATGCACATTTCTGGCATTCTTACACTGAGTACTTTAATTGAGACAACTTGTGTTGTACTTCAATTGTCTTGCAGATTGGTGAGGCCACGTTCGCTTCTGAGTTAGCTCGTGACACATGATGTCAAAACTCAAAGGGGTTAGGGTGGGTAAGTCTTGCATGGGGGTTTCCATATGACAAGCCCTGTCTGATTATTAGGCCACAATCTAAATAGTACCGTTACTCTTTTTTAATAGAAGCTATCAGCTTCTAGAAGTCACCATCTTTACTACAGAATGGTTGCCATTAGGGAAACACCAACTGCTATGTAATAACTATCAAATTTCAATCTTTGGTAGCCATTGCCTGCAAAAATTTGAGATTCAATAAACATATACCAAGATATTTGAAAAAAAAAATCTCCAGCTGTCAGTATACATCAATTAAATTTGATTCTTGACTCAATATAAATTGGGTGCTTTCACTGATTTCTTTTCCATGTGAGTGCAAATGTTCTCATTGGTAAATTTCAATAAATTCATATTGTTGGAAGAAGCTGTGTCATTTTTTATGCAGACTAGGCAGTTCATATGGTTTCTTCATCTTAGCCAAAACATATTGCTCATTTTTATTTTCAAATAATTAATTTTTTTTCTATTAAATATCATGAGATCAACATACAGAGTATATCATCAGTGTATCAACATCATATACAAAATTATATCAGCAATGTATCTGCCCCCTATACAGTTTCTAAACTAATCCAGTAAGATCACATTACATCATATCCAAAATATACGCTCATGTATCAAAATTATACACTCAAATATCAAATTATACATGCTGATTAAAACTGATAGACACCATCCTGTACACTGCTATTGAGGATTATCTCTGTCCAAGCCACCCATCCTAGTGGCCCTTCTCTCCAGACCAGTTCTCTGCCATCTTGAAGCTGCTCCAAGTAAGGGTGCACAAAGATTTATGCCACTGGCAGTGCCACCGCTTGCTGTTGTATCTCTCTGCCTCTGACCTCATTTAACTCCCTCATGAAGTTATGCGATGCTGTCTCAAACTGAGCTTTATCTGCATCCTCCCTGGCCCATGAGAAACCATGAGAGACTTCCCATTTAAAGATCCTTACCGAACCATCTTGCATCAAGTTTTCAAACTTCCTTCTAGTCATTCTTAGGACAGTGGCAACCTGCATGCAAATATTAATCAAAATGAGTCTCCTCAGAGACTCAGTAAGTGCCCTGCCTTTATTATTAAACCAAAGATGTAAAAATTGCCTAAAAATCATTAGAATCACGATTTATCGGGAGGAAATATTCTGAACGATTTAATCTTCCAAAAAGTCGCAGCTGTTTTTTTTTTTTTAAATCGCGATGTTTGATGAGAATAAATCGCGAGCTAATGGGGAAAAATCGCATCTAAAAAAGCGATATTGTTTTTTATTCAATGCAACCCTGAAAAGCGAGTTCCGATGGGAGGTTGCATAGTCAAGAGTAGAAAACTCTTCTTTATTTAAGCATACATCGAAATTTTACGGATGTCATAAGTCCAACCAAAGTTTGCTAAAATTCGTCAAAAATACGTAGCTGTAAAACACTGTTTTTTTATTAAAATATATTTGAAAAAAATAAGTTTTCTAAAGCTTCATTCCGATAACCCTTCTTGGCCCGATGATTTGTTTTTATTAGGTGCTTTATATCATTTCTTTAATATTATTTTTTTATATTATTAATTTATATCATGTTTTCATATTTGGTTAATATTATGATTTATGTAATATATTAATTTTATTTATATTTATTAGTTATTATTTTATTAATATAAATATAATTACATAGTTATAGTTATAATAGTTATTTTATTAGTATAATTTAATGCCTATAAAGCCATGCATTTAGTGCTTTAGATTTAATAACTCATCCATGGAACTCATCAACGTAAATTATTTTCTTAAGAGGTAATATATTATTATGTTCTATAAATTTAGTGTATATGTGTAAGAATATTTTAAGACATTACATATTTTAAAATGTTCGGTAAATTTGCTGATTTTTTGCCAAGTCCCGATTTTTAAAAATTTTTGGGCCAAAAGATTTATTGCCGATTAAGAGTTTTTCATCTTTGTATCAAACACACTATCATTCCTTAATTTCCAGATATTCCAAAGTATGATAGATGAAAGAGCAGACCAAAAGAAGTTACAATCTTTCTTAAGCTTGGGAATATGATCACTTATAATGTCAGCAACATCAATATTACAGCTAATCACAAGGCCAAACATATACCATACTTCCTTAGCAAAAACGCATTCAAAGAATAAGTGGTTAAGAGTCTCAAGAAGTTTGCAAAAAGAGCACACATTAAAGTCCCCACCAGGTTTCTTGAGAGGCAATCTGTTCAAGAGGAGGTGCCACAGGAAGAATTTCAGCTTAGGCTCAACAGGTCTGCGCCAAAGTTGTGCACAAACTTTGCCGCTTTGCCAGGTTAAAGCTAACATGCCAGGTAAGGTTCAAATGCTCAAGGATGTCATTGCTATCAGAAAGGAGGCTGTAAATGGTTTTGGCTTTAATAGCACAAAGAGCTGAACCATCAGTCCAAGAAAGGGAACACAAGCACATGAGACTATCTTCACAGAGTAGGGGCTGAGAAAGAACGACACAAGCAACTTTCAAGATAGATTAAGTTCTACAATGGGTCACAGGAATGCCAAATTTGTCCATTAAGTCCTGCCACGGAATCAACTGACCATCTTCAAAAGTTTGGATACCTTTAGCTGCCCATGTTTTAGTAGAGCAGCCTTGTAACAAGGCCAAAGGCTTGTCCTTGTATTTCAAGTTCCACCATATTGATCTATTTCCCCATACTTTTTTACTGTCACTTGTGAGATCCTTGTGATCAATAAGATGCCTCACACTATCCCATGCTTTCCAAATGGATTTAAAAACAACAGGCCTTGAAGGATAGATTGGAAACTTGCCAGAAACTAGATCACATAGTGGGAGACCTTTCCAAGAGGGCCCTTGTTTAGGAACAGACTGAGATATATTATGCCCAATCAAAATCTTCTAGGGTTCATTCCCTTGAAAGGCATGGAATATCCATTTTGCGGATAGTGCAATCCCCTGCAACCTCAGATCTTTTAATCCAAGTCCACCCTTTGTCTTGCTCATAGTACACCATTTCCATCTAACCGCATGTCTTTTCTTGCCACCTTTACCATCAGACCACAAAAGTCCCTGATTAACTTTTGGATGAAGGAAAATTGATAAGTATTAAACAACCAAGCAGAGGTATAGTAGATGTTATATGAAGATAAATTTTTTTGACAAACTTGAAACCTTCCCGCTAGAGAAAGAAAGTGCTTGTTCCAATTCCTCAATTTCTTATCAATTTTGGCCTTAACCCATTCTCACATTTCCTTGAGATTAGGATTAATGGTGAAGGGAATGCCCAAGTATCTGAATTGGTGATGAGGTCCTCCCCACACAAGCGAGAATTTGTTGAACCAGGTAGGTGGGTGCATATCCCAACCTAGCACAATTGATTTAGGAAGAGAAACCCTACTTCTAAAGGTCAGACATAAGATATTCAGCTTAGCCATTAATGCATCAAAATTAATTTCCTCCAGGCACATCATAATCGCAATATCATCAGCAAACTGTATATTCAACAATTCATCTCCATTGGGTAAGCTGATACCCTTAACTTTGGAGGATAGAGAGTGATCTCTCAATAAGTAAAATAGTGCATCTGCATCAATGACATATAAAGCAGGGGTTAAAGGAAAGCCTTGTCTAATAGATCTGGAAAGGGGAAAGCTCTGAGACTGGCTTCCATTAACTTCAACACAGGCCGTGGCATCATTCATGAGGGTCTCAACCATCTTGCAAAATAGCAGAGGAAAACCTAAACCTTTCAACACAATGGTAATAAAGCTCCATTCTATTCTGTTGTAAGCCTTCTCAAAGTCAATTAACACCATGGATGCATTTTGTTTAGACTCTTGAGCCCAATGCATTGCCTCCCAACAAGTGAGTAGGTTTTCCAAAATGTATCTTCCTTTTACAAACCCTGTTTGAGTATTTCTTACCACCTTAGGTAGGATGCCTTCCAGTCTCATGGCCAAGGCTTTAGCCAGAATTTTGTATGAGACGTTAAGAAGGGTTATCGGTCTCCAATTCTTGATAAGGGATCTATCTCGATCCTTGGGTATGAGCTTAATCACACCACTATTAATCTCCTTACCCAATGTCCCTTTATCAAAGGCTTCTTTATATACTAAGAGAAGGTCATCTTCTATCCAATAACTGTTTTTCTTATAGAATTCTATAGGTGGCCCATCCGAGCCGGGAGCCCTGTCATTCTTGAGAGCCAGAATGGCATTCTGAATTTCTTCCAGAGAAAGCTCTTCACCTAAACCAGTAGCATCTTCCTTGCTAATCTTAGAGGGGATAATAGAACTAATTTTCTGTCTAGTAGCCTCCTTGGCACATCCACCATCTTCTGAGGCAAACAATTGTTGATAGTATTTGCTAAAAGCTTTTAGTATTCCTTCCTGGTTTGCAATGTCAACCCCATCTTCACAGATACTATCAATATGTTCTCTAGCCTTCTTGTTCCAGAGAATATGTTAAAAGAATTTAGAACCTTTGTCTCCCTGCTTAAGCCAAGTGATCCTAGTCTTGGTTTTAGCTCTCCGAATCTTCACATTTTGAATAGTAAATTCTCAATCCTCTTCTTCACAGCAGAGATGTTCTTAATCTTCAAGAGGGCAAGTTGTAGGGCATTCAGAGTTTTGTGCACAGGCCGAGCCCTCGTGCTCTAAGACACATTAGGGCAAGAGGAATCATCGCGGATAATAGGAAAAGAAGGCAACAAGGGGGAAATGGGCGCAACATGTAGCTCAAGCTCAGAGGAAGGTACTGGGATAGCCTCAGAATTGATATCAAATGGAGAGGAAGTGGCTGAACCAACTGCATCTTGAGAAACAAGGGGGATAGAAGATGCAAATAGAGGGTCATTTTTATGTTTACCTTTCAAGAGAGGGCAATTTTTTCTCAAGTGACCTTCCATTCCCGAACCCGAACTGGTAACTTAGGGTTTAATAGTGAGTTTATCTGTGGCAGAGCGCTTACCTCTCGCTCCACCATCTACTTCGCTGGGAGTCTCGGCCTGCACGACGAACACTGCATTCTCAAGGAGCGGAATCCTATCCACCAGCGTGTCCTTAAAGGTTTTCCCGCTGGGTGTAGTTTGTGAATCCGAGCCAGCGATAACCAATTGCCTATGTCCAGGGGAGTTATGGGCCATAAAATAACTGTTTCAACGAGGCACACGGGAATTAATTGCACCACTAAATGCACACCAGACGGAGGCGAGGCCGAAAGGCCAGCCCTGCGCTCAAGGTGAGCAAACACTTGCTCGAGTGAAGCCGTCCTTTCTGGCCAGGGCCAAGTTACAGACCAGGAGCGTTTTCAAATAAGTAATTTTTATCATTTTGGAAAGTCATATTTGTTTATCTGTGGCATCTTAATGGCTTTTATTGTACACTTAATGGTGTTTTGTGATTTAATTTCAGAATATGGTATGCAGATTCTGCACTCTAGGGTTTGAATAAATTGACAAATCTTGACCTTCAATCAAACCTCTTGCTGGAGTGCCTTGACCTGAAAAATAGAAAATTGAAAGTATGAAAACCAAAAACAATAAAATGAAATCAGAATAAGTCTGCAATCTGGAAATAAAATATTTATTAATCTGGAAAATCACAGCAGCACTTCTCTGCAATTTATTACAAAAAATAGACACCATGGGTTAATAAATAAGTAATAACCTACCAGCAACCACACAAAATCTTCTTAGTTTTAGATTTTTTTGAGCACCAAAATCTGACCTAAAAATATCCAGCTGCCTCAGAATAAGATATTGAAAAAACAACTTAAAATAAGTAGTGTAGCCTTAAAGATAAGACAAAAAACACCTAAAGAAAAAAGACCTTTATTCACTGAAATAAGCACCTGAAGATGAACTAAACTTGTACTTATCAATAAGACAAAAGCAAAGACTGTAAATAGGTATTTCTGCCTAGAAAATCTGCGTAGTTGCACCTAGAAAAGCTTGCCAAAAATAGTCTTAAATTGTAAATTTCCAAATTATGACGCTTGTGCCCAGAACAACTGTTGAGCAACCATAGAAAATTCTATCACTGCCTCTTTGTGAGGAAGGTGTTCTTTATGAACCCCAACTTATCTCCCAAACTTTTAAACTTCCCTTTTGATAGGGACTTTTTTGTCAAAATATTTGGAGCCTGCTCATTTGAAGTCAACAAAATTAATTCTCTCTTTCTTAGAGAATCCTCTAGCAATTGAAATAAGAGTCTCATCAAGGTCAACTCTCTCTTTTTGAGAGAATCCTTAAGAATAAATTTGTCCAAGTTCTCTTCAATACTCCTGTCCGTTGCATGCCTGGAATTGATCAATGATTCTATAGTAGGTCTAGAAACTGACTCCACAAAGATAGGACATTCCTCCATCATGGCATCTTGCCATACCTGCTTGATTGGATTAGCAAGTAGCTTGTAAAGGCCACCATCTTGAACTTCTTTGGGCAGAACTTGACAATGTTTAGGGCTATGTTGTCCAAGAATTACTTGCTAATCGTCAAATTCGGCAATACATTGTAGATCTGTTATACAAAAAATTGAAAGAAGACTCTTCATTAAACCAAGAAATACAAGACATCATCAAGCTTGATAATATTACTTGAAGGCATGCAGGAGATAGAGCGCAATGGGTAACTGGACAAGTGGCATCATTGCCCAATTCCATCTATATGCCATTCTCTCATTCTTCAAGTTTTAGGTGTCTAGATGATCTGCTGTCCATGTATCACTCTTCACTAGCCACTTTACAATGGATAAATCTGTCTCAAGTCTCGATGCTAACTCATTTGCTTTAGCTGAAGTTTCTGCATTCCCCAAAAAATCTCGCTGTTGCTGATTGGCTTTCTTTTTCAAGACTCTAATGTCCCTTTTTTAGCACAACATGATATGGGGTGTCGTTAGCCTATTCTGACACGGTCCCGAAGGCTAACAAGGACATTGGTGGGATCCTGAGGTGTTTTGGCCTAGGTGTTTTCGATTTCAGGCCAATCGGTGCTGCTCTGACAGGGTTTCTAGACACTTACTATTTATAGTAAGTTAGTCTCCAAGCAGTGACTTGAAATTTTTAGTGTTTCCCTGGTTGGCATAATTATCAGTAAAAAATATTTGAAGGCGACAATGATTTAAAGGGATTATCAACAATGTTTTAATATTTAACGATAAAGTGTAAAGTTAAATTAAATATTTAACTTTATCGTTATATTATAAGGTTGGGGATATAAAGTAATGTTTAAAATATTAAAAGTTCCCTTTAATGTGTACATTGTGGGAAATAATATTTTATTCTAAAATGTATTATCCCACATTTAGGAAATGAAGTGTTTGCATCCAGGTGGAAGATATAAATGGAGGTTGAGAGCTCTCTTTTGGGATATGCTGGGATGAGATTAATGTTATACTGTTGGATTTCGTAGAGATCTGATTATTGGGCTTGGAGGACGGAATCCCTCTTTGCTAGCATTCTCTTCGCTGTTGAAAGACACAGTCAGGAGGATTAATGGTGTTTTCATTCAGGAAACACATTGGGCTTCATCTGGTGCTCTCGCATAAAGTTTTTACAGGGGTTTGAAAGTGCAGATTTGAAGATAGTGTTTTGCTACAGTGCCGCGTGAATAGTGTTTTGCTACAGTGCCGCGTGAATAGTAAAAATGCTATAGTGTGTGAACAATGTTTTCAGCAGGTTCTATACTTGTGGAGTTCAGGTTTCAATTTGTTTATTATCATATGGTCTGTAATATTCTTCAGATCTGATTTGTATGCTTGGAGTTGGAATTAAATAAATACCATCAGCATTAATCTTCTTGTTTTTTGGTATTTGATATGTTTGGTTGTTTTAATATTGAATAAATTGTGAAAGCTTTACAATAATATATCAGTTTATCCAATTTATCCTATTGCAAATCAAGAAGCAAAAATCCAGTAGTCAGCTTGCAAGCCAACTGTTTGACAAAATTACACTAAGTAAAAAGGACATAAATTTAGTGCTGAACAGGGGGGTGCCCATTACAGTGGTATCAAAGCTATAAGTCCTGGCATCCTGTGGAGGTCTTACAGAGACTTTGGAACAGCTGGATAGAGGGAAAAGTGTTTGACAAAATATCAAAACACTAAAATCAGAAATTAATGAATTAAAAAACATGCTAAGCATGTATGTTTAAGCATGCAACAGGGGCCTTATAACTTCCGCCATACCAAAGCAAGACAAAACATAAATTTGAACTCACAGAGCGAGCAGTCTAGTTCATCCGTGCAGGTGGACATAGAATCCAGTCATACAGACATAGAGGAAATATTCTTTGATCAGGACAGCAGTATGGGTGACCGAGATGATAGGAATACCGTTCCAGATCAGGGAGAGGTAATGTTCAGACAGTTACTGGGAACGTTAGAGCAAGGGCAGCGTATGCAGCAGGAGCAGAATAGGTGAATGGACATGATGTTGCAACTTATGGCTAGACAGATGGGCATCAATATTAATCCAGGTGATGCCAACAATGGAAACAATAACAATGGGGGAAACGATAACAATAGGGGCAATGATAATAATGGAGGCTGAGGCAACAACAATGGCCCTAAGAATAACATTAATGGTAATAATGGACATGGCAACAATGGGAATGAGGCGGATAACTTTAGACATGTTGCACGCCCAGCTCGAATAGTGAGCTCGAGACCTCTTCTACCCACCTTCCCACCTAGGGATCCGGTTCAACCAGTGAACGAACCGCAGATTACTGAGTTACAGGGTTAGTTCAGGAGGGACTGGGAGGCCAGTGGACCCGAGTTTCAGGCAGATATTTCCCTCAGAGATTATATGGACTTGAGGATGAGACATATGCCTAGAGCAGGAGGGAGGAATCAGAATTTTGAGCTGAGAAAGAAAGTTGGAAAACTTTCCTTGCCTTATTATGATGCTTCAGGGAAGATGACCGCACGAGCTTGGGTGCAGAAGGTAGATACATACTTGCAGCTTAATCCTATGCCTGAGGAGGAGGCTATCAAGTATGCGGCTATGCATTTGGACGGCGTTGCGCATGAATGGTGGCATCATGGCATGGTGATTCTGGGGCATAATCAGATTACATCCTATGAGGAATTCACAGAAAGATTGATTGAGAGATTTGACACTAGGGATCCCGAGTTACATTTCAAGGAGCTGTTACCTATTTTTCGCTCTTGGCTGAAAAATAGGTTGAGAAATGCTAGCATGAAGAAAGGAAAGCTAGTGTTTACTAATTCTCTATTTTTGTGTTTTAAAGATGGTGTTTCTAAGTACTTCTAGTCTGTAACAACAAAGAGAGAAACATCTCATTGCAAAAGAAAAGTATTTTATTCATATTCAAAATTGCGTCCCACACAAAGAGCCGTGGGACTAGCTACGTGCATCCAGTGCAGAAAGGAAATATACATATATGTATGCAAGTACAAAGGAAAAATGAGGAAAGGCATGTCAAGAATGGAACCAGTCATTGCCTGAATGACTGGAACAGTTGAGGTACGCTCGTCGTCGCCTTTGTCTTGCTGCTCCACCCTGGTCCGTTGAGGCTTTCCTTCTGATATCTGCAAAAGTTGAAACAAACAATGTGTTAGAACATTTTGTTCTAAGCAATAGCTGGCTGCATTTCTGACATATGTACTAATGCACGCATATATATATATGATCCCTACATACATCGAATGCATATAACTCGCATCACAAAGCAATCTCGAAAGGCAAAAAAGCAGATCAAAGGAAAGTCACCATAAATATGCATTTTTGCTAACAGGTTTGTTTCATGTGCAGGAAAAGGAAAAAGGACAGTTTGCTGGTCATAAAGTTCACTAAGATGAGTGGAGATGAATGCGGCTCCCACAAGGGTTGAGCCCAGCTCATGTGGAGAATGGCAAGGTTTCATACAATCAGATCAACAAGACGGCATTTTATGCATCAAGCCCAAAAGATTTTTTATGATAAGCTGGAAAAGGCGTGATTGATCAGACATTTCAACAAATTCAAGTCAGCTGCGTCCTTGGAAATAATATTCAGATTTTAAGAGAATAATGTTTAAATGGCAGCTACAGTTTTCATAAAATATCTATTTTTAATACACAGCATTGAATGGCAGATGACAAAAGGATGGTTTCTAGTGTTTGTTTTTCACCATTTTCAGTCCAAACAGTC
Organism: Cryptomeria japonica; assembly: GCF_030272615.1. Classification (NCBI taxonomy): domain Eukaryota; kingdom Viridiplantae; phylum Streptophyta; class Pinopsida; order Cupressales; family Cupressaceae; genus Cryptomeria; species Cryptomeria japonica. Next base: position 197,093,284 of record NC_081409.1, on the reverse strand, counting down.
ATTCAAAGATGCACACAGCAGTAAAGTTATCAAAGGAGTACACAGTGGTCATGATCAGAAAAGGATGTACTTGAATCAGCTGTGAGTGTCAATGGCAATCAACTTTTAGAATGGTGAGACAACCAAAATGGGGGCACATTAAAGATCTACATAGAGCCATTAAACTTTGTGAACCAGCTATGATAAGCTCAGACCCTGAATATCGCTATCTTGGACCTGGTTTAGAGGCACACCTTTACTACACAGACTCAGAAACATATTCAGCATTCATTGCCAATACTGATCAAACAAAAGATTTAGCTACAACATTTAATGGAAACACTTATAGCTTGTCTGCATGGTCTATGAGCATCCTTCCGGATTGTAAAAATGTTGTCTTCAATACAACCCTTCCAGAATCAAAGGAAGGATTTACATGGATTGGGAGCTTAACTTTGGGTGATTACCACTTTAGAGATTTCAGAGAGATCAGTGTTGAGAGGCGGTACATAACATCACTTTATTTTGCCATTGTTACCATGGCTACTGTTGGTTATGGTGACAAACATGCTGTGAACACAAGGGAGATGATATTTGTTATGATATATGTTTCATTTGACATGATTCTTGGTGCCTATTTGATTGGTAACATGACAGCACTAATTGTTAAGGGATCCAAGACTGAAAGATTTAGAGATAGAATGACCGATCACATAAGATACATGAATAGAAATAAGCTTGGGAGGGACATAAGGGCACAAATTAAGGGCCATGTGCGTTTGCAGTATGAGAGTAGTTATAGTGAAGCTATTGTTCTTCATGATATTCCAATAGCTATTCGTGCAAAGGTCTCCCAATCTTTATATATGTCAGAGGTTGAACAGGGCCTCTTTTCAAGGGATGTAGCTCTGAATTTATAAGTCAGATTGTAACGAGATTGCATGAGGAGTTTTTTCTTCCTGATGAAGTCATAATGGAGCAAGGAAATGCAGTAGATCAACTTTACATTATTTCTAGTGGTTCTTTGGAAGAAATACTTGCTGCTGGGGATGGATTGGAGGATACTATTTCACGGCTTGAACCACATAGCATATTTGGTGAAATTGCTGTGCTTTGCAAGATTCCACAGCCTTACACAGTTCGTATTTGTGAGTTGTGTAGGCTATTGCGACTAAAAAAAAAAAACAATCTTTTGTTAATATTCTACAACTTTATTTCAAAGATGGACGACAGGTCCTAACCAACCTCCTTGAGGGAAAGGAAACAGATCTGAGAAACAAGCAGCTGGAATCAGATATCACTCTTCTAATTGCAAAGCAAGAAGCCGAATTAGCATTACAGGTAAACAGCGCTGCTTACCATGGTGATTTATATCATCTAAAGAATTTGATTAGGGCTGGTGAAGATCCAGCTCGGGCTGACTATGATGGAAGGACAGCTTTGCATTTGGCTGCATCTAAAGTATATGAAGAAACACCAGAAGTCTGATTCAAACAACCCAGAGAAGCTAGGCAAGGCAGGCCTCCAAACAGTGAAATGGAGAAGTTGCACAATTACTCAGAAAAATGGAAAACACAGCAGTTCGAAGTATTATTCTCATAATTATGATAAAAAGGGGAAGGATAATCCTGCAGTGCTGAGTTGATAGCTTACAGAAAGTGCAACAAATCACATAAGTAGATTTTTACAAATAGAAGCAAATGAAAAGCAAGTTCGAATGCCATGAAATGATTCTGAAAAAAGGAAAAAAAAAGCCATGCATATTTCATTGAACACGATTTCTCTTTCCAGAATCGGTAAGGAGTGGTGAACCTGTGAAGAATAGCAGATGCAAGGTGAAAGGATCGCGCCCAGCAAGGAGGGAGTCACCTCGAACGCCCAGAAAATGCTCAGAAACGCAAGAGATTTCCATGGCGGCTCCCTAAAATGGACCCGAAACTAGCAAAAACGCAGACAAAGAGCAGGCCATAAGCAAAAAAGGAGGCCCAGCAGTCATTTCGGCACCCAGAACAGAGAAGAAACCGACATTTTTCTTCTTTCCACGCCCAGCTCAAACCCTAGCGGCGCCCAAAAGGATGCAGAGCCAGTTTCCAGAATTGTCGAAAGACAAAAGTGAAGAGGCAAATGGAGATTTTAGGGTTATGTTTCCCTTAAAATGTCTTCACAAAAAAAATCATTTTTTATTCCCTTCTTTCCTATGCCACGCATTATGCATGGAGGCCACATAGTAAGGTTCGCATATGCTTCTAAGTGATTTTAATCACTTTAACACTTTGTAAATCTTTTGCTTCTTAAGTGATCTTATATCACTTAGTTCCCCCCCCCCCTTGCAAATTTCTTAGCAAGTTAACACTTAAAACTCAAAAATACGCCCTCAAAGATGTAAGCATATGTTTTTAAAGTTTTCCTTTTTATTAAAAAATTTATTATTATTTGATCAAACATAGGTTTGATTTTATTTTATTTTATATTTAAAAAATAATAAAATATAATAAATTTTTTTTTTTTAATTTATTAAAGTGTAAATCAAACACTTTTATTAAATATATTTTTTTTATTACATTTTATTATTTAATAAATAAAAATAATAAAATTGTCTTATTAAGGTGGTTTATTCACTTTAAATAAAACAGTTCTATTATTTTTATATTATTAAAACTTTTAAATATAAAATGAAAATAAAGTCAAACAAATGTCTGACCAGATAATAATAAATCTTTTTTTTAAAAAAAAAAATCACTTTATTAGATATTTTGTTTGGACAAAGGGAGGGATATTTTTGCATTTATGAGGGCTTGCAGGTCTGTCAGGGGCATTTCAGGGTCATTTATGTTGCATTTATGAGGTTTTATAGTTGCAGAATGGATGATTTAACCTTTTGGCTCAGGTTTATCCCTTTTCAGATATTTTTGAGGCTCAAATAGTAGGTTTTTTGAGTTTGCTCGACCTAAAATGAGGAGGTGGAGTCTTCTTGATAACTTTGGAAAAAGGCATATATACTGGGAGCCTTCATTTTTGTAAGGGTTCTGATTCATTCATCTTGGAGCAGACTGTAATTTTTTAGTTCTCTCTGCAAGAAGGGATGTCTTTGTAACACATTTTCAGGAGTTATAAAGCTTGGTGATACCTGTTTGGCAAGGATAATAGCTTGGTTTGCTTCTCTACTTCTCATCTTTCTCTGTTACTGCATCTTCAGGGTTAGTTCTTTGGTGGTTGGCTTTTGCCCCCCTTAAATTTTCCATTTCCTTTTGATGCCTTATGCAGAAACATATATACTACTTGCAGGTCATAAGCTGTGTTTTAATGATTAATAGTCTTAGGTTGTGAAAATGATTTTTCCCTCTTAGGACTGTGATTATCCAGCCTGCTTATGAAGCATTGATGCAAGGGTCATGGGTTGTTGGTTAGTGTAAAAAGGGGTTTATTATCATTGTTGTACTGTGTGTCCTTTGCTTAGTTAGATTTCAAAAATATCATCTGGTGCAATCACCTTAGATTCAAATTTTAGTTTTCCATTTTCTCTCCCTTACTCTTTTCCCTGAAGAAATTGTTAGTTTAGATGCAGAATCTGAAAAGAACCAGCTTACTCTGGAGGTTCACTCCATTTTTTAGGCAACCCACAGGCCTAGGAGGGTTCCCATGTGTCACAAGCCTGCTGAGTTGATAGCTTAGCAAACAGGGGTGCAAGTTCAAGTGATAACAGTTTTTGGCACGCCCGGTGGGACTGAGAGCACAATTTTTCAGCCCTTAGAGGATGTTTTATGGTGCTGTTTGGTGTGTACAACAGTAATTTTAGTCTTTCAGAGACATTCTTACAACATACCTGGCGACTCTGATTTCTGGTTTAGTAAAGCCAGTGCACTTTTGCTTATGAGAAGGATACAAACCTGGAGTAATTCTTTATCCTTCGAATTTTTGCAGTTATCCCCTCCTAGAAGAAGAGGGAGGGTAGTTGAGAAACAGAAAGAGAACCGTGTTTATTCCAGGAGAGCTAAGTCTACTCCCCCTGCTATCAGGGCTCAAACTGTGTCACAAATAATCCCAGTAATCATGATTCCAGCAGGCAGAAATCAGCCATGTGTTGCATTTAACCAGGGCAGCCCACTGAATTTAACACAGCATGATGATATTCCAGTGGCTGCTTTAAAAAGCTTACCATATTTTCATGGTGAAGATCAAATTACCCCAGCTGAACACATAAAAGATGTTGCAAACTTATGCGCTGTTCACCATGTGACAGAGGAGAATGTTGCAGTCAGATTGCTTGCAGCATCTTTCAAGGGTAAAGCCTTGCAATGGTTCAGAGGCCTTCCTATTAATTCTATTGCGACATGGGACCAGTTGGGTAACCAATTATGCAGTTTCTTCGAGGACAAATCAGACCATTTGTCGCTAATGGAGCAGCTGTCAACAATAAAGAGGGCTCCCCACGAAGTCATGTCAGATTTCAGCCACCGTTTCCAGAAAACTTGGGATAGAATCCCGCAAACGGTAAGACCCACAGCTGACCACGCCTTCTTATACTATTTAAGAGCTTTGAATAGTGATATCTCAGTGATGGTGCAATCGATGGGAGGCACTTCATTGCCCCAGGCCTATTCTATAGCCATTAGAGCAGAAAACAACCTTATACAGGCTGGTAAAATTGCCCCAAGGCCTGCTCTGCCAATTTTTCCTACCATCCAGCCACCGATAGCAATGCAAATACCTCCTATAGCTATCATCCCAACTGCACCAGCCTTACCAGCACCAAGTTCTCAGTCGGTTAGACCAGAGAATAACTTTCCGGCACAATCAAGTGATTTACAGGAGATAAAGGGACTGCTGCAAACATTTGGCAGCGAAATAGTAAACTTGAAGAGGCAGCAAAATCAAGGTTTCAGGCCTTACCAACCTCCATTCCAGTCTAATTATCAGCAAAATCAGTCAAATAGACCACCTTATCAGCCAAATAATCAAGGCCCAAGACAAGCCTACGTGCCAAGGCCTTATCAAGCTTATAGCCCCAATGCTGCCAGCTCTTCAAAGGAGCTCATGCCCATTCAAAACAATTTGGCACAGGACTTTGACTGGTGTTTTCCCTACAATTTGCCCCATAACCAAAGCACTTGTGCAAATGGGGTGATTAACCAGGCCTTGATGGTCCAAAATAATTCAAGTGGGCAATTGGATACGCCCCATGAAGATTCTATCCAGCAGCAAGGGGATCAACAACCTGAGACAGCTCTTCTAAATTGGCAAGGAGGAGAATTTTGTGGGATTAACCAAGCTGATCCAGCAGCTTTGGTCTATACAAGGTCCAAGAAGAGAGCCATAGAAGGAGGGAAGCAATTGGATAATAATCAAACCTTGATACACCAGCTGCCGAACTTGGATCAGAATGCTGCTGTCCCATCAACCACTGAAAATGTCAGGCAATCGCCAACAAGTCAGCCCTTGGTAGGCAAGAAGCAACCTAATCCATCAGTCCAAACAGCTGCTGCTCAAGGTGAGGTTGCTGCCCCTAAAATACAAGCAAAGTCAAATGCGTCTTTCAATATTCTTGATCATATGAAGAAAGCAAACGTATCCATGACTATGTGGGATTCCTTGTGTATCCCCGGCCAAAGGGACTTACTCCAATCAGCCTTGTCAAATTTAGATATATTTGAAGAACTTAAGGAAGATAAACCCAAGGCTGTGTTGACCAATGCTGCTACAAATGATAAAGAGAAAGAAGCTTCAAAGGTTAAACCCCCACCCTTTTATGTATCTTTAATCATTGGAAATCAATTAGTACATAACTGCATGATAGACTCGGGTGCTAGCAGTTCGGTCATGCCCAAGCAGATTGTAGATAGGTTGGGGATCAAATACGAGCCTTTAGAAAAAGGAGTTGTCCAATTAGACGGGACTGCTGTTAACACAGTGGGAGTTATTAAAAACCTGAGTTTAACCCTTCATGCTTGCCCAAATTTCTCTATTCCACAAGATATTTACGTTATAGAATTGCCTCCTTATTTCGCTATATGCTTATCAAGAGATTTTACTGCAAAAATAGGAGGTTACTTATCTTCAGATTGGTCCCATATGCTGTTTAGGACTAGGTATGGCACAAAAGTCACTGTAAGGTCAGAACCTATAGCCAAGGATCATATAGAACCTTACAATCCGCCCCCCCTTAATGCCAATTTGATTGCAAGTGAATGTGAAGAGGAATCTGCAGTTGAAGAAGGCAATACATCCACAGAAAGTATACCTGATATCCTTCTTGATGAGTGGGCAGCTCAGACCCACGTTGCTGTTCCATGTGAACAATGTGAAGAGACTGATTTTGGTGTTTTTGTGATACTTGAGGCTGATCCTTTCATGCCTGATATAGAAAAAAATCCAGAACAACACGGTAATCAGCAAGATTGTGAGCTGTGGGAGCTTTTTTTTGATGGCTCAAGGAACAAAGTTGGTACCGGTGGTGGATGCATGCTTGTTTCCCCAAGAGGTGAGAGATACTATTCAGCTTTCAGATTTTGTTTCAGCTGTACTAATAATGTTGTTGAATACGAGGCTCTTATCCACGGTTTGGAATGGGCAAGACAGAGAGGTATTAACTGTCTGAAAGTTTCTGGGGACAGCGAGTTAGTTGCTAATTAGGTAAGGAATATTTGTCTTACAAAGAATGATTTGCTTAAGTATTATAAGCATAGGGTGTGGGACCTCTTAGAAGGATTTGATGCCTTCAATCTGATATCCATACCCAGAAATCAGAATAAGTGTGCTGACAAATTAGCAGCCATAGGGGCAGAATATGATATTCCCAAGGAAATTGGTAGCAATGGTAGTCATCAGCAAGTAAAGATTGTTATTAGGCCTGCTGTACCAGATAATGATATACATTGGCAGGTTTTTGAGAGTGACCAGCAGATTGTGAGTTTCCTAAGAGAGGAAGCTGAGTTCTCTCATACTAACTAGAAGAAACTACAACACCAGTATGGTGACCAGATCATTCAGCTGAAAGGTAATAAGTTACCCAAGGGATTGGTCTCCTTGGAATCCATCTTCAATTCTGACGATCAAGTTAGGAAAGAAAGGTCCAGCATTCAAATTGATCAGAACCACTATGAAGAAGTTGAGATTTCGAGAGGTAGGTTTCTTAAACTTGGCAAATTTCATACCAAAGGAAAAGAAGCAGCTTTTGTATCCCTCTGTCAAGAATTTAATGATATATTTGCTTGGCAATATTCTGATTTGAAGGGATTTGACCCTGAGCTTGCACAACATACAATAGAACTCGAGCCTAATTCCAAACCAGTGAGACAAAAACAGAGGCCAATAAATCCCAAATTGGAGCCCCTGATGAAAAAGGAATTAGACAAGCTGATTGAGAGTGCCATAGTTTTTCCCATCAAGCATACTTCGTGGGTTTCAAACTTAGTTCCGGTAAGGAAGAGAAATGGTGAAATCAGGCTCTGTGTGGATTTTAGAGACCTTAATCGAGCCTCACTGAAAGACCATTATCCCTTACCTTCTATGGAGCAGATTTTGCAAGTAGTTTCAGGTTCTGAGATGTTTTCTCTGTTAGATGGTTTTTCCGGTTATAACCAGATTTTAGTCAAAGAGGAGGACCAGTACAGGACAGCTTTTACTACTAAATGGGGCACTATGGCCTATAAGAAGATGCCTTTTGGGTTGTCCAATGCAGGGGCAACTTTCTAGCGTGCCATGGATATGGCGTTTCAAGGTTTGATGTATAAAATAGTGCTGGTCTATCTAGATGATATCACAGTGTTCTCAAAAGAAGCAAAGGATCATCTAGACCATTTGAGGCTGATCTTCGAAAGATGCAGACAGTTTGGGATATCTCTTAATCCAAAAAGGTGTATATTTGCTGTCCATGAGGGCAAATTGCTTGGGTACGTGGTATCCAAGCACGGTATTACCATTGATCCTGAGAGGATAAGTGCCATCTTGGCCCTTCCTTTACCAGCTCATAAGAAAGGTCTGCAGAGCTTCATAGAGAGAATTAATTTTGTCAGGAGATTTATCCCTGATATTGCAGATTTGCTAAACCCTTTAACTGCTATGTTGAGAAAGAATGTGTCTTATAGCTGGACCAAGGAGGGCAAGAGAAGTTTTCAGCTGATTAAAGAAGCGTTAGCCGCTGCCCCTACACTTCTAAATCCTGATTTTTCTAAGGATTTCACTTTGTATGCCTATGGGAATGAAGATTCTATCTCAGCTATGCTGGTACAGCAGAATGATGAAGGCTCGAAACAGCCATTAGCCTTCTTCAGTCAAGCATTGAAGGACTACGAGCTAAGGTACACTTTTGTGGAAAAACATGTGCTGGCTGTTATCAGGAGTTTGAAGAAATTCAAACACATGCTATCTAACAATAGCATTAATTTAATGGTTGCTCACCCAAGCGTAAAAGAGTTTCTATTGAGCAGGGATCTCAATGACAAGAGGGCTGGTTGGGTAACCAAGGTCATGGAGTATGACGTCAAAATTCAGGTTACCAAGCTGGTCAGAGGCAAAGGCTTATGCGAACAGCTTGCTGATGGCATTTCTAGTTTGCCAAAGTATGAACAGGAAGCTGTTCTAACACTGCAAGGTGACGAGTAAGCATCAGTTGGGACTCCTACTGCTGATTGGGTGCAGGAAATGACTCATTTTCTGCAAACTGGTGAGTGTCCTGAGTTGCTGGACAGAGCTAAAAGAAGGTATTTCAGACTGCAGTCTATACCTTATACACTCCTTAATGGCATCTTGTTTCGTAAAGATTTTAATGGTGTGTTGCTGAGATGCGTTGGGCCTGACCAAATAAGTAAGCTGCTGCATGATTTTCATGAGGGATCAGCTGGGGGCCATTTTTCACCGAGAGCAACAGCTCTTAAGGTGATGAAGGGTGGCTATTATTGGCCCACATTATTCAGAGATGCACACGTATGGGTCAGAAAGTGCAAAGAATGTGCCATGTTTGCTGGCAAAATGGGATTGGCGGCTTTGCCTTTGCAGCCAATTCAGGTGGAACAGCCTTTCATGAGGTGGGGTTTGGACTTTATTGGAGTGATAAACCTTGCATCCAGCGCTGGCCATAAGTGGATACTTATAGCCACTGACTACTTCACCAAGTGGACTGAAGCAGTAGCACTTAAAGAGGCAAATGAGACCGCTGTCCTAAATTTCTATGAAGATCTGGTTCCCAGATTTGGGGTACCGGAGTCCATAATTTCAGATAATGGGCTCGCTTTTGTTGGTCTTAAAATCTCTGATTGGGCTGTCAAGAAAGGGATCTACCTAAATACGTCTTCCAACTATTATCCGCAAGGCAATGGCCAAGCAGAATCGACTAATAAAAATCTGATTAGGATCATTAAGAGGACTATGGAAGGCAACCAACGGGTTTGGCATACTCAGTTAAAATCAGCCTTATGGGCTGATAGGATCACCCCAAAAAGGTCCACAGGACAATCACCTTTTATGCTGGTCTACGGTAAGGAAGCAAGGCTCCCTATTTCATCCGAGCTTCCAGCACTAGACCTGGCAAATCAGTTGGACTCACTGGAGGAGGGCCCCCTTACAGTGAGATTAGCTCAATTGTTTGAGCTAGAAGAGACTAGAAAGGACGCTTTGAATAAAATAGAGCAGCATCAGGCTCAGATGAAGCGATCATTTGACAGAAGAGCGTCTCCAAGAAGCTTCCAGGAAGGAGATGTGGTGCTGAAATGGGACACCCTCAAAAGCAAGCCTGGAAAGCATTCCAAGTTCGATGCATTTTGGAGCGGGCCTTACATTATTTTTGAATGTAAGCAGCACAACGCTTTCCAGCTCTCCAAGATGGACGGTAACGTGGAGCCAATCCCGGTCAACGGGATTCACCTCAAGCATTGCTTTTGAGGTATGATTGCAGCTCATATATAATAGAGTAGGTTGTGGATGTTGAATAAGTGCTGCTGCACAATTAGCTAGTTGCTGTCTAGTTTTCCCTAAGCGCTTCGTGCGCAGTTAGATGTTAGTTGTTTCAGTTTTGTGGAGGAAAGGCTGCTGTAAGCTACCACAGTTTGATGAAGATGATACCTACCATATGAAGCAGTGAATACATTCCACTGCCACACATCATACATATCCACCTCATAAAGCTGGGACAGCTCACAGCAGTCTTTTAAGGATGCTTTTGGTGAGGTTTTTTTTACTTAGAGCTGAGTTTCAGTAATGCAAGAGAGTGCTTTTCAGAGGTGCTTTGTCGCTGACCCGTCCTAATCTATCAAATACACATGTAGAATTCATGATAGCAGTCTGTCAAGACCGCTACCATGAACCCCACACCTATACTCAATAGGCTATGACAGGTTCAGAGGGGGAAAGAGAGAGAGTTTTGCAGTATTATGATGCATTTTTTCCAATTTTCACAAAGGTTGCAAGTGATTCTGTGCCCAATGAATTTTCAAGGCAGCTGGTCAAGCTGTTTAGCAGGCAAACATATAGCAGATGTCGCCAAAAATGTTACCTATTTTTCGCTCCTGGCTGAAAAATAGGTTGAGAAATGCTAGCATGAAGAAAGGAAAGCTAGTGTTTACTAATTCTCTATTTTTGTGTTTTAAAGATGGTGTTTCTAAGTACTTCTAGTCTGTAACAACAAAGAGAGAAACATCTCATTGCAAAAGAAAAGTATTTTATTCATATTCAAAATTGCGTCCCACACAAAGAGCCGTGGGACTAGCTACGTGCATCCAGTGCAGAAAGGAAATATACATATATGTATGCAAGTACAAAGGAAAAATGAGGAAAGGCATGTCAAGAATGGAACCAGTCATTGCCTGAATGACTGGAACAGTTGAGGTACGCTCGTCGTCGCCTTTGTCTTGCTGCTCCACCCTGGTCCGTTGAGGCTTTCCTTCTGATATTTGCAAAAGTTGAAACAAACAATGTGTTAGAACATTTTCTTCTAAGCAATAGCTGGCTGCATTTCTGACATATGTACTAATGCACGCATATATATATATGATCCCTACATACATCGAATGCATATAACTCGCATCACAAAGGAATCTCCAAAGGCAAAAACTCAGATCAAAGGAAAGTCACCATAAATATGCATTTTTGCTAACAGGTTTGTTTCATGTGCAGGAAAAGGAAAAAGGACAGTTTGCTGGTCATAAAGTTCACTAAGATGAGTGGAGATGAATGCGGCTCCCACAAGGGTTGAGCCCAGCTCATGTGGAGAATGGCAAGGTTTCATACAATTAGATCAACAAGACGACATTTTATGCATCAAGCCTAAAAGATTTTTTATGATAAGTTGGAAAAGGCGTGATTGATCAGACATTTCAACAAATTCAAGTCAGCTGCGTCCTTGGAAATAATATTCAGATTTTAAGAGAATAATGTTTAAATGGCAGCTACAGTTTTCATAAAATATCTATTTTTAATACACAGCATTGAATGGCAGATGACAAAAGGATGGTTTCTAGTGTTTGTTTTTCACCATTTTCAGTCCAAACAGTCATTCAAAGATGCACACAGCAGTAAAGTTATCAAAGGAGTACACAGTGGTCATGATCAGACAAGGATGTACTTGAATCAGCTGTGAGTGTCAATGGCAATCAACTTTTAGAATGGTGAGACAACCAAAATGGGGGCACATTAAAGATCTACATAGAGCCATTAAACTTTGTGAACCAGCTATGATAAGCTCAGACCCTGAATATCGCTATCTTGGACCTGGTTTAGAGGCACACCTTTACTACACAGACTCAGAAACATATTCAGCATTCATTGCCAATACTGATCAGACAAAAGATTTAGCTACAACATTTAATGGAAACACTTATAGCTTGTCTGCATGGTCTATGAGCATCCTTCCAGATTGTAAAAATGTTGTCTTCAATACAACCCTTCCAGAATCAAAGGAAGGATTTACATGGATTGGGAGCTTAACTTTGGCTGATTACCACTTTAGAGATTTCAGAGAGATCAGTGTTGAGAGGCGGTACATAACATCACTTTATTTTGCCATTGTTACCATGGCTACTGTTGGTTATGGTGACATACATGCTGTGAACACAAGGGAGATGATATTTGTTATGATATATGTTTCATTTGACATGATTCTTGGTGCCTATTTGATTGGTAACATGACAGCACTAATTGTTAAGGGATCCAAGACTGAAAGATTTAGAGATAGAATGACCGATCTCATAAGATACATGAATAGAAATAAGCTTGGGAGGGACATAAGGGCACAAATTAAGGGCCATGTGCGTTTGCAGTATGAGAGTAGTTATAGTGAAGCTATTGTTCTTCATGATATTCCAATATCTATTCGTGCAAAGGTCTCCCAATCTTTATATATGTCAGAGGTTGAACAGGTGCCTCTTTTCAAGGGATGTAGCTCTGAATTTATAAGTCAGATTGTAACGAGATTGCATGAGGAGTTTTTTCTTCCTGATGAAGTCATAATGGAGCAAGGAAATGCGGTAGATCAACTTTACATTATTTCTAGTGGTTCTTTGGAAGAAATACTTGCTGCTGGGGATGGATTGGAGGATACTATTTCACGGCTTGAACCACATAGCATATTTGGTGAAATTGCTGTGCTTTGCAAGATTCCACAGCCTTACACAGTTCGTATTTGTGAGTTGTGTAGGCTATTGCGACTAAAAAAAAAAAACAATCTTTTGTTAATATTCTACAACTTTATTTCAAAGATGGACGACAGGTCCTAACCAACCTCCTTGAGGGAAAGGAAACAGATCTGAGAAACAAGCAGCTGGAATCAGATATCACTCTTCTAATTGCAAAGCAAGAAGCCGAATTAGCATTACAGGTAAACAGCGCTGCTTACCATGGTGATTTATATCATCTAAAGAATTTGATTAGGGCTGGTGAAGATCCAGCTCGGGCTGACTATGATGGAAGGACAGCTTTGCATTTGGCTGCATCTAAAGTATATGAAGAAACACCAGAAGTCTGATTCAGACAACCCAGAGAAGCTAGGCAAGGCAGGCCTCCAAACAGTGAAATGGAGAAGTTGCACAATTACTCAGAAAAATGGAAAACACAGCAGTTCGAAGTATTATTCTCATAATTATGATAAAAAGGGGAAGGATAATCCTGCAGTGCTGAGTTAATAGCTTACAGAAAGTGCAACAAATCACATAAGTAGATTTTTACAAATAGAAGCAAATGAAAAGCAAGTTCGAATGCCATGAAATGATTCTGAAAAAAGGAAAAAAAAAGCCATGCATATTTCATTGAACACGATTTCTCTTTCCAGAATCGGTAAGGAGTGGTGAACCTGTGAAGAATAGCAGATGCAAGGTGAAAGGATCGCGCCCAGCAAGGAGGGAGTCACCTCGAACGCCCAGAAAATGCTCAGAAACGCAAGAGATTTCCATGGCGGCTCCCTAAAATGGACCCGAAACTAGCAAAAACGCAGACAAAGAGCAGGCCGTAAGCAAAAAAGGAGGCCCAGCAGTCATTTCGGCACCCAGAACAGAGAAGAAACCGACATTTTTCTTCTTTCCACGTCCAGCTCAAACCCTAGCGGTGCCCAAAAGGATGCAGAGCCAGTTTCCAGAATTGTCGAAAGACAAAAGTGAAGAGGCAAATGGAGATTTTAGGGTTATGATTCCCTTAAAATGTCTTCACAAAAAAAATCATTTTTTATTCCCTTCTTTCCTATGCCACGCATTATGCATGGAGGCCACATAGTAAGGTTTGCATATGCTTCTAAGTGATTTTAATCACTTTAACACTTTGTAAATCTTTTGCTTCTTAAGTGATCTTATATCACTTAGTTCCCCCCCCCCCCCTTACAAATTTCTTAGCAAGTTAACACTTAAAACTCAAAAATACGCCCTCAAAGATGTAAGCATATGTTTTTAAAGTTTTCCTTTTTATTAAAAAATTTATTATTATTTGATCAAACATAGGTTTGATTTTATTTTATTTTATATTTAAAAAATAATAAAATATAATAAATTTTTTTTTTTAATTTATTAAAGTGTAAATCAAACACTTTTATTAAATATATATTTTTTATTACATTTTATTATTTAATAAATAAAAATAATAAAATTGTCTTATTAAGGTGGTTTATTCACTTTAAATAAAACAGTTCTATTATTTTTATATTATTAAAACTTTTAAATATAAAATGAAAATAAAGTCAAACAAATGTCTGACCAGATAATAATAAATCTTTTTTTTTAAAAAAAAAATCACTTTATTAGATATTTTGTTTGGACAAAGGGAGGGATATTTTTGCATTTATGAGGGCTTGCAGGTCTGTCAGGGGCATTTCAGGGTCATTTATGTTGCATTTATGAGGTTTTATGGTTGCAGAATGGATGACTTAACCTTTTGGCTCAGGTTTATCCCTTTTCAGATATTTTTGAGGCCCAAATAGTAGGTTTTTTGAGTTTGCTCGACCTAAAATGAGGAGGTGGAGTCTTCTTGATAACTTTGGAAAAAGGCATATATACTGGGAGCCTTCATTTTTGTAAGGGTTCTGATTCATTCATCTTGGAGCAGACTGTAATTTTTTAGTTCTCTCTGCAAGAAGGGATGTCTTTGTAACACATTTTCAGGAGTTATAAAGCTTGGTGATACCTGTTTGGCAAGGATAATAGCTTGGTTTGCTTCTCTACTTCTCATCGTTCTCTGTTACTGCATCTTCAGGGTTAGTCAGTTCTTTGGTGGTTGGCTTTTGCCCCCCTTAAAATTTACATTTCCTTTTGATGCCTTATGCAGAAACATATATACTACTTGCAGGTCATAAGCTGTGTTTTAATGATTAATAGTCTTAGGTTGTGAAAAGGATTTTTCCCTCTTAGGACTGTGATTATCCAGCCTGCTTATGAAGCATTGATGCAAGGGTCATGGGTTGTTGGTTAGTGTAAAAAGGGGTTTATTATCATTGTTGTACTGTGTGTCCTTTGCTTAGTTAGATTTCAAAAATATCATCTGGTGCAACCACCTTAGATTCAAATTTTAGTTTTCCATTTTCTCTCCCTTACTCTTTTCCCTGAAGAAATTGTTAGTTTAGGTGCAGAATCTGAAAATAACCAGCTTACTCTGGAGGTTCACTCCATTTTTTAGGCAACCCACAGGCTTAGGAGGGTTCCCATGTGTCACAAGCCTGCTGAGTTGATAGCTTAGCAAACAGGGGTGCAGGTTCAAGTGATAACAGGAGTTAGCATAGTTAAAATAGTCAGGTTCTGTGGATGCTTACATCGTCGAGTTTCAGCGTTTGTCTGTACTTGTTACTGATATCTCTCCGAGGAGATTGGTGGTGTTATTTTGTGATGGGCTTGCTGATCCATTACGTGGTTGGGTGAAGGGACATGATCCACTCACCTTAGCAGAAGCAACTAAAAAGGCACGTGATTTAGCCCCTTCGGTATACAAAGGAAAATACCATTCAACAGATTCTTCCTACCGCAAGGACAAAGACAAAAAACCATTTCAGAAAGAGTATAACAAACCCAAAGAAGGATTAAAAGGACTAGACAGTGAAACCTTGAATGAACTTCAAAAGAAGAAACTGTGCTTCCAGTGTAGAGAGCCTTGGGACTTATCTCATAAATGCCCTCTCAAGGCTAAGGCAAATCAAATGGAGTATTTTTCAGCAGAGGAGTCAGAGTCAGAGGGGGAGGATCAGCACTCCGACTCAGATGAGGGTAACACGATAGAGGAGAGCAGCATTCCTAAGGAGGATAGATCGTTGGCACGCTTGACAGGGGCCCAAAAGGCAATCACATTTAAGGTCAGGGGTACTATCCAGGGGCAGAAAGTGATATCTCTCATTGACACTGGGGCTACACATAACTTTATAGATACACAGTTGGTAGCCAGGAGAGGCTTACAGACAGAGGAGCATGATGGTTTTAGAGTCATGGTGGCTAATGGCCAAAAGCTATTATGTACTCAGAAGGTTTCAAATCTTCACATTAGATTTGGAGATGGCTATGAGTTGGAGGATGATTTCTATGTTGTGGACATGGGAGAGTACGACGTCATCCTCGGTATGACATGGATGGCATCGCTGGTTGAGTTCACTTTCAACCTAGCGAAGTTGGAAATGAGGTTTCAGCATGAGGGTAGGACTGTTGTACTCAGGGGACTTTCAGATGGGAGTTGCAGGGTAGTCTCTTTGAGGAGAATGGAGAGACTTTTTCGTCATAATGACATAGAGTGGGCAACAGAGTGCTTAGTTATGTCATCTTCACTAGAGCCTCGAGTGAAGAGTCATCCACCAGATATACAGGGGATTCTTGACAGACATGCCAAGGTATTCAGTGATATTCCTCATGGGGTTCCTCCTGACAAGGGTGCAGAGCATGTTATTGAGCTCGAGGAGGGATCCAAACCAGTGATGATCACTCCTTATCGTCATCCTAAGAAACACAAAGATGAGATAGAGAAGGCAATTAAGGAGTTGTTGGAGATGGGGCACATTAGGCCTAGCAAAAGCCCATTTGCTTCAGCAGTAGTACTGGTGAAGAAGAAGGATGGGACGATGCGCATGTGCATCGATTACAGGGCATTGAATAAGAAAACAATTAAAAACAGGTATCCCATTCCTAGGATTGATGAGCTGATTGATGAGTTGCATGGGGCATGCTTCTTCACCAAAATTGATTTGCGATTCGGATACCATCAGATCAGGATGAGAGCAGAGGACATTGAGAAAACAGCCTTCCGATGTCACTATGGCCACTTTGAGTTTATGGTTATGCCATTTGGACTAACCAATGCACCTGCTACATTTCAGAGTTGTATGAACCAGGTATTCAGGGAGCAGTTGAGGAGATTTGTCTTGATCTTCTTTGATGACATCTTGGTTTTCAGTAAGACCTGGGAGGAACATTCACAACATTTGGAGGAGGTATTATCTATCCTAGAGAGAGAGTCTTTATATGCCAAGGAGTCTAAGTGTGAGTTTGGTATGACAGAATTACTATACCTTGGGCATATTATTAGTGCAGATGGAGTTCGAGTAGACCCTGAAAAGATTAGAGCTATAGTTGATTGGCCTACTCCTACGAACCTCACACAGCTTAAGGGATTCTTTGGTTTTTGCGGATTCTACAGAAGGTTTGTTAAGGGTTTTTCACAGACGGCAGCGCCTTTGACAGATCTCACCAAGAAAGGGGCCTTCGTGTGGACAGGGGCAGCACAGAGGTGTTTTGAGCATTTCAAGCAGGTAATGTCTTCATGTCCAGTTCTAGCTCTACCAGATTTCACGAAGCCTTTTGAGCTTCATTGTGATGCATCGGGTGATGGGATTGGAGCAGTATTGATGCAGGAGAAGCATCCCATTGCATTCGAGAGTAGGAAGCTCCGAGGAGTTGAGAGGAGTTATTCTGTCTATGACCGGGAGATGTTGGCCATAATGCATGCATTGGCCAAATTCCGATCATATTTGGTAGGTGGGCGTTTTGTGATCAAAATTGATCACAACAGTATTAAATACTTCATGAACCAGCGTGATCTTAATGACCGGCAACAGAAATGGGTTACTAAGTTGCAGGCTTATGACTTTGACATAGAGTTTGTCAAAGGTAAGAAAAACGTGGTGGCTGATGCCTTATCTCGGAGACCTCACTTATGTGCTCTGGCAGAGATTTCAGGAGATTGGAGAGATCGGATTATAGCAGAGTATGTCGGAGATGCTTGGGCTTCTGGATTGATTTCAGGTACTATACAGGATGATCGCTATGAGGTGATAGATGGATTGATCAGAGTTCAAGACAGGGTTTATTTGATTCCGTCATCACATTTGAGAGAGGTGATACTGAAGGCATTTCATGATGCACCCACAGTTGGGCATCCGGGGATCTTCAAGACCTACAGGCAGATCCGAGAGCGGTTCTCATGGAGAGGGCTCAAGGACGATGTTCAGAGGTATGTCAGGGAGTGTGCGGTTTGTCAACAGAATAAGGGAGAGCACACATTTCCTGCGGGTTTATTACAGCCCTTGCCCATTCCTGATAGGAAATGGGAAAGTATTTCGATGGACTTCATCACTGGTTTACCACGAGTGCAGGGAAGGGATTGCATCTATGTGGTGGTGGACCGCTTGACGAAGTTCGCTCACTTCTTTGCTATTCCGTCCATTTACACAGCAGCACAGGTGGCAGATCTTTTCTTTAGAGAGATATTCAGGTTACATGGGTTGCCCAGATTCATTGTCAGTGATCGGGATAGTAAGTTTATGAGTGTTTTTTGGCAGGAGTTGTTTAGGTTGTGTGGTACAGATCTTACACCTAGCACTAGTTATCATCCGCAGACAGATGGGCAAACAGAGATTGTGAATAAATGGGTGGAGGGATATTTGAGGAACTATGTAACTGCACAACAAAAGGCTTGGGTCAGATGGTTGCATATGGGAGAGTATTGTTATAACACCACTTATCATATGTCCATCAGGATGACTCCTTTCATGGCACTTATGGTTATGACGCACCTAGCTTCATGGATTTAGTTTTGGGGGACAGCAGAGTGCCCAAAGCCAAAAACTTATTGCAGGATAGTCAGGACATCCTGAAAGTGCTCAAGGAGAATATACAGCAGGCCCAGAATCAACAGAAATTGTACGCTGATCAGCACCGAATAGAGCGCAGTTTCGAGGTAGGGGATATGGTTTACTTGAGGCTACAACCATATAGACAGTCATCACTCAAGAAGAGCGGAGCTGAAAAGTTGAAGCCTAGATTTTATGGTCCCTACAGGGTGATTCGCAGAGTGGGCGAAGTCGCCTATGAGCTTGAGCTTCGAGAGGGCAGTCGGGTGCACAATGTGTTTCATGTGTCTAGGCTTAAGAAAGCCATTGGTCAGAGTGTAGTGCCTTCTGCAGATTTACCCCCTTTGGATGAGGAGGGGAAGCTTGTGTTAGTACCCGAAGCTATTCTGGATGTCAGGGAAAGGACACTCAGGAACAGAATCGTTAAGGAATACTTGGTGAAATGGAGAGACCTGCCAGATGAGGATGCTACATGGGAGAATGAGCAGGTATTGCAACATTCAGGACCGAATTTGCTTGAGGACAAGCAATTTCAAGGGGGGCGGACTGTAATGTCCCTTTTTTAGCGCAACATGATATGGGGTGTCATTAGCCTATTCTGACACGGTCCCGAAGGCTAACAAGGACATTGGTGGGATCCTGAGGTGTTTTGGCCTAGGTGTTTTCGATTTCAGGCCAATCGGTGCTGCTCTGACAGGGTTTCTAGACACTTACTATTTATAGTAAGTTAGTCTCCAAGCAGTGACTTGAAATTTTTAGTGTTTCCCTGGTTGGCATAATTATCAGTAAAAAATATTTGAAGGCGACAATGGTTTAAAGGGATTATCAACAATGTTTTAATATTTAACGATAAAGTGTAAAGTTAAATTAAATATTTAACTTTATCGTTATATTATAAGGTTGGGGATATAAAGTAATGTTTAAAATATTAAAAGTTCCCTTTAATGTGTACATTGTGGGAAATAATATTTTATTCTAAAATGTATTATCCCACATTTAGGAAATGAAGTGTTTGCATCCAGGAGGAAGATATAAATGGAGGTTGAGAGCTCTCTTTTGGGATATGCTGGGATGAGATTAATGTTATACTGTTGGATTTCGTAGAGATCTGATTATTGGGCTTGGAGGACGAAATCCCTCTTTGCTAGCGTTCTCTTCGCTGTTGAAAGACACAGTCAGGAGGATTAATGGTGTTTTCATTCAGGAAACACACTGGGCTTCATCTGGTGCTCTCGCATGAAGTTTTTACAGGGGTTTGAAAGTGCAGATTTGAAGATAGTGATTTTGGCTACAGTGCCGCGTGAATAGTGTTTTTGCTACAGTACTGCGTGAATAGTGTTTTGCTACAGTACCACGTGAATAGTGTTTTCCTACAGTACCACATGAATAGTGATTTGCTACAGTGCTGCGTGAATAGTGTTTTTGCTACAGTGCCACGTGAATAGTAAAAATGCTATAGTGCCGTGAATAGTGCAGCTACAGTGTGTGAACAGTGTTTTCAGCAGGTTCTATACTTGTGGAGTTCAGGTTTGAATTTGTTTATTATCATATGGTCTGTAATATTCTTCAGATCTGATTTGTATGCTTGGAGTTGGAATTAAATAAATACCATCAGCATTAATCTTCTTGTTTTTTGGTATTTGATATGTTTGGTTGTTTTAATATTGAATAAACTTTGAAAGCTTTACAATAATATATCAGTTTATCCAATTTATCCTATTGCAAATCAAGAACCAAAAATCCAGTAGTCAGCTTGCAAGCCAACTGTTTGACAAAATTACACTAAGTAAAAAGGACATAAATTTAGTGCCGAACAGGGGGGTGCCCATTACAAAGACACTGAGATACATAGTGCCCCATCTCGTGGCCCTTGAAATACTTCATGTGACTCATTTCTTTCTTCTCCTTGTCCAAAGAATCCAATTCTTCCTCCTTGCCCTTCTAACCCTTCCTAGGTCCACCTTTCTTGCCACCTTTTCTCATCTTCCAGGGCTGGGCTTTGACTCTCTTCTACTCTAGCTGAAACAGTGTCTATATTGGTCTCCTCCAAGATGAAATTATCTGAAAGCTTCTCAAAAGTGTGAAGCTTCTCATGAGCATAGACACTTTGAACAAAAAGTTCACAGGATGGAGAGAACTTATTTAAGGCTATGGATGCCAACTCTTCATCTTCCACCTCAATCCCAATAAGTGTAAGTTGATCAAAAAATTATGTGAGTTTTGATTAGGAAGGTGTCCATAATGTTTGGTGTTCGGCAACATCTTCTGGGAGATGTTCACACTGTAGTAAAGAGTAGTCAAGGCATCATACATGTCCTTTGGCGATTTCTTTTCAATAGTGTGAGTAATCAAATGACATGCTTTGCCTTGGCCATCTTCTTGTTATGTTCAACGAATTGAATAAGATCCACTAGAGGTGAAATCATGTTTTCTACAAAATCCAGATGATCTACTTCTTCCAGGAACATTTGTAACCTACACTTCCAAAGAGTAAATTTTGAAGCTCTCTTTAGGTAGTTGCACTCTTATATATCAAGACTAGTCATGTCTGTAGTTACTGGAACGTGTTGAAACTGAACAAATCAACTAAAAGAAATTAGATTAGCAACCTAACTGGGTGCAGATCAACACTCCAGTCCTTGGAACAATTTACAGAATTCAAAATTACATGCTTTGCCTTGGCCATCTTCTTTGTTTAATGAATTGAACAGGATCAAAGAGAGGTGAAATTGTAATGTTCCCATCTAATCCAGTAAGTAGCCGAACAATAAATGATAACACATCCCTTAGGGAGCAAAGGAGAAAGTATAAAACAACAATTAAACTGTGCAATAATAATTACTAAGTTAGTGATAGACAAAGAAAGCGATAGTATGGAAGAAGGCAACGACTATGCTTAGAATGTGTTAAGGTAAACATCAGTTTGAGAACATGAAGAACTCCTATATGCATCACCACTATAACATCCATCAAACAAAGAAGGTATTGGATGTCCTAATTAGCCATTCCAGATTCAATTTGTGCAAGGTATTTATCGATATTACCAGAGAGTAATAGATCGCTGGACAAGGAAAAATTGTTGAAGGCATTGAGCGATCCATCTCAAAAGAGGGAGTTCATTTAATCAAACAAATATTGACTCATATTATGATTAAGGTATAACCAAGCAATAGCCGATCTGAATTAATGTAGCAGTTATTTAAATAATCATTAAGCATCTGATCATCATCAAGTATCGCTTTGTATTACCAACTAAAGCATATCAATCTTAGGAGGAAGTTGACTAATCCATTGACTAGTAATAACCATTAGTCAGACAGTGTTTTGGAATGATTAAGGCTAACAGTGATTTATGATGACACACCAATTTGTCATGAAAGGTACGATTTAAATCATAAAACCAATCGATGGTAAATCCTCTGTTATGAAGAGGCATGATCGAGGATTATAAAGATAGAAAAACCAATTGTGATTCCTTAATTGATCTCCATTCATTAATAACTTGAAATGATGCGATTAATTTGTAGGAAGAGCCACAAACAAGAAGGGACATGTCCAGTTTGGGTGAAGAGATGCCACTGCTCCCTATTGGGAGGTTTAATAAAAACCAAACTCAAATCAGAGATCATCAATTTTGGAACCTTTTATCTATTTGTATCCCTACGTGGATCTGCTCATTAGAGCATCTTTTGGCTTAAGTGTCAAAACAGGTTGCATACATTTCAGGATTAAAAATCAGAAAAAGCACCATCATTTTTGCAGGCTTCTACAGTCATATCAGAAACAGCACCATTAATATTTGTTGCAAGTATTCATACTCAAATCTGAAACATCCACGTATTGCTTCAAGCAATATCATCATCATATCAACATTGTATATACTTAAAGATTGAAATCAGAAATAGCAATTCATCGCTATAGGCGATTGGAAGACAAATTAGCATACTTCCCACTGTCAAATCGGAGAAGGCTAACATCAAGATCATCTTTGCATAATTATCAGTTTATATCAGATACAGCCATGATCTATATTCAATACAAAAAAATGTTCTTTGAATAATCTTATCAGTTTTTATATAAAAATCTTATCAATTACATTGTTTTAAACACTCATAAGTGGTATCATTAATCATAATTCATAGTAATTATAGAGGCTTGGAGGAAAGAAGTCTCTTGCAATTGATTCTTTAGGTTACTATAAAAGTTGTAGAATACAACCTCACAGAACCCAGTGAATCCCTGTATGCAAATAACCTGTCACAACATTGGAAGATTCACAAAACACAAAGATTGCTTTGAAAACCTAGAGCAGAAGAATGCAACAATAATAATCAGATTGGTTAAGGAATACAAAGGGATCAATCCTTATAAAAGGAGATCAAACCTAAAAGGTAAAACCCTAAAAGCAATTAATAATTAATAATTAATATTCTTAAGTTTAGTTTCTTAAATTTAGCTTAAGTGAAATAGAGAAAAAGTGACTTAATTAATTAAGTAAACTAATACCTTTTACTCTAACACCCCCCTTTAAGATGAAGTTAGGGAGAAGCTAAAAAACAACTAAGGACTAGATGCATGAAAGCCAAAAATGGGTCTCGGCAACAAGGCCTAATGAGGTACCCAAGTACAATGAAATCTCTGTAAAATGGAGAAAAAGGAGAAAACCCTGTGGGAACAAAACTCCTCTCCAAGAAGAGATGAAAGCTCAAGTGAAGGATAAGAAGCCTCCAAACAACAATGTTCCAAAAGATAGGAACAAAAGACGAGCAAGAAGAATCACTGAAGCATGAAGACATTGCAAACACTGTCATCGAATGACTGCTATGATGCTGAAATAAGAACCTCCTCTGAAACAAAAGATGATCAGGATCAAGAAGACATGAATCTGCATGAGTGCCCTTAATGACACTACTCGAATCCGAATCAGATGGCAAACACAGGCAAAACATCTGGAATCCGAAGATATAGATGGCACAAGTACCAACAGTCTGAAGAAATGATCAAATGAAAAATGGAAGGTCGCCTCTGAAAAAGGAGTGCAAGAGTGTCCATATGGTAAGTGTTCCATCTCACCGAAATGCATGGGTAACCAGCTGTTGCATCCGCCTAGTACATAGGAACAAATACTGAATACATAACTCACTCCAACACAAAATCGAGGAAGTATTAGCACCAACAGTAGAAACCCCCCCATAATGCTGACAAGGGAGAGGTATGACAGGTGCACTAAATCTGAAAGCCATAATGTAATGCATGAAGAAGAACCAAGAACATTTGACCGTGCAGACATGAAAGTACAAGCAAATACAAAGGGTCTGCAAACCAAGGCACACATGCATGAGAAAGGTATAAAGGAAAACAAAGACAAACATCAAACCCCCATGGTACTTTATATCATAGTGCAAGTACAATAAGGCACAAAATTGATGTGCAAGATCCTATAATACATGTGCAATACAGAGGCACTTTATCTCAGTGCGATTACAAAATCATAAGTGATTACAATGAAAGCTCAGAATGTTAAAAAAAAGACAATTCTGGAAATACATGAAGAACATCCAAAAAAGAGATCCTATGCAAACGATAAGTTTCCACGATGTCATATGTCCAAGTAATTCACTAGTGTGAAAACACAAAAAACTGAAGAAATTGTACCTGGAGTAAAATCTGGAAAAAGTGCATGGATGGTTGTGAAGAGCTCTAAAACACCTTCCCAACGCTGCTGGAATCACGAAAAACAGAGAAACTGGTGAAAAGTTATGAGCTCGGGATTGAAAACAACACTTCTGACTTCAAATGGCTATGGAATGTACCAACAGCAAAAAAAGGTGATGAAATCCACAAATTTGGAAAGTAGACGAAACCAGCTTTTCGAGGATATCTCGTTTGCCAAAAAACGATATCATATGCCCAAGTTATGGCCAAAAGAAAAAAACCCCTCTTTTAGAGAACAAAGAGGGTCATAGGGGCCATGCAAGTTGTCCGTACCGCGGACTGCACCGCTGATGTCAGCACTGATGTCATGCTTACATCAGCATTGATGCAATGTTCTTTTGCTGCAAAGGGTTGTCTTTTTTTTTTTATAATTAAATTTTTTATTTTATAATGACATGCACTAACTTGATTTTTTTTTTTTAACAAAAAAAATTAAAAACCCAGCAATCAAATTTTTTTTTTACCAGCCAGTTGATATTTATTTTTTTTGAAAATATTTCTGATGCATGTGCAGGTATGGCAGTACGGATTTTTGTGTCTCAAAAAACGTGCCAATAAAAAATCATGTCCCAAATGCCCCTGTCACCGAAAATAGGCAAATTATATATCAAAATTCATGGAATTGGCCTCCGGAAGCCAACTGTGACGTCCTTTTTTGCCCGAATTGCTTCAAAAAACAGGTGCCCCCTGGATCACAAAAAAAACTAAATTTTCAAACCCTCACAGATCTGGCCTCGTGAATCAAAAATTGACAAACAAAAGGTCAATCTTGACTATTTGACACGTGCTAGATTCAATGGTGAGGTCCAAATCAACCCAAATTGCACAAAAGACCTGCTATAGGTAGAATCTCCCAATCTGAAGAACACGAAAGCCTCAGGTCTGAAGCTCTAATACCATGTAAAAGTTGTAGAATATAACCTCACAGAACCCAGTGAATCCCTGTATGCAAATAACCTGTCACAACAATGGAAGATTCACAAAACACAAAGATTGCTTTGGAAACCTAGAGCAAAAGAATGCAATAATAATAATCAGATTGGTTAAGGAATACAAAGGGACCAATCCTTATAAAAGGAGATCAAACCTAAAAGGTAAAATTCTAAAAGCAATTAATAATTAATAATAAATTAATTATTAATATTCCTAAGTTTAGCTTCCTAAATTTAGCTTAAGTGAAATAGAGAAAAGGTGACTTAATTATTAAATCAATATGATTTAATTAATTAAGTAAACTAATACCTTTTACTCTAACAGTTACTTTGAGGAAAGAAGTCTCTTGCAATTGATCTTTGCAAGTTAATTGTCCCTATTTCCTAAGTAATAAAACAAGGGGACATTACAAAAATCTTGATTTCTACAAAAACCAAAAGATCTTCCAATAGCATCTGCGACCTACGCTTCCAAGAATAAAATTTTGGCTCCCTTTAGGTGGTCACACTTTCTGAGATAACTACTAGTCACTGGATCGTGTTGATACTAAACAAATCAGCAAAAAGAAACTAGACCAGCAACCTAGCTAGGTGCAGATTCACAAGTCCAAATCTCTTCAATCACTAAAGACTCTTACGATTCACACCCATGGAAATAAATCAGCCACCTATCAAGGGTTAAAATCAAATCTCCAATCATCAAAAGATCTTGGGCATCACACCCAACAACCAATCATAAGCCCTTATGCCTCTCATAAGCATGGATCGGCTTCAATCATTGAAACTTGGGCATCACACCTACTGAAACCCATTGACAAATCCCTCTCATAGTCAACATTTCCATCCATATAGAGCTTTGGAAGATTTCAGATTCTCTTCTTTGATACCATGTTAAAATTCAGTACAAGGTATGCAGATTCTGCACTTGAGGGTTTGAATAAAATTGTTGATTTTTGACCTTCGATCAATCATGCAGCTAGAGTTCTTTAACCTACATACACAAAAATTGAACATATGAAAACCTTAAACAATAAACTGAAATTAGATTAAGTCTGCATTCTGGGAAAAAAATATTATTTGGAAAATCACAACAGCACTTTCTGCAGTTTGGATTACAAACAAATATTCTTTTAAACACCAAAATCTGACCTAAAATATCGTGTGATACCAAAATAAAATATTTAGAAAAACAACTCAAAATAAGTACTGTAGCCCTAAAAAAGACATATTCACCTAAAGATTAAAAAAAGCTTTATTTACTAAAATAAACACTTAAACTGAACTTGCAGTTATAATAGGACAAAAACAGAGACAATCAATAGGTATTTCAATGCCCAGAAAAGCTGCATAGTTACGCCCAGAAAAAAGTCTGCTAAAATTAGTCATAAATTCTGAATTTTTCTAATTCTAATTTTCAAACTAGTGTGCCTCTGCCCAGAACAACTGCAAAGTGACCAGCAGGATTTCTAACAATATTAAGTGGCATGACCAAATGCTTTTCTCTGCAGGTATGGTTCCCCCAGCATAGATGAAATTGAAAAATTCTCCAACATTTATTCTGAGCATCTGGATAAAGCCAAAGAGTCTGGAGATTTGCCACACAATTTAGTTTTAGAGGTAATTATATGAAGATCCTGCTCATGACTTTCTTGTAGGAAAGATGGTGAAATTTTTCTATAAAATTAAAAATGTGTCCTTCGTAACTCAGATCTGCAATGTTGTTTATTTGTTGCAATATCTTATCTTTGCAAATTTCTCAACTCTTGGTTTGTGATTTATGAATATAGTCCAGCTGAAGGAACAGTGTACTTTGACACTCATATGTTCAGTTTAGTTGTTGGAAAATCTAAATCTTTGCATGATGCTGTCAATTCAACTCTCTGCTCTCGATATATGAATATTTCAGCTAAAAGAATAATGCACTCGGAGTTTAGACACTCTATTATAAATAATTAGAACAATTGCATTCATTGGTTGGAATCAAAACCATTGACACTGTTCTTCACTTAAGTTTTATTCAAAGTGCATCCATTTCATGTTCCTTGTATATATATCTATAAATGCACAATTTTTGAGTTTTTGTTTTAGTTGATTCTAAGTTTTAGAGGAGTTCCAGATGTGATGAGTGATGAAAAGTTATATTCCCCATGACAGCTTCTTATTTCTTGGATCTTTGGTCTAGTGTGAACTGTACCTGCCTTGGAACTTGTGTAGACCTGTTTTTATTAAGTTTTAAATTGATTGGTGTTTCGTGTGGGTATGAAGGCAGAATAAAACTGTTATTTTGATAAGGGACTAATTTTGGTAAAAGTGCACAAAGAAGATGTTCATTGTTTACATTTGATTTATAATTTTCATGTGGCAGGGATGTTGAATGGCTTTACTAGTAATGCTACATAGGGCTGAAGAGAATGGGGGTTAGAAATGCCTTGAGAATTGTGAGAGTTGAGGAGCTCATCTACCTCTAAGTGAAAATTTTAATTGTTTGGTTAGCAAGAAAATGGGAGGAAGAGACTCTGGAAAGAGGATGTTTAGAGAGGTTGTCAAAGTTGAAAGAGTTATGCTTGGATAGGTTGTTACTTTCAACAATGTTGCAGATACAGAGGAAGAAGAGAATGAGACCAAAGCAAGTGACAATGAAGCCTTAGTGAGAGTAAGAGGAAATGTTAGGTATCCTAACCCCCTAATTCTCACTCCAAATGATTAAATGTTAAGAGCATTAGATGCATAAAAGATTGGTTGAAAAGAAATGGTGTATATTTACCTGTTTGAATACATAAGAGTTACTCTCTTGTGGATTTTTGATGGACATATTATGAATGTTTGGGGAAATGCCAAAAATTAAGATCTTAGGTTACTAATCATCATAAATAAAATATAAGATAAATGAAATGAGAATTACAAGATGTATAGATTCAACACATTACACAACATATACATAGGGAAAACCCTTTTGGGTAAAAATCCCCATAAAGAATCATTCTATTATAAAACACTTACAAAATTTTCTATAAAATTATAAATAGAACCTAGGGATATCACTTGCCATTTCTACGTGGCCAGTAATACCTCTTGTGCATAGTGATAGAACTCACTATAAATCTCCAAAAGTTGAATTATATCTCAATGAGTTAGAAGGTCCTCAAATATAGGAGAAGGGGTAGCAAAATACTTAAAAGGGTATTTGTCAAGTCTATTGAAAACCTTTTTGTAAATACTTAATAATCTAATAGTTTATTAGATAATTTGAGTTACTGACTTCCTAGAAGTATATGCTGGGTTTCGAGTCCAATTTGAGTTGGATATAGATCTTGATCCAAGGCAGGTGGGGATGCATCCAAGGTATAGTTTAAAGCCTAGGTCGAACCTAGATTGGTTTTCACGAACCCACAATTGAAACAAACATTTTTTATTTTTATTTCTTTTGCTTTTTTTAATGTTTTAACTTTTAAGTCATTTGAATTTGACTTGAATGCACACCTAACGCTAAAAACCTCATTCCAAGGCATTTGAAAGACAAAAACAAATTAGTTTACCTCACCGTGACTATTAAACACAAAAGTCATCCATTTTATTGAACATTCATTCTTGCTTGCCATTAAAGAAATAGAGTTGAAGATTGATCGGTGGATTTCCCAAAGTGATTGATTCGCTATTCCTATGCATTTGAAGGAGCCCATTTTCTACAAAGATGATTGAAGAGGATGATTTTTGCAAAAAAGGTTTTATTTTTGAATTTTTTTAAACTTAGTTAGGTTCTATATAATTTTTTGTTTTCATTTGTTTCAAAATGTTCACCATGAGCCTTGTGAGATTGCTGATTAACACATTGCAGATGTGTCTATATAAGTGTCCTGGCTTTTAATGTTGTTCGCTTACCATATTTGCAACAAATGGTGAAAGTAATTAATGAGTCTTGAAAAGGGTACAATGGCCTAAGTTTTGAGAAGGTGTTTGGCATCCTTTTGGAAAATGATGTGAAGTTTGTAGGATTCTGCAATATCCCCTGTACTGGTATGACTGAAAATACGAGGAATATTTACAAACACTTGTCTGATCAAACTGCTGTTACCAAATTTACGTATTGCTGATATGTAGTTTCAGAATTTCAGATTGTAATGGAGGTCATTAAATGCATAGTCCTCATGAGAGATCAACAATAATGACTACTAATTTGTTAAGACAACTGAAATTGTGCTATGTGCCGCAAGGAATTTCGTCAAACAGTTATCCCTTCAGTTCCCAAAACCTGCTGCTGTATAATCTGATTGCTTTGTTGGTGTTTATTTGTTACCAAGTTGTTTTCAATGTGATTTGTTTTTATGAATTTGCACATATCAATATAAAGTTTAGATTGGGATTAAACCACATGAAGAACTGCCAAGCTAATGCAAGAACAAACAACATCTTCAGCTGTAGACATTTTGACAAACATTTCGCAAGCTACCTAATATGCTATGCATGAATGCAACATAAACTTAACTCTCAAAATCACAGTCTTTATTAAATTCAGTCCCAAAATACAATTACTATGCAATTCACTATGCCACTTGGCTTACAAAGAGATTCATGGGACTGTAAATGCTTTCCTACAGCAGTGACATTAAACAACTGAGACTACCAATTCCAATGAGTATTAATCACAACCAATTCCAATGAGTATTAATCACACAAGAACCTGATTATTGAAGTGTCCTTAGCTCAAATCGTGATCTAACCCAGCCGCCCCTGTTTGCAGATGTGAGAAGATAGTGACCATAATTTGCAGCTTTAAGTGCTCACTCCAACACCAAACCCATCGCCTTGTTCTCACCAATGCAACTATCCAACTAGATAGGAGTTTCGTGGCATTAATGGTCCTCCATGAGTGAAAATCGTGGTAATCCTGTAGCTGATAATTTGACTGAGATTCACTTCAGAATTCAGCAAATGCAATTCAATACTTGGGTAGCATAAGGTTTTCCAATCATCAATTGTCTCCAAGCTCCCACAATCGAACTTGGCAAAATCGGCCCTTCTGTAGATGCAAGTCTGATAATAATTTATTACCAGCTCAAAGGTCTCCTTCAACTTCTGAATATGATCCCTGTCCCTTCCTAATCATAGCGCTATCACCTAATGTGGGTTCGATGGCTCAATCAAGAAGATTGGAGTAAAATCGTGGAATATGGCTGACTGTTATGGTGTGTTCTCAGAATTGATATATCAACAAAACCTTCTTTTTGCACCTTCCAAATATCTCTAGTAGAATCGCTTTATGCTTCCAAGACTTGCGCTGACCACCATTGATTGTTATGTTGCTTCAACCAAGGGTTCTTAGCAGAATCATGGGTTATAGATGATGAAGTCGATTTGTCTCAGATCTGCAATTATGATCAGCTGCCTCCTAATATCCACCCTCAATCAAACTTCACACAAATCGCCTTTCTCTTCCAATAAGGATCGATGCATTTAGGAGACCAAACCGAAATGCTGAAGACACCATGAATCCATTTGCAACAAACACAATAAACTCAAGTGAAAGGACTGATTTGTCCTTTCCAACCACCATAAATTCGTTATGCACAATGTGGAAAACTGAGTCTCCCACTCCCAAGAAGAAGAAACTAGGGTTTCGTCTGTTGGCGGCATATTGTATGTCCGGGAATAAAAAGTAATTAAGCAATTAGGAAGTGCTTTGTTTAGTGATGTAACCGAGGGTAGGTAGTTACGGGTGCGGTACCATGTGATGTAACTTGTCATTATTACGATTATGAATGGAATGGTATCTTTTCTGTTGGCTGGCAACTGATATACATTGTGTGACTCAATATTGTTTATCTGAAATCTATGGCATTACTGTTCTCAGTCATGATTTCTTTTTCTATTGATCATCCTATTTTGTTTTTAGTCATCAGGAGACGACCTTGTTTTTTTGGGGGGATAATGTTGGCGGCATATTGTATGTACGAGAATAAAAAGTAATTAAGCAATTAGGAAGTACTTTGTTTAGTGATGTAATTGAGGGTAGGTAGTTACGGGTGCAAACCTGACGCATAGTGCATGGGTATCTGCACTGTGCACTCATCCATTGTGCAGTAACATGTGCATAATGCGCTTAGTCTTGAGGAACATCGAACCAGATTCAAACCAAGGGGATGATCAATCAAATCAGATATAAGTGATCAGACTTGAAATCACACCTAGAAAGGAGAAAGTGAATAGAAATATTGCCTAAGTTATTCCCCCCAAACAATCACAAGGTTGTGTAAGACTATATGTGATTTGCACCCAGGAAGAAATTGGTTAAGTCAGGTATAGGGCGCACTGTGCACTCCCTTTTGTGCATGCCACTATGTAATATGCGCCCAAAGCAGAAAGGGTGAAGGAAGTTTGATATAATACCAAGTTAGCCTTGGAAACAAAGAAATGATTTAAGTACTAATAAAATGTTAAGAGGGCCGACCTAATTGGATAGATGGGGTAGCATATATATATATATATACATGAGGTCGATTGCAAATCACTTCCATCTCAAGTGTGAATTGCAAGCGGATCAAGAGCTAATTCAGGCTGGTCAGAACCAAGTAAATGCGGATCTAAAGCAGACCTGCGAATGAGAGCAGACAATCAAATCAGATCAGACTTAAGATATGAAACTGACTCTCATTGAATTTCGATTTTATGCATTAATACTTGTTTCACATTTCATTCACAATATGTTTATCTTTCTTATCAGGTGATGAGTGCAAATCAACATCAAGATGAAGGTTTCAAGGTATTGCAACCACTACATGGGGATAGCTCTACAAACATCATGGAAGAGACTTCAATGCATAGCAGTGAGGATGTGGAAAAATATGAAACAATCTTGACTTTCCTTCGGAAACTCAAGAATACCTGCTAGTACAAGTTGGGGAAATTTGCAACATGGAGGTACCCTCACACATCAAGGAAAGGAATTTGAATCAATGCAGGGATCGATGTAAGGCATTCAAGTTCAACATGAACAAAAGAGGATCAAGGCTTAAGCATCATGAAGCCAGCTTGGTCACAAGATGATGCAATTTGGGAATATGCCTCATCACATCACATTAAGATTGGATAATGTTAAGTATTAAGAGATATTGCCCCATCATACACACTTTGTGATTATCTACAAGGCAAGCTGAGATGGCATCCTATTCACTTTCAAACCATTCAAGTTGTGACAAGTCAACATGTCCAGATGCATTGAACTTGATTCCTCTCATGGTGAAGGAGCAAGTGACATGTGTCACTTTATCAAATATTGTTTTACATACCTAACCTCATTTCTTATTGGTTCATAATCGGAAAAGGACATGTGTCCATAATGTTGTAATTTTATCATTGGTCAAGAAAGAGTTTGTTGTAACTAACCCTAATTAGGGTTTGTATTGAATTATCTTGGCCATTGATTTTGAGAATCAATCTAAGCCTTCAAAATGTAATGAGTCCTCTATATAAGGCTCAATGCTCCCATTTGTAAAGGTTAATGGTGGCTAAATAGATAATAGCCAGATAGTTAGTAGCAATTGATAGCTAGAGTAGAGTAGAAGGAAAGGAGATTGTTGCCAAAGCTTGTTGTAATAAACATATTATTTTCGTTGAAGAGATGGTGGATTTCGGTGTTTTATTTCAGCTTGTTGCATGGCCTCTACTTCTCATAGCGTAGATCTTAATTAGATGAATGGAAGACATTATTGTTGATGAATAGTGAACCTATGTTCATACCACTTGGAGTTTGTTGATTGCAAATTGTAGTGTGTGGTCAAAGTGAACTTGATTAAAAGATTAACTTCAATTACTATATGCTCATTGTTCGTAATGTTGGTGTGCATGGGTGATATGAAAATCATTGGCTAAGCCTTAGGAGATTGCACCTTCTTTGTGTAGTTGTTCTCACATGGCAAAGTAAAGCTTGGTTTGGTTGCACCTAATCAACAGTCATTTCTTACATTCTTAGGATTGGTATAGTCTTTCTAAACACTTCTCTTTTGTCTTTTATTTCCCACATAGTGCACAGTGCAGTTACATTATTATTTTTACTTTTAATAGATATCATGATATTCAAGTTTGACTAATTGACATTGTTGTATTTTTAATTTTTAATATTTAATGGAGGTTTTGTTTATTATAAGATGCTATGTAGTCTCTCGAACTTAATTATTGCCACAAATATGTACATATTTTTGTATTTACAAAACCAAAATGAATCTAAATCCACATTTTTTGATTGAACCTGCAAACCTGAACTAGAACTAGTAGTACAATCAGTAACCTAAATAATAATCATAAGGTTCTATAATTTTATATTAGAACAATATATAAATGTTATAAGAGTATGATGTCTAATAACATTATGTTCTAATACTCACCCTTAATGTTAATAGAGGGCATATAACCTATCAATTTCTATGAAAAATGAAGTATCCCAATAACGTAGGTTTTCTTTGGCAGAGAGAAATTGGGACACAAATATATGTTAAAATGAAGATCATGTATTTCAGACTACATGAAAGTCATCTTATTATTATTTATAATCCCAATCTTTTAAGTAATGATGTTTTTAATGAAGTCTTTTGAATTTTTTATTAGAGCCTAGGTATCCTTAAACTAGCCTCATCTAGGTTCATTACATAGTGCTTTTAGGTCTTATATAATACAGTGCTTTATAAGTGGAAGAATTACAATATGTCCAAAAGACAAACAATAAAGCATATAAAATGCTCACAGGTCTTATTTGTGCCCTTGGGTCTTACATACAAAGTTAGCCATTAGGAGGTGTCATTTCCATGCACTTCCCTTCAATGGCAACTCCTTAAAGCCAAACATTAATTTGAATTTGGAGAATTTGGTATCGTGTAGCATGGAGAATTTCTTTTGCGATTATTGGGATTCCATCCTTGTTCTTCTTGATCATAGTATACCTACTACCTGGTAATCATTCAAATAGAATTGGAGAGTAATTTTATGATGGAAAAAACTTTCCCTTTAATGAAGTGCCCATAAGCTTCAATATCTTTTTCTACATGTTTGAATAGGAGTCTTTGGCAAGAGTAAATAGCTTTTGGTTATCATAAGGTGAGATTTTACTAGTACCCAGATGAAATACTTTCAATAATCTCCAAAGCTACATTGATTTCCATCCATATGATAGCACTTGTACCATATTTTGAAGACACAACTTGAAGTAGATTTCCTATTAATAGGATCACAACATAGCGAGTGATACAACAAGTGAATAAATATATTCTTGGTACAAGCATAATAAAGAGCATTATACCTTTGATATATTTTTAGTGTACATTTGTTATTTCCCAATGATCATATAGTAGTTTGTGGAACTTTTATATGATAGATTTAGGGTTTAAATAAATGTCATGCTTAATGCAACTAGTTTGAACATATTACATTTCTTAAGTATTGTAATGTCCCCTTTTTCGCTCTAGTTTGTTTTGGGGACTGTTGGCCAATTTTGAGACCTGTTGGTTAGTCAGAGGCAGAATTAGTGTTTCCTATTTTCTAGGAGGATGTTTCGGCATTTTTGGTTCAGGATTTCTTTTGGGTTTTCAGAAAGCTTTGCAATCATGGTACATGCATAACAAGTAGTAGAGTTTGGTAAACTTACTATTTTTAGTAAGTGGAGGCGTGGATAGCTTATTCCTTTGGGTTTTTCTGGGTTTTCAGAGAGCTTTGCGATGGTATGACATGCAAATCAATTTGAAGACTTTTCCGGACTTACTATTTTTAGTCAATTGCGACGGCTGCTCAGAATGTGGTTAAAATCACTTTGTAAACACTTACTATTTTTAGTAAGTGTTAGTTTTAGCTTTACTATTTTTAGCAAGGGTTCAACTGGTCAGTTCAGATGGCTATTTTTGGTAGGTTAGTTTGAGCAGTTTGTCTTCCAACATTTTTGGAGCTATTTTGACAAGTTTGAGCTTATTTTGGGCGATTTATGCTTTAGGAAAATATTTTATAAGTGAATTATTATTAAGGCTAGATGGACACCTTAGGAGATTGAGTTAATTTTATGATATATAATTCACTTTATTTCTTTGGACGCCTAACACACTTTATTGACATTTTTATTAAAGTATCATTTTCAAGACATAAGGTGGGCATCCATTTTGGAGATTTTTTCATTTAAAGATTATAACCTTTAAAGTGCCCAAGCAATAGTTGATTTTGGCATCCCTTTTGGAGAAGTACATGATTTGAAATAAAGGCAAATATTATATTATTACTTGGGCATCCAAATTGGATGTAATTTCATTTCATTTCATGACAATTTGGAGGGAGTTGAATTTGAATTTGGAGCTTCAAAAAGTTATAAATAAGAGTGTTGGGCTCTTGTTTTTGGTATCCATTGCTAATATAACGAAGTGCTACTGAAATTATTCCAGACTCTTGCTTCGAGGGATGCATACCTCCTAGTGCCTTCAGTTTCATGCTTGAGAGAAAGTGCCTAGCTGAACTGTTCCTCATCCAGAGGAGCAGATTGAGCTCAATGAAGATGAAGATATTTGTGGTTTTCTGAATTTTGGAGTGTGTTTTTTCAGTTTTGGAGTTTGCTGGTTGCATAGAGCTGAAAGTGAAATTTGTTCATAAGTCTTTGGGAGTCCAGTCGCCGCTTCTGGGTATTTTTCCTATGTCTTCCTCTGTGTTAGGTGATTCATTTTGCTAAATTGCGTGGGTTTTGGAGTTGATTTGGATTTTCTGGAGAAAATCGCCCTACTTCCCAGGCTATACCATGGTGGAGAGTGTATTGGAAAGCGTGTAGTGATAATTTGATTTAAGTTGCAGCGGTCTGTTAGCTTGGGAGTGGACGCCTTGTTTTCTGGGCCCCTTTGCATTTGATTTCACGTCATTCAGAGCTGCGTGAACGAAGTTATGAGCATTTAGTGAATTCTAGTCTTGCTGGTCTGTATTTTCAAATTGTTGTTTTTCATATCAGACCTAGGTTGTTTCCTTGTTTAAGTACTTTTCATATGCTGGTTAGTTCTTATTTGTTAGAGGATTGATTCCTAACATTTTGGTGTTTCCGGATATCATTTTTCTATTCTAATCTGCAAGCTAATGCTCTCATTGTAACACTGAATTCAGCAGTATTGATCAGCCTTTATTTAGTAGCATTTTACATTTTGTATTCCCACTGAAAAAGTGGAAGAGGATGGCCTAGCCGCCCATTTGTTACTTTTAGAAGTTTTCATAGTCCTCTCGCTGAATAAGTGGTTGAGTGATCTATTTTCATGATTGTAATAACTCTCCTCCCACTAAAAAGTGGTAGAGTGATCTTATTTTCAGAATTGTAACGACTGTCCTCCCACTGAAAAGTGGTTGAGTGATTCTACTTTAAGTTGTTCTTTTCCGCTGGGCAAGCGAAAGGGGCTAGCTTGCCACCTAGCATTGTATTTTCAGTTGATTATTGGGGCCAACGATTCCCTATTCATTGTATGCTCTCACCATCTCACATTGGGCTCTTGGTGATTAGAAAGTGGAAGGGTTATCTTTTAGCAGTATTGTGATTATCTTTCCTAACCTTAACGAGTGTTGTGTGGTGAAAACTAAGGGGGACATTTCAGTGGTATCAGAGTTGGCTTTCTTGCCAGCATGTGTGTTCAGATTGATTAGAGTTCTCCACGAGTAATAGAGAAATCAGATATTCCTGCCATCCTGTGCTTTCAGCAGAAATTCATAATAAGATGACTACGAAGAGATCTATATCTGAGTTGATACAAGAATTGACCATGCTTATGAGAGATCCTGACATTAAAAGGGCATACTCAATAATTGCTGCAAAATCCAAATGTTTGGATGGGAAGGCTGCCTTGACATATGAAGAATGTGTGACAGAGCCCCAAAATACTCCCTCAGACTTGCATGTGACTGGAAATAATGATGATTGGTTTGGTGAAAAGAACAAAACAGCAGTTTTGAAGCCTAATTTAGATTCATTCCATGATGGTCTTGAGACTAATGAGTTCACTAATGAAGAGCATGTTGAAAGTAGTTTTGGTGGTGTTGTAGAATCAGCTTATGAAAACTTTCATGGTGATGATGTTTATGATGATTTAGATGAGTTCATATCTAATCATGTTGAAGAATTGGTGTTGGAAATTTCCCACTTATTGCTGTCCAAACTTCGCAAGAGTTTTCACAAGAGGATTTTATGACGAGTAAACAAGAAGACCTCTTTGGTATACATGTCACTATCAATGATAACCTATTGTTTGAGATGGGTATAGAGAAGACATATGACAATCCACTTTTTGAGTGGGAAGATGGAACATCACTTGGTTCTAGCATTGCTCTTGGTGAGAATAGCAATGTGTGGAAACCAGGAGAAGATTCAAGATCTAAGTTGGAGTTTGGTTTTCAGCCTGTTGATGATCTATGTTCACATTATGAAATAATTGGTTAACCTCATGGTAGACCACCAAATTTGGATAATACTTGGAGCTATGGTGAGCACTTTTTAACTGAACAAAGCAATCGGCCTTTTAGCATTTGGGATCCAGGTGTAATAGAAACTAAGTATGAAGATGAT
Source organism: Cryptomeria japonica (assembly GCF_030272615.1). Taxonomy (NCBI): domain Eukaryota; kingdom Viridiplantae; phylum Streptophyta; class Pinopsida; order Cupressales; family Cupressaceae; genus Cryptomeria; species Cryptomeria japonica. The sequence continues at coordinate 197,055,597 of NC_081409.1, read as the reverse complement.
CCAACATGGGATGAATTTACTTTTGATCCTAATATTGTTTTGGTTTTAAAGAACAATCTTTACATGGAAGATGGCGTTGATGATATGAATGATTTATCAATGCATGTTGCTGATCTTGAGCATGGACATAGTGGCCTTTTTGATCTAGATTCACAGCTCATTGTTGAGGGTGATAAAGAAGAGGCACGGGTGATTTGGGACAGCCTAGACGGCTTTGATGCCAAGTATGATAGTTGTGATTTTGGTATTCATTATAACAGCAATACATTTACCTTGCATGATTATGACTGGAAGAATGAATTGTGGGTTTCTGCTGAGAATGAAATACGCACTTTATCTAGATTGGATGACATTAGAAGCCTAGTTGAACAATTCATCTTCATGACACCAAGTGAGCAATATGAACAAAATGTTCTCCTTGCTGATTTGCACATGATCAGGAACACAATGGAAGGAATAAAATTGGTTTTCTCACACATGATGCATGATAGAGATGTTGCCACCAAGTTTGTAGATGAGACTTTGTCTTTGAACAAGCAATTGAGGGGAGAGGTTAGCGAGCTCACCATTGAGCTTGATTCCACTAGGCTTGTTTTCAAAAGTGTCCAAGAGACGCTTCTTGAAGCAAATGATCAGCTCTATGAGGCCAAACATTTAAGAGAGCAAGAGAATAGAGAAATGGCCAAGGAGATCAATCAGGTAATGGAAGAGCTTGATTGCATTCAGGAGGAGTATGATCTTGCTCTTTGCCCCCTAAGATTAGAAAAAAGTGATTTTGGAGCAAAAGAATGTTTGGGTGGAGCATGACTATGATAGTAATCAATAGGTTGACAACCCATTGTTTGATATAGATGCTGATTGGACATGTGTTAATCCACTTTTCAAGTTGGATGTGGGAATTCCTTTTGACTTCAGTGATGAGGGTGGATCACATTGCAGAGTTCGGGACCTAGGTGCAATTTGCAACCATGAGATATTATTTAAAAATTGGAGCATTGATCAAATGCATACTCTTGGGCATCTTCTTTGGAAAAGAATAGATCAAATTTTCAGATTTGAGCTTGCTGATTGGTTGCAGATTAGTCACTTCACTTTATGGTGTGCTCTCATTCAATGGAGTTGGTTCAATTTCTTTGGTCATGCAAGTAATGGTTTTCAATTGGAGATTGCTTGGAGGTGTTTTCCAACCACTTCTGATTTATTTTTGAGCATTGCAATGCTCAACTTTCATGCTTATACTTGGAAAATTCATTGGTACTGCTGTTGTCCTCTACGTAGAGCACTTCAATCAGATTGCACTTCACTGATTTCAATCATTTACAGCAGTAGTTATTGTTTATTTCAGACCTTCCAAACTCAAGGAGTTCTCTTTATGAAGGTTTATGTTGTAAACTTTAACATTTTACCTACAAAGTTGGTCCAGGACAGTGAACTTCTTTATGCTATGGCTCATATTTCAGAGAGCCTTGGAGTTGTGACAATGAGCATTAGCACTACTGTTCACAATCTGATCAACTTACATATGAGTTTAGATTTTGATCAACAGATGTGTTTGATGGTTCCTTTTGCTCGTCAACTAGTGGATTGGGAAGATATTTTGAGCAAAGGATGGTTCTATGTGGAGTTGGAGTCACTAGAGAGGATATTTTCAGCCTTGGACGTGAGCAGATGTGTTGTTTTGGATGACAATTTTTTGTGTTGCAGCAGTTGTTCATCTGCTTGGATGTTGATTTTCCTAAAATCAGATCTCAAGTCAATCATTTCAGACTTGGTGGGCTGCTCGTGTACACTTTTTCAAACTTCACAGTCTCCTGGCAGGATGGGTTTATGGTCTCATATGAGAGGTATGGCGAGTTGGGGTAATCAGTATCCATGTATGGGAAGTGTTCAAGCTCTAACTAGTGGTTATCCTTATGCCCTCTCTTCTACTTATGATTGGGACAGTGAACCTTTGCTTTCTATGGTTTATCATTTTGAGGTGCTTGGAGTGGGAACTATTGCAAGGTGTGCACCCTTGGTCTCCTTGTTCTATGCAGCGCAACACTCGGGTTTGTGACATGGCTTAACTGCCTCCTGTAGATTCTATAAGTCTAGTGGTTGTATCGGGCATTAATAGGTCGATCTTTTGGTGCAACGACAACTACACTTGTAACAAGTGGTATCAGAGCTTGGTCACAGGTTCAAACCCCTTGCTTGCGCTGAGGGGGGATTGTTGCAAGCTGTGTGCCCTTGGTCTCCTTGTGTTGTGCAGCGCAACACTTGGGTTTGTGACATGGATTAACCGCCTCCTGTGGATTCTATAAGTCTAGTGGTTGTATCGGGCTTTAATAGGTCGATCTTTTGGTGCAATGGGAACCACACTTGTAACAGGAACTATAAGAGTTTTCAGAAGTCTCCATGGTTGTATCAGAATAATTCAATTGAGGCCTAGTAGATTCATGTGGAGTTATGGGGATGAGTTTGTTGAGCTCTTGCAAAGGATTGTTTTCCTCTTTGCAAGGAGATTTGGAGAAGTCACATTTACAGTCATGGCTCTGCTTGACACCTTGGGGAGTTATGTTGTGGAGTTTGATTGTGAGTTGAGTAGACTTAATTTCCTATTGCCTAGGCTTGTGATAGACACTGACATTGTTGATATTGATTACTCAGAGCTTTATGGGCATGAGATGCTACATGATATTGATTTCAGTCCTTCAAGATTTTTCAATTTGAGTATCATGGATGGTAACATTTTGGAGTTACAAGGGAGGATAGTGCAATTTTGGCATGATGTTTTCACTAATGTGATCAGAGTGGCGCAACATCGACATGGTGTGTTCTTCCTGAGATTGACATGGGACCTTGGGATCGTACTTGCTTTGGTGTGGATCAGTTTAAAATTTTCTAGAGTTGTGGTGGCATTGCTTGAGGACAAGCAATTTTGGGAATGGTGGATTGTAATGTCCCCTTTTTCACTCTAGTTTTTTTTGGGGACTGTTGGCCAATTCCGAGACCCATTGGTCAGTCAAAGGCAAAATTAGGATTTCCTATTTTCTAGGAGGATGTTTCAACATTTTTGGTGGCTTGCATATTGGAGTTTGACAGTTTTGGTTCAGGATTCCTTTTGGGTTTTCAGAAAGCTTCACAATGATGGTAAATGCATAGCAAGCAATGGAGTTTGGTAAACTTACTATTTTTAGTAAGTGGAGGTGAGGATAGCTTATTTCTCTGGGTTTTTCTAGGTTTTTAGAGAGCTTCACGATGGTGTGATATGCAAATGAATCTGAAGACTTTTCCGGACTTACTATTTTTAGTAAGTTGCGACTGCTCAAAATGTGGTTAAAATCACTTTGTAAACACTTACTATTTTTAGTAGTATGCTATTTTTAGTAAGTGCTATTTTTAGCAAGGGTTCAGTAGGTCAGTTCAGATGGCTATTTTCGACAGGTCAGTTTGAGCAGTTTGTCTTCCAGCATTTTTGGAGCTATTTTGGCAAGTTTGAGCTTATTTTGGGCGATTTATGTTTGAGGAAAATATTTTATAAGTGAATTATTATTAAGGCTAGATGGATGCCTTAGGAGGTAATGAGTTAATTTTATGATATAATTCACTTTATTTCTTTGGAAGCCTAACACACTTGATATTTTTGTTAAAGTATCATTTTCAAGACATAAGGTGGGTGTCAATTTTGGAGATTTTTTCATTTAAAGATTATAACCTTTAAAGTGCCCAAGCAATAGTTGATTTTGGCGTCCCTTTTGTAGAAATACATGATTTGAAATAAACCCTTTTGGAGAAATACATGAGTTGAAATAAAGGCAAATATTATATTATTACTTGGGTGTCCAAATTGGATGTAATTTCATTTCAATTCATGACAATTTGGAGGGAGTTGAATTTGAATTTGGAGCTTCAAAAAGTTATAAATAAGAGTGTTGGGCTCTTGTTTTTGGTATCCATTGCTAATATAATGAAGTACTGTCGAAATTATTCTAGACTCTTGCTTCGAGGGATGTATACCTCCTAGTGCTTTTAGTTTCGTGCTTGAGAGATAGCGCCTAGTTGAACCTTGTGACTGTTTCTCATTCAAAGGAGTAGATTGAGCTCAATGAAGATGAATATATTTGTGGTTTTCTGAATTTTGGAGTGTGTTTTTCAGTTTTGGAGTTTGTTGGTTGCATAGAGCTGAAAGTGAAATTCGTTCATAAGTCTCTGGGAGACCAGTTGCCACTTCTGGGTATTTTTCCTATGTCTTCCTCTGTGTTAGGCGATTCATTTTGCTAAGTTGCGTGGGTTTTGGAGTTGATTTGGATTTTCTAGAGAAAATCGCCCTACTTCCCAGGCTATACCATGTTGGAGAGCGTATTGGAAAGTGTGCAGTGATGATTTGATTTGAGTTGCAGCGGTTTGTTGGCTTGGGAGTGGATTCCATGTTTCCTGGGCCCCTTTGCATTTGATTTCATGTCATTCAAAACTGCGTGGACGAAGTTATGAGCATATAGGTGAATTCTAGTTTTGCTGGTCTGTATTTTCAAATTGTTGTTTTTCATATCAGACCTAGGTTGTTTACTTGTTTAAGTACTTTTCATATGCTGGTTTGTTCTTATTTGTTAGAGGATTGATTCCTAACATTTTGGTGTGTCCGGATATCATTTTTCTATTGCAGAGAAACGAGACTCGCCCGAAATCGCCCAAACTCGGCGAGTCCGAGTCCGAGTCAGGCCAAACGAGTCCCAGGGGCTCGGACTCGGACTCGGCCGAGTCTGGAGAGTAAACTCGCCAGACTCGCCGAGTTGGCGATTTTGGCTCAAAATCGCCAGACTCGGCGAGTCCTGAGCCCCAGACTCGGCTACTGGCTGGGTTAATAAAATGACAAAAAAAAAAACGTTTTAAAAAGTTTTTTTAAAAAGTAATAAGTTTTTTTGGAAGGGCGAAATTTGACATTTTGGTCTCTCCGTCAGGATTATTTTATGGAATATAACATTTAAGTATAAGTGACATTTCCATATATACTGTCAGGATGTTTGAGAGTGGTTTCGGGCCTCCAGGAGTTATATTGCAAAATCTAGTTTTTGGAGGATTCTTCAGTTTTCCAGACTTAGTCAAATTTCAGGATCAGGACATTCCAGACTTAGCCAAATTTCAGGGCATTTGAAGATCAGGATGACATTCCAGACTTTATCACTCACCAACTTGACCTAGCTTGGACCTTCAAGAATGATACTCACTCACCAAGCAAGACCCAATTAGCAACAAGAGCAAAACCAGGCCCTAAGGAAGACTCTCAAAGAAACCCTAATTCAGACTTGTAATAAGTTTTTCTGGCCTCGCGGGGCGCTACCCCTCGACCTCGCCCTGTATCGCGACAGGGAGCGCGCAAGGGGCGCTGCCCCCAAACCCCCATCGAAAAATATGGGGGAAACTGCGTCGATAGAAGTAGAGAAAATTTAACCTCCAAGTCTGACATTGATTGGATCGACTAGGTAGATATAGAGGTTGAGACTGTAGCCATGGCAGAGGAGGAGCGGAGACCACGAGCACAGACAGGAGATTCAGAGGCAGATAGTGACACGGATGTTCCTGATGTTGGTGAGCATGGCATGGTGTCACGGGGAGCGGCTATGGCAGTCGAATCATCCAGGACCTACCTCAGACGCCTTCGCAGGGGGCTGGGGCCGGAGGGTGCAGGCTCCTCTAAGCCATAGACTTGTAGTTGTATTTACCTTTGGTATTTGTATGAAACATTTGATGATGATCATATGATGACATGGATTTTTTATTCCATAAGTTTTGTAATATTGTATACATTTGACAATATTTATATATCTATGTTTGTTATTTTCTTCAGCTACAATTTGCGTTTATGCTAATGTGATTGATGTATACTTGTGTATGTAATCAAATGAGCCGAGTTTGATGATGTTATTGTGTCTTTAAGGTGTATTCAATAAAGGGTGTCTGAAACAAGTTTTAAATATTTAAAAATCTCTAAATTTCTTGAGTTTTTCACTATCCCGAGTCCAGCCGAGTCTGGAGCCGAGTCTGACGCCGAGTCCCGAGTCCGAGTCCGAGTTGGCCTTGCCGAGTCCGAGCCGAGTCCGAGTCCCGTTTCTTTGTTCTATTGTAATTTGCAAGCTAATGCTCTCATTGTAACGCTGAATTCAGTAGTACTGATCAACCTTTATTTAGTTGCATTTTACATTTTGTATTCCCATTGGAAAAGTGGTTGAGTGATCTATTTTTATGATTCTAATAATTGTCCTCCCGCTGTATTGACGTGTATTTTGTACACTATCAAACACAGAATAAAATACCCAAGGGTACCTTATCCTCTCTTGAATAAAGCCTCTGATTGCTGAAGATGTCACGAAAAAGGATCAATTAGGATGACTCCAAGGTTCTTCGTTGTAGGATCTCTACGTGTGGATAAGCTCTCTGTGGTATGATGTGATTTGCTGGAATCACAAGGGGACTTACATTTGATGATTGAAAGTCTGATCTGCTTTGAATATTGCTGGAACACAGGCTCTTACTAGCTTTGATTTGAAAAAAGGAAAAAAGATGAGGGCGAGGAAAGGATCTAATCCTAACACTAAGAATGTAAGAGCAATGAATGATCTTTGATGAAATTCTAACTAGGTCTTGTTTTGACATCGCAGGACCATCTCCACAAGGCTAGTGCGATCTTCGAAGGAAAGCTTTATGATGTTCAAATCATCACTACAGGCATAGACACCATTAGGTTGATGCATATCAATGAAGAAGCGACAATTGAAGTTAAGCTTACGCTGAATGATTCCAGTTGACTACACAAGGCAAGTCTGCAATCAACAAACTGCTAGTAGTATGGATATGCGAATTTCACCATCAATCAAGCACATTTCTTCCACTCATCTAATAACATGAAATCAAATATGAGAAGTATAAAGACCATGCAAATTGTCGAATCGACCCATAAATTTCACCATTTCTTCAATGAAGTTACAAGTCTTTTACAACAACATCTTGGCAACAATCTTTGCCTTCTCTCTCTACTCTACTCTAATTGCTATTCTATCAACTAGCTAACTACTCTCTATTCACTAACTCCTTTCTAACTGCTTCCAACTCTCTAACTATTCTATTACCTTTACAAATGAAATGCCAGGGCTTATATAGTGCCCTCAATACAATTCGATGGCTTAGATCGATTTGAGATCAATGGCCAAGATTCAACAATGAAAACCCTAATTAGGGTTTGTTACAACCATTACATAACATTTAATGCTTGACCAATGATAAAATTGTATTGCTTGGACACATGTCCTCTCTGGAAAATTCCACCAATGAATAGCCGGGGTAGGTACATAGAAGTTTGTGCCACCTCCCATGAGTTAGGTACATTGAATCTGGACATGCTGAGGTGGACCACACTGACTGGAGAAGTGATGACTAGGATGCCACCTCATTTGACACTTGGTTGATACTCAATTTGGTAATGTTGAGAAGTTAGCCTTAATTAATTCTTCTGGAACTATCTGCTTCTTCAACGAACCCTTTGCTTTGACTTCTTGTGTCCTTGATTTGCAGGATGATGATGTACCTCGCCTTGGAACGCTGGATTGGAAGAGGTCGTCCTTGTTGATGTTTGATCGAAGAAAGCCATCCTTGTCGATGCTAGATTCGAGGAGGTCACCCTTGTCCTTGCTTGATCTTCTTGGAGGAGGCCGTCCTTGATCTGGCTTGATTTTCCAACTCTAGGATCTCCATTTGATGCCTACACAAAATATTAAAGTTAGTCTTTTGAGCATCAAACCTCAAAGCATGAAATTTAAGACCTTTCAAAGGTAAAACTTAAGATATTAATTTGAAAAAAAGTCATGATAAATCAAGAATTACACATTTTCAAATTAATAATGAATGGAATTTGGATCTTCAAGACTTAGATTTTACAAAATTGCAATGGGATCACAATAAGTCTTGAATAAGAACTTCAAAAACGATTCTTCATACCTCCTCTTTGATTGCTTAACTACAAAACCTTGAAAAATGAAGGAAGAAGACTAGATTTTGATGGACAAGCTTAGATTATAGTCGTCCCTTGGATGAAGTACGCCTCCTCTAGTTTGAAAAAGAATAAACTCCACTAGCCTCTTCAAAAATCTGGAAATTCGCCTTCAAATGTCTTCAAAAAATCTGGAAATTGTCCTCCAATCTAGCAAGAAATTCGCCTCTCCAATAGCCTTCAAGATGGATTTCGCCCTCCTTAGTCTCCACACTTTCGCACTTTAGAAGGGATGAATGAATGATTTGAACTTGAAACAATGCCCCCCCTATTATATAGAGCACTCACCTTCCTTCCTCCAAGAGGCCGACCTAGCAAATAAGCCTTAAAATAAAATATAAAAAACACTAAGAAGAAGGCCAACTTGATAAATAAAGACAAAATAATGCCTTGTGCGCTCAACTTTTAATTTTTTATTTCACAAAAATTAATTTTAAATGCCTTTCTAATAGGAATTCGATTTTTTGAGGCCCAAAATTAATTTATTAAATGCCAATTTAATTAATTTTTTTCAAATATTCCAAAGTTAGCAATTTGGCATCTAATGCGATTTGGAGGATATCAACATTGAGATATGGCAAAAATAAAGAATGTCAATAACTTCGCTCTGGTCCCTTGGAGAGGGACAGGAGCACTTTTTCATTTTTAGGCTAGGATTCTCGATTTTTTGAAGTCAAACTTTGTTCACCATGTTTTAGAAGATCCTTCCCATCTCATACAACTTTGCCTTAACATAATCTCGGAGGGAATTTGTTGTTTTCAAAAAAAGTGGGACGGTCCTTCAGTGAGGGACGAGAGCACTTTTGAGTCCATTGCATGAATTCTTGATCATATTAATCTTCAATTTACCCTCAAGGTGTAGAATATCACATTTCACACCATCTTGAGCCTTGGTAATAAAAATATCATTTCAAAATGCAAGGTAAATGGTCATATTTGGAAAAAGTGGCACGGTCCTTCAGTGAGGGACGGGAGCACTTTTGCCAGTTGTCGTCAAAATTTGTAACTCTCGCATCTCAATTCAACTTCAAGGCATTTTAAACACTTTTTCAAACTTGCGCCTTGGTCTCAATTTGTCCAAAATTGGTGAGAAAGGGAAGATAACATATTAAGTGCTCTGGTCCTTCAGTGAGGGACGGGAGCACTTTGAAAAAGTGGCATGGTCCTTCAGTGAGGGACGGGAGCACTTTTGCAATTACAAGCTTATCTGTCCTTTGCTAGCCTTCGAAATTATCTTCAATGGATGAATCTTGCATTCTCTTATTCATTTCAATCACGCAACTTGCCTTGCCTTTGCAAGAAATTTGTATTTTTAGAAAAGTGGGATGGTCCTTCAGTGAGGGACCGGAGCACTTTTGTCTTGGTCCCTATTGACGTGTATTTTGTACACTGCCTAACACAGAATAAAATACCCAAGGGTACCTTATCCTCTCTTGAATAAAGCCTCTGATTGCTGAAGATATCGCGAAAAGGATCAATCAGGATGACTCCAAGGTTCTTTGATGTAGGGTCTCTACGTGTGGACAAGCTCGCCGTGGTATGATGTGATTTGCTGGAATCACAAGGGGACTTACATTTGATGATTGAACTTCCGATCTGCTTTGCTAGAACACAAGCTCTCACTAACTTAGATTAAAAAAAAGGAAAAAGGAAGGGGGTGAAGAGAGGATCTAATCCTAATACTAAGAATGTAGGAGCAATGATTTGATTTTTGATGAAACTCTAACTAGGTCTTGTTTTGACATCAATGGAACATCTACACAAGGCTAGTGCGATCTTCTAAGGGAAGCTTTATGATGTTCAAATCATCACCGCAGGCATAGACACCATCAAGTTGATGCATATCAATGAAGAAGCGACAAATTGAAATCGAGCTTAAGCTGAACGATTCCAGTTGACTACACAAGGCAAGTCTGCAATCAACAAACTGCTAGTAGTATGGATATACGAATTCCACCATCAATCAATCACATTTCCTCCATTCATTTAATCATCTACCATCTAGGATTGAAGACTCAACAAGAAACCATGCAAATTGCAAGAAACGACACACTTCACCATTACTTCAATGAAAATGGAGTTTGTTTACAATCAATGGCAACAATTTCTTGCCTTGTCCTCCTATTCTACTTTAATTACTATTCTATCAACTATATTCTAACTCTTCCAACTATTTACATGCTATCTCTAACTTATTGCTAATTAGCTTTTACAAATGAAATGCCTGGGCTTATATAGTGCCCACAATACAATTTGATGGCTTAGATCAATTCAAGATCAATGGCCAAGATTCAACAATGAAAACCCTAATTAGGGTTTGTTACAACCATTACATAACATTTAATGCTTGACCAATGATAAAATTGTATTGCTTGGACACATGTCCTCTCTAGAAAAATCGACCAATGGATAGCCGGGGTAGGTACATCGGAGTTTGTGCCACCTTCCATGAGTTAAGTACATTGAATCTGGACATGCTGAGGTGGACCTCACTGATTGGAGACGTGATGACTAGGATGCCACTTCATTTGAGACTTGTAACTTGGAGATATTCAACTTGATGTTGTTGAGAAGCTTGCTTTAATTAATTCATCTGGAACTATTTGCTTCTTCAACGAGCCCTTGTTCTAACTCCCTGTGTCCTTGATGTGCAAGACGATGATGTACCTCGCCTTGGAATGCTGGATTGAAAGAGGTCGCCCCTGTCCTGGCTTGATCGTCCCGGCGAAGACCGTCCTTGATCCGGCTTGATTTTCCTTGATGAGATCTCCATTTGATGCCTACACAACATTTCAAAATTAGAAACATGATTTTGCAATATATAACATAGATTAGATTATTTTTTAGGAAACTTCATAATAAATCCTTGAGTTATTATTTCCTAAAAAACGATCGGGCTACTGGAATTCAAAATTTCAAAATTCAAAATTTAAGCTATGACGATCAACGTTCAAAATCAAAACAGTAAATCCATATCGCCATACCTCTCTTGAGAGCTTAACTCTAAAATGCAAAAAGAACAAAATCGCCTAGGCAAAATTGACGTTAGATCTCTCTTCAACGTGATCTCTTTTTTCAAAATAGCAATTTCGCCACCTTTGATATGTCTTTGACGTGATCTTCAAGCCTTGGCAAATTCGCTCAAATGAAAACTTTAAGTTCGCACCACCTTGCTTTGAAACAAAATTCGCTCCTTTGAATACAACTTCGCACTTCTCCCTTTAACCGCATTTGAATGATAAAATGGTGATGTAAAAATGAAATCTTTCACCCTCCTTATATAAGCGCTTACACCATCAATTCATTAAGGCCGACTTGGTAATTAATAAGGCAATTTGAACGATTTTAAAACAAATAACAAAGCCGACCTTTAAAATACCAAGCGCTCCATTCAATTTTAATTAAAATAATTAATTATTATTTGCCAACGTTTTTTAATTTAACAATTTCGATTTTTTAGAAGGCAAAAACAATTAATTAATATTAAGTGCAATATGTAAATGCCATTTAATTGAATTTTCAAAAATTATCGATTTTCTTGGCATTTAAATAAATTCAAAATGTTTGTTTAGCGCCAAAATTGAAAATGAAATAAACAAACCTCATCGCCCTGGTCCCTGGCTGAGGGACAGGAGCGATCCATCAACTGGGTCTTGATTCTTGCAATTTCAACATCCAAAGTCTCCATCCTTACGTTGAATTTGGCATGTTCGCTGGATCCTTCGAGTTTGATTGACTTGCTTGTGTGAACAAAATGCCTTTGGACCATTATCGCCCTGGTCCCTTGGAGAGGGACAGGAGCGATCTTAATGTTTTCACTTGAAATTCTCCATTTTTGATATCAACTCCTCCTTCATCACCTTTTAGAAGACGTTTCAAACCTTGTGCAACTTTATTTTGACGTGATCTTTAAAGGATAACATGTGTCTTGGCAAATATCGCCCTGGTCCCTTGGAGAGGGACAGGAGCGATCCTCATAATTTCTCCTTGACCTGGCATCTTTAATCTCTAATCTTCATTGTAGGGCGAATAATAACATTGTTTCTTCACTCCACGCTTGTTCCACTTGATTTTTACAAGGCCTTTAGACGTTGGAAGGATCATCGCCCTTGTCCCTTGGAGAGGGACAGGAGCGATCTGGAAGCTCTAGCCAAAATGTGTGATCTTTCAACCTTGATTCTTCGTTCATTGCCTCTTGAAGGACGTCCTTGACCTCACGTGCACTTGCCTTGTCTTGCATTTAAAGGATCATGAGTGTTTTAATGAAATCGCCTTGGTCCTTGTCCAAAGGACAGGAGCGATATGAGTTCCTTGCACAAATTGGTAACACTTTGACGTTCAAAACTCTTGCATATCATCATCAAAAGACACCTTATACCTTGTGTGAACTTGCAAAACATTGACTTAACGTGATTTTTTGCATGAATTGGCCAATATAATCAATATCGCTCTGGTCCCTTCCTGAGGGACAGGAGCGAATTTCAACATTTTGAGCTCGTCTTTGCCTTGTTCAACTTGCAATTGCTATCATCATGTAAAATGAAGTCTCTCGAACCCCCTTGGACGCTTGAAACTTTTGAAATCTATGCCTTTATGGAAATATCGCTCTGGTCCCTTCCTGAGGGACAGGAGCGAATTAGGTGTCTTGATGCAAATCTTTCACTTTGGTGATCTTCGTAACTTTGTGCTTGATTGAGACACCTTAAAACATCTTTGCCACCTTGTACTTCGCCTTGAAGTGTCTTGAATTTGGAGGAAAAGGCAACATAACTAAGATATCGCCCTGGTCCCTTGGAGAGGGACAGGAGCGAATTTGTACTGTAGGCTTCATTTCATCTTATCTCCTTCAAAATTTATCTTCAATGGTCTCGTAATGTACCTTTTCACCCATCCATGCCTTGAGACCCTTTCAAACTTGGCAAGAAAATCATCTAAGACAAAAATCGCTCTGGTCCCTGCCTGAGGGACAGGAGCGAACTTGGGCATTTAGGTCCCTTGTTGACGTTTCATACTTCAAACATAAACTTGACTTGATCTTTGCCTGAATTTTGTCTTGTGAAGAACTTCGCTCTGGTCCTTCAGTGAGGGACAGGAGCGAATTTGACCCTCTAGGCAAAAACTTCATCATTTCATTGTTTTTGATCAAGTCTGGATGCTCTATCATGCTCACTTCGTCCTTCACCATGCCTTTGATGTCACAATTCGTCCAAACACGGTCAGGAATGGCTCAAATAAATATTATCGCCCTGGTCCCTTGGTGAGGGACAGGAGCGCTTCGCCTTGGTCCTCCTGAGAGGGACAGGAGCGAAATTCGCTTTGGATCCTCAGTGAAGGACAGGAGCGAAATTTGACTTTTCGAACTCTCTATCAGGATAACTTTTATGGAATATAACATTTAAGTATAAGAAAGAAGAAATATACTTTAAGTTATATTCCATATATACTTTCAGGATGTTTGAGAGTGGTTTCAGACCTCCAGGAGTTATATTGCAAAATCTAGTTTTTGGAGGTTTTTTCAGTTTCCAGACTTAGTCAAATTCAGGATCAGGACATTCCAGACTTAGCCAAATTTCAGGGTCAGGACATTCCAGACTTAGCCAAATTTCAGGATCAGGACCTCACTCAAGCCGGACTTGCTATCCATGTGATCCCCTGGGCGACACTCAAAATGCAAAGGCTAACTAACAAAACCCTAAAAGACCAAAAAAACAAACCCAAAAAAGCAAAAAACATGGGTCCCCATTTGCAATGGGGCGATGTGTGAAAACGTCACAACAGTCCCTTGGTGAGGGACAGGAGCACTTTTTGTCATTTTGGCATACTTTTTGCTCTTTAAACCTCTCAATTGCGTCCAAGGCATAAAACATCATTCGTCCTTCCCATCTAAGTCAAGCTTTGCCATAAAATATCAAACAAAGAAGAGAAACTTTGAAAAAGTGGTACGGTCCTTCAGTGAGGGACGGGAGCACTTTTGTCTTGGTCCCTTGGTGAGGGACGGGAGCACTTTTTGACCTTGGCATACTTTTTTTCTTCTTTAAATCTCTCAATTGCGTCCAAGGCATAAAACATCCTTCGTCTTTCCCATCCAAGTCAAGTTTTGCCATAAAATATCAAACAAAGAAGAGAAACTTGAAAAAGTGGCATGGTCCTTCAGTGAGGGACGGGAGCACTTTTTGTCATTTGGGTTGATTTACTCCTTTGTAGACTACTTAAATTATATTCAATGGACAAAACATGCTTCCCTTAACCTCTTCAAATCATAAAATCACCTTAACCTTGCAAAGATAGTGCAAATTTGAAAAAAGTGGCACGGTCCTTCAGTGAGGGACGGGAGCACTTTTTGCGTTCTAAGCCAAATTGTCTCACTTTTCACCTCGAAATTTCTTTGCTAGGGAAGATTTCATCTTACTTCATGCTATGAATAGAAGTTAATGTCCAATAAAGGTCTAAAATTGTGCATATGAAGAAAAGTGCTCTGGTCCTTCAGTGAGGGACGGGAGCACTTTTGACCTTCTAGGCCAAAACTTCATCATTTCATTGTTTTCAATCAAGTCTGGATGCTCTATAATGTTCATTTCGTCCTTCACCATGCCTTTGATGTCTCAATTTAACCAAACAAGGCCAGGAATGGCTCAAATAAGTCTTTTCGCCCTGGTCCCTTGGAGAGGGACGGGAGCACTTTTTGACTTGGTCCCTTGGAGAGGGACAGGAGCACTTTTTCCCTTTAACCTTCAGAATTCACCATTTTTGTGCCTTCAAAAATCTTCAAAAGTATCAAGTCATGTCCAATTATCATTCCGGAAGACCCTGCACAAAACAAAATAGAAAAGTCAGTGACAAATATGCATAAAATAACATTTGTGCTCTAGTCCCTCAGTGAGGGATGGGAGCACTTTCGTCCTTTCTGGCTAAAATATTTAAAATTTAGGTCTCCAATCACTTCACAAATCACAAGGCAGAATTAGGTCATCTTCAAGGCCAAGAATCAGTTATCTTGAAAAAGTGGCATGGTCCTTCAGTGAGGGACGGGAGCACTTTTTGTGTTTCAGGCATCATCTTGCCTCCGAAATTTGATCAAAATTTACCTAAGCAAGAATATACAATTTCATCTTCAAAATGCTAACACTTAGACAAAATTTGAATTTTCCCTCAAAAAACCCTGACTAGACCTAACCTGAGACTTATCTGACTTTCCTGACAGACTCACCTTATTTCAATAATCAACCTTCGGAAGGACGCTTAATAACTTTCAAAATTTGACTGGACTCGGCTTGAAAAATATCCAAAAGAAACCCCTAAGGCTTAGCCCTAGCCCAGACAACTCACTCACTCAAAACCCTAAAAGCAGAGAGAAGAACAGGCAAAACAAAAGCAAAAAAGAGGGGGTCCCCATTTGCAATGGGGCGATGTGTGAAAACGTCACAACACGCTGACAAGTGGTAGAGTGATCTTATTTTCAGAATTGTAACGACTGTCCTCCCACTGAAAAGTGGTTGAGTGATTCTACTTTAAGTTGTTCTTGTCCGCTGGATAAGCGGAAGGGGCTGGCTTGTCGCCCAACATTGTATTTTCAGTTGATTATTGGAGCTAACGATCCTGTATTCACCGTATGCTCTCACCTTCCCACATTGGGCTCTTGGTGATCAAAAAGTGGAAGGGTTATCTTTCAATAGTATTGTGATTATCTTTCCTAACCTTAACGGGTGTCGTGGGGACATTTCAAGTGCATACATATTTTTGAGATACATGTAATTGATCTAGAATGTAATCAATTTAAATCTAAGTTGGTGATTTGGGTATACATGTGGGTATGATGGTATGGCAAATTTTTTCCCTAGGTATGGGTACATGTATGGCTATATACATATATATATCTTTTAAATTATAAGTAATAAATTTAAAATGAGTTATATAATATAAAATAATATCAATATACTAATATGTTTGAATATTTAATAAAGTTTAAGCACAAAACAAAGTAAAAAATAAAATATGTTTAAAAATTTAATTTAAAATATTATTAATATATAATTATATAAATAATAAATATATTATAAAATAAGTTTAATTTAAATGTTTTAAAATATTATATTTTAACATATTGAATAAAAAATAGAAGTAAATATCAAATTGACTGATTTAAAACATACAATAGATGAATTAAATTTTATTTGAAAAATAAAAAATAAAAATGAAAATAAAACTTAGAAAATAAATTTTATTGGAAAGTCAAAGCTTTCCCTTCCATCATAGGCGGAGGTAACACACAAAGGCATGAGAGTCATTAGTGATGGAGGCAAGACAAATGATATCATTAAGTTTTTTTTTTTTAAATTATGCCTAAAGTCCACCGAATCTGGGGTGAACCCAAGGCTACACGAGGACTGGGCCCGGACTTGGATCGAACTTGGACCAACACTTGGAGTCCGAGAGTTGTACCCAGTATCTTAGATTTAAATGACAAAATAGACTTAGTTATTCAATAATAAGTCAACTACATATGCCATAGCTATGATGATGTGACAATAGTTAAATTGAAGATGATTTAAGGATCTTTATCAAGGAGATCATATGGAATTTTTATAAATATAAGAATGAATAATTTGTCATTTTTTTTTTAAATAGATATCCCACTAAACAAAAAGATCCATAAAAAACTCTCTGAGCAATGAGTGAACTATTCTTTCTAGGATTGCTCCCCAAACAATATTAGGACAACAATCATGCATTACAAAGAGCTGCGTTATATACAAGAAGTTAAGAGGATTTTGTTAACACAACATCCTATGGTCTATTCACTCAAGGACCATATCATCAAGGTTTTAACAAACATTAAACCCATATAATATGCTTACAATGCCTTTCTCAATATAATGATATCAAATCAAAATATCAGCCCCATAAATAATAATATAATAAATATTATAATATTCATGCAGGCATTTATGAACCTATTAGAATTCTATGGTGTCTCTTAGGAACTATCCTTTTGATTCTAGTTCTGGTTTATGATCTTGTCATGAGATTAAGTACATTATTAAGACAACTTGTTGGAATGTGGAACTCTCTATCTACTTGCCAAGATGATCCCTTATTTAAATGTTTTTGAGCTTGCTCTTAAAGGAAGACAATTCCTTAGTTGACCATTTGTAATACCATAGGATAGTGTATTTGGGGAATTTTTAGAAAAGGGCTTAGCACACTTACTATCATGGTCTCCTATAAGTTATAGTTCTCATGCTTGCTCAAAATTTAACTTAACCCAAAAAAGATCGCACTATACCATATTGGTGTCTTTGACTAATAATTCCTTTGGAACAAAAAAGAATGTCTTTAGTTTTGTTTGTTCCACACTTACCCACTTTGCTAAGATATTTGAAACTACTTAGTACTCATGTAAACTTTTGTTCTTTTATGTGCATCAAATAGTTAGTGATTGAAAATAAGATCCCTTATTGATCCAATTGTTATTATTTGTATCATAGAATTTATTCAAACAATATTGCCAATATTTTATTCAAGTTGACAAAACCTTTTCAAGAATGTTGCAAGAACCAAAGTTTTTCTCTAAAGAGAGTGATTATTAGGCTCCTTACATCAAAGTCTCCAAGGAGGAGCTACTTAGAATGTATCTAAAGATCAAAAGACTCAAGAAGGGACATCCTTTGCACAAAGGAAAATTGCAACAATTGGCTTTGGAGAATCAACATTGTCAACATTGTGAAGCCAACACTCATCTGATGAGAAGTGCTGGAATCTGTATCTTGAAACAAGACTTGAATGACATTAATAGAAGAAAGGGTAGCAACAATCGAAAGCTAAAGAATTGAAAAAGTTTTTATACAAATGACGATATTGCATAATTTTGAACAAGAGGAAAATATAGCAAAGAAGTCAAAGTTTAAGTTGGAGAATTGAGATCTCTTCAATATTAAGATCCATTATGATCCAAGTGAAATAAGGTAAATTCATTAATAAATTCTAGTATACAACATAATTTAGCAGTTGAAACAATAATGCAAAGCCACTGGGTAGTGCAAAATTATGTTCATAGTTTTAGTAGAGTTTGTGGATCAGATTTGATATTGTAGTCTTAGTAGTAGACATTTGCTAGTCCATACATGGCATGAAGATTTCTTCTTCATAAAAATGAATAAATGATACTAGTTGTCCAAGGATAGCCAAACATTCATTGTTAATGCTTATGAAGACAATATTGTTTCAAATTTTAAGAAAATTCAAGTTATCCAACATGATGTGGCTTCAAGCTTATAGAACAAAAAGAATTAATCTGAATACAAATATATAACAAATACATTGGCCTATCCAATATCGCAGCCTTGTATCTGTTGAATTTCATAAATCCAATTCTGCATGAGATTGCTTGATGGTCATGTCACATGTGTGCACAACATCTTCACCAAACTAGGAAAGTATTAGTCACATGATGCATGTACTACCTACGTGAATAAAATTATTCTTTCCTAGATGGATAATATGTAATAAAGTAATAAACTAAATGTAAAAATAAAATAATGCACCAACAATGAATAAATGGGTTGATCTTCTGTTTGCCTTTAGGAATGGCACAAATCTTTTCATCAATTTTTTATTCTCTGTAGAGGAAGGTGAGGACAAAATGGGGTAGGCAGTTTGTGAGGTGGGCTGCCTTGCGCAGAGGGAGGTAAATTTTCCATGGTGATGGCTATATTCAAAGAGCTCAGAACTCCTTTGCATACAAACATAGTTAATGGGGGCATTAGATTGTAGCTATTGCTAGCTACAAGTTCAAGGCCAGGTAAGGATATCTGTTTCACCAAGATGTTGCATCTACAACTGAAATAGAATGACATTTACAAAATATCATCCAAAGTAAGAACAAATCTACTTGAGCTAAGGTGTTGAGGGATTCTCTATGGAGCCATTCAATTTGGCCAGACTTGGTTCTCAAATTCAAAATGATAAAGTTTTACTATAGTATCGAAGAGTATTTAAAAATTGATTTCTCATAGCAAAGTTGAAAGAGTTGCCTCCCAAACTGTGTGAGAAGGTTGAAATTTACTAATCAAGGCTGAGAATTGGATAAATAGACTAATTTGGGCTTTTGATTAAGGATCTCTATAAATGCAGGAGTATTCGGACATCAGTTTTTGCTCCATATCAGTAAAATACTAAACTGGAGTCTTGATAGTATTTCCTTAGACAAGTCGAAAATGATAATTATAATACTCATTTTCTTACGGATGCTTCCAGCACTTTGGTTTCACTAAAAAGAAGATTAGAGTAGTCCTTGCAACCTTGCAACCTTCCAGAGATAACAATAAAAGGACATTATTCACAGTAAATAGAAAAATAAAGGTTCTCATCTCATTATAAGTGGTGTTTGTCAAGCTACACAACTAACTTGAGTTAATTTATTTGTTGTTCACTCCCCTGCCTGTTGGAATTGTCCTTGCATGAACTTACAGTAGCACTTAACTTCTGGATTTGGAACTCAATGAGGATGATGATGTGTTCTGGAATTTCTTAGCTTAGGCATTTTATCTCATAGCACGAAGCATCCGAGAGGCTAGAGCTCCAAAACTATTATTGCAAAGTTTGGGATAAACCAACTGGACCAGATATGAATTAGAATAGTAAATAGTCTACAGGTCCCATATCCTGATCTCCCTAAGAACAGTCTTCATACTGATTGGTAAACAGGTTATAAAACAAGTTTACCAAGGATTTGTTTTCTGTAAAAGCTGGCTTGTTCAACAGGCTGAGTTTGATTGCATCCTTTTTCTTTCAGGTTTCATCTCCTGGTGCAGAAAGGGTTGTTAGAGTGCCTAAAGACCTGGAACGCTTCAAGGGCCTGCCTATGTATGTGAGATATGTTGAAGAGACTACCAAAGCTGAACATGGAAGCCAAAAGCATGATGGAGTTTTCCTACTTGATAATATTGAAATGGAATTGGGTTACTGTACATGGAAACTAGCTAATGTTAAGCTGAATAGGAAGTTGCTAGGCAAAGGGAGGTCTCTAAATAAAAATAGAAGGGAGTGGAGATTACGGATACCTTTTACTTCCTTGGTGCTTGTTCGAATTTATTTGGACATCTGACATATCAATGGGCTGTGTAATGAGTAGTTTGACAACAATGGAGGTGTCCTTTGCCCTTTTAATAGCCTGTTTTCCTATGAACACATGTATCAAATCATTGACATGTTTACCTCTAGATTTAGAATGATTTGAGGTATTAGTAGTTGCTGTAAATGCCATTTAAATGAGTCAGAGGAATACTATGGAGTATGGACAGGCTTATAAAAGTTAACGAGGAAATCAGTCTAATACAGTACTGATATTATATATGTTAGGCCTTTTAGCCAGTTTATTACAGTTCTTACATAGCAAAAAAATTATTTGGTGCACTGTCAAGTTTGAGCTACAAAAATAGAGTCAAGCAGAGACAAATAGACAAATTACCATTCTAGGGCTGAATTTATGTTGTTGATTTCACTGCATGATACCGAATCTGTTTTTTGATCACTGTTACAATTAATTTCCATTCATGTACAACATATCATTCTATAGTTCTAAATCTTACCTAGAATTAACATACTTCAAAACATATTTTTAATATTGTTTTCTACTACAGGAACCATTATATTTTTGCAAATAAATTTGAAGTCTTCAAAAACAGAATAAGTGATCAAATTGGGATATATCATATAAGTTGTAAAATCCATAAAATTTTAGCAAATAAAAAATGAACTATTTCTGTCAAGTGGACTATATTGAGTTTTAGAGATGGATCATTTACCACAATGACGACCATATTCAAATTCCTGACTAGCTAGGCGAGCTCCAAGTATGAGTGTTAATCCAAAGACAATGAAGTGCATGCATTATTTTCCTAGGGAGTGGGCCCTCATTTGTGCCCCATTGGCTAAGGGTCCTTTCTACCCTCATTTAGGCATTAAAAAAAATGAACCTTGCAGCTGAAGAAGCTTTTTGTTTACTGAATAGCGGTTAGCTTCTAGGAGCCTTTTGAGCAAGTAATTCATATTCTTTTGGGGGAGTCACATGCCCATAAGATCAATATTATAGCCAATGAGTATAGTAGTCTAATATTATTCTAATCCTTCCACTATATGTTTTCACCTTGATCACATTGAGGTATCGGTTATCAAAAGGTGTTACAATTTCATACATTTGATGATTGTGAAATTGTAAAAAGAAAAAAAAAAATCCTATTCAGGACATCACAATCCCTTAATTGGAAGCACTAGTGCAAAACAAAAATTGTTGCAATTTTGAATACTTTTTGAGACAATCTACATGATCTAATATTTTGGAACTAACTCAAAAACAAACAAACACCTCACATTGTAAAATATTGCAGACAATTTTATTAGCAAAATGACAGTTACAATGTTGAAGAACTAACGACAAATGCTCATTGACTATTACAAAATTTGTGCACACTTTAAATTGTCAACTGCATAGGTAGTCTAACTAGAGACACTGGCTAAGATGTCAAACAAGGCCCCAATTTAAGATTACATCTCACTAGAGTGACTCTCAATTTAATTAAGAAGTTACTCCTAGTCTAGTAACTAAGATTTCATAAGTAGTTTAGGTGAGACTAAGGTATACCAACAATTCACTTCAGTCTCAATTGGATAGATACAACTGGTTATATGAATAGAGTATCGTAGGAATTATCCATTATTATTTGCAACAATAAAGAAGGCTAACTTTGTTCTACTTGCTATCTTGAGAAAACTTAACATGAAAAAGGGTATAACAGCAGCACAGCTAACACCAACATAACTCTGTGACGTCGAACTTAGAGAAGTACAAAACATAGATTAGAAAATTAGTCTCAATAACAAAGAGCTGATCAAGTGCTTGTAAACAATATGACAATGTTGAGAAATGCTCAAAAAGTTATCTTTGTAAACAACATTCCATCTTGTTGGAATACTTGGATAACCAGCCATTGTAACTGACAAGTCAAATTAGGAAACGGTGTTCAATAGAAGCAATGCATAATATCTTCAATGTTGAATTAAGGTAATTTCAAAAACAGATCGAAGACAACGCTGAAGTAATTTAACACAAAATTGCAGAAAACAACTCCAACAAAGATGTTGGCTTCACACCAAAAATAGACTCATGGGTGAGCGGACCGTGAGCCGATCCATTACTTGGATGAAATTGTCAATTGTGCAAAAAGAGACAAACATCATATTCTTAGCTTGGATCCTTGTAGAGGAATTATTATGCCATTATTCAAGTTCCTAGCTGGAGAAAAATTAGTCTAATAGGCCAAAGCATGGGTTTAGAGTAAAACTAATGAACTAACTGGAAAAGGTTTTTTACTTTTGAATTTTTTTTTTGATTTCACATCCGACATTCTATTGATCTTTGAATCAATACTTTCAGAGTTCAGCATAGAAAGGAAAAAAGGATATTCACTTGTGGAAATTGCAGCCTGCAAGTTGTTAAAACTTTTAGTATGTATCATTGTATCAACAGTTTTAGTAGAGAAAGGATTTATCCATTATGGTCTCTTGTCTTGGCTGGCTGTGTAACATTAAATTTTATTTAAGTTTTGAAGTTTAAACCATTAAATTTCAAGTCTATAGGGACGCTCCCTCCATTGATTGGCAAGCAAGGGAATGATGGAAATGAAAGCCAAAATTACAAAAATGAAAAGGAAAAAAAATGATATTCTGGTTGCCAATGCTGTGCTTGCTGCGACATCCATTCCACAAAATTTGAAAATGAAAATCGACTTAAATTTTTAACTTTAGGATTAAAAAAAGCTTTATATTCATTTGGGCAAGTTTTTAGGGACAAATCTCAGGGTTTTGGTGAGTTATGAGGAAAAAATGCCACAAGCTTTTTTTGGTGAGTTATGAGGAAAAAATGGTGCAAGTTTTTACAAAAACTCGTGGCGAGGCATTGCATGAGTCACTTGGCCTCAGAGCTGACTTGCAAGTTTCTTGAGGTTTTTTGCAACTTTTGCCCCAGGTCTTCATATTGGAAAACAAGATGGGTCTCTCTCAATCTTCATGTAAAAGAACTTTATTGCAAAGGGCAGGAGCATCCTAACTTTTACACTTCCCTTTGAGATGTGAGGGTATGAGTACTAGTACAAGAATGCCACTCAAATCACTATATGCTAGGAAATTGATAAGGTTGCAGTTGTATTATAAATTAATATTTTTCACTAGAAGATGTGGGTATGGGGATGCAGATGCTGATGTGTTCCTTGTCTCTATATTGGACTTTCTTGGTAATGAGGTGTTATGTGATTGCCCACAAGACTAAGCTTTGGGGATTACAAATCAGTAATATATTACTAAGTTACCATATCGGCCTGAAAATTGGCTGTTTCTAGGTATGGATTGTACCACAATCAGGTATGGAGTGTGTTGATGTGTTTTTTATGCACTTCTAACACATAATAAAATGCTGAAGGTATTCTATCCTCCCTTGATCAAACTATCCTTGGATGCTAAATTAGATGCTCAACTAGGATGACTCCAAGGTTTCTATAGTCAGGTCTTGATGTGTGGATAGCTTAATTGGTTGATGTGATTGCTGGTAATCCAAGGGGACTTACGTTGAATACTTGAATGTTGATCGTTTGGATGTTGCTGGAACGTGAAACTTACTTGATTGAAAGAAAGAACAAAAGGATAGGGTTTAAGAAGTCTAATCTAATCCTAAGAACGTAGGAACGATGGACAATCTTTAGTGAAACTCTACTAGACATTGCTTTGCAATTGCTTTGCCATGCAAAGCAACAACTCCACAAAGTTTAGTGCAATCTCCTAAGGTAAGCATATGATGTTCAAATCACTATTAACAACAAGGATACCATCAAGGCAATGCATATCAAAATGTGAATAGCAATTGAAGTTAAGCTCATTTAAGGATTCCAATTGACCACACAAGGCAAACTTACAATCAGCAAATTGCTAGTGGTATGGATATATGAATTTGATCATTGATCATGCACAAAGTTCTTTCATTCATCTAAACAACATGAAAATGAATTGAGAAGTAGAGGCCATGCAACTTGTTGAAATAACACATCAAATCCACCATAGCTTCAATGAAATCATATGATCTTTACAACAAAGTCTTGGCAACAATCTTTTCCTTCTCCTAATCTAACTTCTATTCTATCTTCTACTCTATTCTTCTTACTCTACTACTCCTATGTTAACCCTTACAAATGAGAAAATTGAGCCTTATATAGATAGCTCTTTTCAATGAATGGTTCAGATTAATTCACAATCAATGGTCAAGATTACATAATGAAAAACCTAATTAGGGTTTGTTACAAAAACTCCCTATGGCCAATGAGAAAATTACATTTAGGTCCAATATTGAATGTTAACCAATAGGAAATGTGGTTAGGTATCTTGAAATTTGCGCCTCCATGGGTGAGTCAGGTACATTGCATCTGGACATGTTGGTGTGGAGCCTCTTGATTGGTGGAATGATGACTAGAATGCCACCTCAATTTGCACTTGTAGACTTGATACGTCATCATGAAGGAGTATTGATACCTTGGGTAATATCTCTTGATACTCAACATCTCAAGCTTGCTAAATGTGGTGATGATGATGGGAAGCATTGTTATGTTCAAGCCAATCCTCTATCTTTGCTTACTTATCTTGCCTTGATATGATTGTATGATCTCTCCTTTACACTTTGGGGCCTTGACCTCTTCATGTCGCTATGATGCAATGAAAACTTTGAAGGTATTGTGCTCCTCTTGTTGTCATGCTATCCTAGAACATGCTGATCTCCTTATCCTGAATTTTCCCTTGTCATGATGTTGTCATTGCAAAGCTTCTCTTTATTTATTGAATCTTCTTCATGTTGGTGATCCCTTGCCTTTACTTAGGTGATGAAATCTTTCTTTGAAATGTTGTTCTGATCCTCCTATAATCAGACTTGGTCCTGATTTTTTCCTTAGTCACCTACAAAGCAAACAAGAAGATACCAAACATGATAAAGTACATATTAACTTTACCTCTCTTTCATCTCTATATGTCTGATTCTATCTGATCAAATGATGTTTTTAATTCTGATTGATCACTCTCTAGGTCTGATTTTATGTTTTCTACAGGTCTGATCATATGTGGAAAATCTGTCCTTTTTGCCTTCAAAAGTGGATTGAAAATCCTCCCAAATTGGGTTCAAAACCCTTCTCAATCGAAACTCTAATACTTTGGGGTTAATTTTGATCAATGGAATGATCAAAATTGCTGCTCCTAATACCTTTCACTCTGCCTCAATATGAAATTCGCCTTGCCTGGAGTCTGGATCAGAATCGTTGAAAATGATTGCTTGAATAATGCCTTAACTGAGGTAGAAAACTTCCTCTATATAGGTGTTGATGTGAGGGTTGTGTTTTTCTACCTTGTAGACCGACTTGTTTTTAATAAACAAAATGTTTTAATTCCCTTTGCTGAGCGCTTTATCCTCCTTCATATGATAGCCGACTTTCATTCTAGCTTGGAGCTGTCTTGGAGGAGTCGGCATTCTCTTCTTTGATTGCACAAATTATTACTTCTCCCTGCCAACATTTTTGGATAGGCATGTGCAAACATGGTGGGGTTTTGATGTTCAATTGCATAAAGATTTTGGTATTATGGGCTTCATTTACATAGTCTAGGCGGCATTTTGGCTCTTCTTTGCACTAGATGATTTTGTCTTAGGTGATGTTTGGTGGTTTGTTTATACTAAGCTGGCGGCTTTAAACCCTTTGTTTACACAATCAAACTCCAGGCATTATCTCTTTGTTTGCACAATCAAACTCTAGGCGGCCTTTAGGTCTTTGTTTGCACAATGAAGGCGGCTTTAAAGTGAATGAAACAAATTTCGGCTTTCACCTCTTCATTTTCACAACATGGTCTTGGTTGGCATTTGTAGTTCATTTACACTAACTTGGTTTGGGCAGCATTTGAGTGCTCATTTGCATTGACAAATCGGCCTTTAGGTGCTCATTTGCACAAGCAGATTTGATTGATCACTTCATTGCTCCTAAGAAAATCAGCCTTTTGTGCTTCATTTGCACAAGCACATTTGTTTGATCAATTGTTGGATACTTTATCAAATCAAGGCAGAGCGGTGTTAACTTGGTCATTTTGCACAACATGAATTTAGCGGCCTTTCCCTTCTCAATTGCACAAAATTTCGGACATTGATCATCCATTTGCACAAGCGAGTTAGTTTGATCAAATTTTGATCACCTTACTGCACCTAAGCAAGGCGGTTGAGAACCTTTCATTTGCAGAAACTCTATCTTGCCTAGGCAGCCTTCTATGCCTCATTTGCACAACTCAGGCGGGGTTTTGGGTTTTATTTGCACAATTGATTCTTGCCTAGTTCAAGCTTGGTGTGGGGATATTTAGGGCTCTATTTGCACAAGTTGGAGTCGAATTTCTCCTTTTCATGCACTAGTAGGTCAGAAATTTAGGCTTTGAATGCATAACTAGGTCGGTATTTTAACTCATCTTACACAAGATAGGCAGGTCGGATTTTGAGGGCTTGAATGCACATCTCTATACATGTTAAAAGGGGGTTGAGACTTGACTTAGTCAAATTTTGATGATTTTACCTCCTTGGTTCAATGTAGTGTATGTTGAAATTCAAGACCCTTGGCGCTATGCTTGAAGTTCCTAACGGAACTACAAGCAAATTTGTCCCTACCTATTCAATCATGAACTCCCAATGACATCTTGTTCCTCTAGCCACTCGACACCACCCGACAACATTAACAACTTTAACCACCTTAGCAAGGTTGGCAACATAACCTCAACCCTGACTTAACAAGACTCATCACCTCTCACAAGCAAAGGCTAATAGCTACTAGACTTACCAAGCCAAGACGACCTAAAACCTTAAACAAAGCAAAAAAAGTAGGGCTCCCCATTTGCAATGAGGCGATGTGTGAAGACATCACAACAGAGTGGAATCAACCGTGGTTCATATAGGGTTTGATTTGCTGCAGTAGATAGGCAAACAGCACAGTAGACAAACAAATGGTGTCGTAGACTGGCAAATGCCTTAGCGATCTTGCATTCTCTGGATACTTTCACCTGGTTGCAAATCTTTCTATCATAAAACATCAGGTACATGCACATTTTCAAATTTTGTTAAAAAAACAATTTTCTTGTTCTGTAATTCACCTTGATCCTTTTTGGATCACTAGCAAATACAAATAGATGCATGTGTGTGTCACTGTACCAACATCTAGAAACAGGTACTGTGTGTATCTGAAATCTGGAACAAAATAATAATTTATGTTTGCTGAGTATCTTTTGTATGTACAATCCTTCCCACGAGTTGTTTAAATTCTTTTTGAGAAGTTGTATATACACATTTTATACGTTTCTTTTATTTGTTTCTAATTTATTCATTGTATCTTTTAGATCATTAGTTTGCTTTTATATATAGCCCTTCATGTTTGACCTAGTCATATGTATAGCTGTGGTCAATTAGTAGATTTTAAATCTCCTCCCTTGTATGGTCATTCCTTTTCTTACTAGCAAGTTCCTTAGATGTGCTTTCATTAGCATTTCGGGTTTGGAATTCGGAATGTTATGATAATGATGTATGCTACATTTTTTTGAGCTTTTAGATATTCTGTCTCAAAGATGCCTGAGAGACTAGACACACTATAACAAGGTTCTGAGTAAATTAATTGGGTTCAAAGGTTGTATCAGAACAATGGAAAGTTTACAGATTTAATACCTCGACATCTCTATGTGCAAGTCACACCAGTCAGTGGCAAATAAATGTGTTAAGATTTGAATTTCATCAAGAAAAAACTTTCTTAAAAAAGCTTACTTATATAATAGGCAAAGTTTGACTGGTTCTTTTTTCTCTCAGGTTTCAACTCCAGGTGCAGAAAGGGTTGTTAGAGTGCCTAAAGACTTGATACGTTTCAAGGATTTGCCCATGTATGTTAAATACAAGGTGGAGACTACCATATCTGAAAACGGAAGCCAAGAACAGGATATATACTTGATGGAAGCTGCCATAGAAGATGATGGAAGCGAAGAACATGATGGCATTTTTGTATTAGATAATGTTGAAATGGAATTAGGATACTGTACATGGAAGTTAGCCAATGTTAGGTTGAATAGGGAGTTGCTAGGGAAAGGGAGAACTCTAAATAAAAAGAAAAGAGAGTGGAGATTGCGGGTGCCTTTCACTTCCTTAGTGCTTGTTCGATTGTATTTGGATCTCTAACATGTTGAATGACTGCACCATGAGTATATGGCCTTAAGGGAGTTGTTCTTTCCATTTTTATTGCCTGCTGCCCTATGAGAACATTTTTGTAGTATCCACTTGATAGGGAATGAGTTGAATTACATACCGGCCATCTTATAGAATTAGACTGATGTAGAGTTATGAGGCATTATCAGCTAGCTTAACAAAAGAGTTGACTGAGTCAGAGGAATACTTGTACTCATGATAGATTATGATATATCGCCCCAACAATACAAATTTGGTGTGTATGTCTTATGATTTTGATCCCATTTGATATAGTTCTTGCCCATCAAGTAATGATGCGGGCATGGTTTGAATTGGAGTGATAAAATACGAGTCAAGCTGGTAAGAATATGATTAGTTTCTGATTTTTAATTTGTGATACAGAGTCTAATTGAAGATTTGATTCTTACATTCACCTTTCATATGTGTATAATACACCTTTCAATTATTGTAAATTAACTAGAATTCTGTTACTCGAGGAATGAAATCTCATAATAGATATACAAGTTTACAATCAAACTAGTCGCTTAAATTTTTATTTTTTTTGTCTGTACTAAATTGAGTCTCCTTTTCTTCATGCTCTTGAAACTAATTTTTTTTTTTTTTAAACTAAACAAAATATAGCTGATTTAAATGATTGTAAAGGAAAAATATTTTTCATCATTTTTGATTAAATTTCTAATATTGATGTATGTTGATAAAATCATCTTAGTGATTATTTGTTTATTTTTATTATTTAATAATCTGTTACATTCTAATAGGTTGGTTATTGGGGAAGTTATAATGGAAAGGTTTTATAAAAGTCATTTTGTAGTACATTGAAAATGAACTCTGAATAATATTATTATATCGTGTTTAATAGTATGCAAATTTAAATGTTAGTTGATTTTTCTATCATGATATTAGAGCCCAGGAGAGCAGAGCTATGGCAAAAATAGAAGTAGAGTAACTGTTAAAAATACGAGTGCTACATTATACAAAATTGAAGATGAAAATGTAAGAATGTTGCCAGATCTTACATTAACTGTTGAATAGCTTTTTATTTGTAGTTTGTAGCTGATGTAAACATTTGCCGAATTTTTTTTTTTTTTTCTTGAAATGGATTTGTAGTTTGTTGCTGATGCAAACCTTTGCTGAATTATTTTATTTTTTGATCATTTTTATAAATGGGTGTATTATTGATGGGAAGTGATATTGTAGTGTGTGTATGTATGTATGTATACATATGTGTATGTACATACATACATACATGGTAGTTACAGTGGTCATTTATATTATTTTTCATTGAGCTTCCAAAATGTCATATGCAAGATCAAAGGATAAAATGTAAAATAGGTATATTGGAGTTTGGTGGCCTCACAGATTGGAAGATTTTCATCATCTTGAACCAAGCCTTTTGCTAAGAGATGGTGCTTTGTAGGAGAACATGTTCTTTTTTTTACAGTTGAAAAATGTATATATTGCAAAGTTTGTTTTTTTTAAGACAAGGTAGGGATTTAGTGATCAGTATGGATTTTTGTTTCAAGAGTTTGTGGATTTGGAGAACCATACTTTTTGAAGGCTCAACACAAATTGATGGAGCAATATTGTCAAATAATTTGGGAAATATATGATTTTGGAGTTCTAAAGAGTGGTAATCCAAAAATGCAAGATATGAACAATACAATTCCAAGAATTATGAAGTAGCTTGATGGAGTTGCACTTGATTTAAGATTTGTTTTCTGAAGATTTTTTTTCTAATATCGTATTTTTTATGAGGATGTAAATCTTTAAGTTGAAATATTAAGATGTATGTTAATAAAATCACTTTAATGACTTGTTTGTATTTATTGATCATAACTAATCATAAAAAAATGACTATTCTTGAAATTATGAAAGATAGACTTTATTATAATACATTAAAAATAAATTTAAATAAAAATTGTTATTTTGTGTTTAATATTTTGCAAATATAAATACTTATTGATTTTTCAATTACTAATTAAATATTACATAAGAATCTTTAAGCAATTTGCATTTCATTTTGGTGAGAAATGCCTTCACATATTGGAATCTAAGTCTCCTTGTATATCCCACCTAGTAGGCACTTAACTAGAAGATTGTGGAGATTGATCTCATTTTTAACAAATGGGTTTTGCTAGGTTATTATTTTTGTTTTAAAGAAATGCATACAAGATAATCAAGGGGCGAACATTCTGGAGTTGAATGTAAACTTTCATTTGCAATTGTTGAAGTTTTTTAAAAGAATTTAAGAATTTAAAAAATAAAAAATTCTTGAAAAAAAGTCAAAACATCATATGAAAATATATGAATTACATCTTGAAAAATTGAAGAAGCTTTGCAGAAGGAAAAATGAGAAGAAATAAGTACTACACATCCATAAGACACAACTAAGAAATTATACAAGATGGTGGACACCATAATAAGACAATAGTTATACAAGATGGTGGACACCATAATAAGACACTAGTTAGGTGTTTGATGAAAATATTCGTGTCAAACTATTAAAAAAATGATTTTGATTGCTTATATTTTTTTGATTGATTAACTGCAGCATGGGGCTGCACCTTTCTATTGATGATAAAAAAACAGTACATAATGTTCATGAGATAATATTCAAACTATCAGACCCCTACCACAAAATGCCTCCATTCTAGGCATACCTACCTACCCTGGCAAACGGTCTCTGTAGTACAAAATGGAGACCTGACCAACAATATTATATTGTTAGAAACCAGACACAAGAACATTTACATAGACTATCTTTAAACAGACCATCCACAGACCACGTGCACTACGCCTTCATCTCACGGTTTTGGGACTTCCTTGTGCATTGCAAGCTTAGCTTCCTTGAGGATCTTCATTCTGGTGTCCACGCCCTCCATCTCTATGTCTGGTCCAAATTCCTCCTCGTCCAAATCACTCGCAAATCATTCAGCTTGCATATATTTATTCATCCACCCTTCCCCTTCATTGGCTTCTTAAGGAAGATGATAGTGCGGGAAATTTCTTCCTTTCTACCTTGAAAGACTGACAACTCCAAGGAGGTGATCAATGACATCTTTTTCACCGCATGACCCTTGTACCTCCTTACATAGTAATCCCTAGGCAATGGGATTATTAGGATTTCAACAAAAAGGTTGAGGAGCCTAAAGTTGGTTATGGATGTGAATCAATTTTGGATCTGAAGAGATCGTTGTCATTTAGTGTAATCTGTTTTTTGCTTGTGTGCGCATGAAAATATCGGGCCAGAATGTTAGGACCAGGGTGCGAGGTGCCATAGACTTCATAGACACCATAGGCATACCATTTTAGGCACAAATTTGAATCCTAATGATCAAAAAGTTGACGAGGAGAAAGTTCTGCTCAATATTGGCCTTCCTCTCAATATTGGCCCCCCTTCAAAATTTCAACATTTTTCATGAAGTCGCGTATAAATACAATTCTAACCTCGTGATTTGAACATCTCTCTTCTCCTACTTCAATTTAATATCAAATCACACTCTAATTTTAGATTACATCTTACAATCTCTATGTTCTTGAAAAAGTATAGTGATATTATTTCTGATAATTCTTCTAAAGGATTACCACTAGTGAGTATTATATATCATTATATGAATATGATTGTAAGAATTGGTTTATCTAATAAATAAATTTTATAGGGTTATCATGATTACATCTGAACATGATCCCTTCGTAGTCCAGTATCAGTCTCCATTGTCACTCTCTAGCCTTAAGAATGAATTCAATAGAAAGTAGTTTGGAGAGGTCCAAATCCAATGGATTTCTCATTTGGGAGGTGTGGGAGAAAAGACTTGAATTAGTTACAAAACCGATAAAGTGGTCCAACTTGTTATGAATAGATTCATAGGCATCAGTGTACCGGAAGTGGAGAGGGAGGTGGGGGAGCTTAACCTAGGTAGGAGAAAAAGTAATATGATCCACATAGGGATTGATGGAGGGTGTCCAAGGATGAAGAGATAGGGCATGCGAACCCCATTTCCACACACCTTACAATATCACTACATCCCTATAATCTGTTGTGTCAAAGAAAAATCACAAAGAAACAGCAAGCATAAGGATAAATCTCCATCTTACCTAACGCTAGCAGGTTCCAGTGGTCAGAAATCTAGGACTATAATGCTAGAAGAGATGGCCACAGATGGTTAAATGTGCCAACAAGTGCCACTTTCTCAAAATATGAAATGCCATCCAACACCTCCGTACTAAAAACCACATTTCGAATAGAGGAGACGCACAAGAGGCATTTAGCAGGTTGGGCGGAGGAATCCCATAAGGGTTTACAAAGATAGTCTGTAAAGGATTTTTAAGTGAAGAGTTAACCAAAGCGTTTGTAATATAAGTGGCAGGTAGTGTTTTTTGTGAGGGGGATCGCACCGAGTTTGAAATATGCACAACCAGTTTACAGACAGGAGAGCTAGGGGAACCAATACC
The DNA here is from genome assembly GCF_030272615.1 of Cryptomeria japonica. Taxonomy (NCBI): domain Eukaryota; kingdom Viridiplantae; phylum Streptophyta; class Pinopsida; order Cupressales; family Cupressaceae; genus Cryptomeria; species Cryptomeria japonica. The sequence goes on along the minus strand of NC_081409.1, from coordinate 197,022,826 downwards.
AAGGGAGCCATCACTACCAATCACCAAGGGTAAGAGATGAGTGCTTGAAGTTGGGGGATAGGAGGATGAGAGGGAAGCCACTAGCGGGAGCCACTCTTTTTTTGCTAATTATTTATTGTTACATTTTAATCCTTTTTTCAAAACTTGAGTATGATAGTTTACCCTTATATCCACTAGATATTAGCATCATAAGTCTCATAGGATTTGGAAGTTTTATACACTTACAATTTTGCATTATGTTTTAGACCCATTTTGGTGTTGGTATGTGTAAACCTTTTTCTACCAATGGTTCCAAATTTATGCATCTCATGTTCCCATTTATGTGAAATCATTTTTCAAGTGTGTTAACCTTATCGATTGTTAGTGTTTGGTCTTTATAGGAGTTCAAATTATTCAAGCACTAGTGTGACACGTAGATGTATTGGTATTAAGTTACAGTCTACATTGTATATCCTATGTTTTGGTTCAAACATATTTGGAAAGTGTCTTGAGGCACTTAGGGTGTGTATTAGAAAAATATTTTATAATATTTATTCACACTATTGTTTTTAATACATTTATAAAGGTTTATGGGTTTCATTTACAACAGTAAATGTGGGTTATGAACGGAAAAATTAATATTATTTTGCCCACATGTGGATTCCTAGAATTGGATAATTAATGACATGGTAAGTCTATGTTAGGAATTGCATGCATAAAATATCAATTATATGCAAATAAAGATTAAACAGAGGAATGAAAAACACATAAATAATAGTAGAGGAGAAAATTTTAACGTGGTTCACCCAAACTTGGGCTACGTCCACCAAATAGAGAGTTCGATATTATTATCCAGTGAATCGAACCGATTACAACCAGCAACCCCTTGTTTAGTACCCCTCCTCGATCAGCCTCTTTTGTATGTTTTCAGTTACTTCAGTGATTGTTTTGTGGAACATTATTGTATTTTGATTCGGATATTATGCGATGTTATTTCATGATTTATTTGGATTTATGGTGTATGATTTTATGCAGTATCTCAGTGCTTATGAATAATGTTATTTTATGGATTTTTATCATGGACTGACACTTTTCCCTTATATTGCGTTGCATTATTTATATGTTGCATGTTTGCAAGTGTATTGGGATGCGAGGGGATGATTTTCCTTCACTCACTCCGGTGAGACAGGGAACGTCACAATTCTCTTTCATCGGTGTGCGTGTCGTGTCTGTATATATATATGTATGTATATTGGTCTATATGCACGTGTGGTTCTTTGGTGCAGGATATTGCAGGTACTAGTATCGGGTAGGTACGAGGTATTGACTCCACTTGGTTTCACAGGTCAGAGCGTGCCTTATATATCTGATGGGAGTGGAGGAGATAGTTGTTGTACCATAGCTTGACCCACAATTACACTCGTGTGAGTGTTGTCAGTCGGTTGTCTTTCCCATCTAGCTGGTATGCGAGTCATAGTGTCTGGTTTGGTCATTTGATCATCCCTTGTTTTGCATGCTTCCATTTATTTAAATGATTATTTAATTTAAATGGATGATGCTATTTTGTGTTGGCATAATCATTTAATTAATATGCTCTGTGATTATTGATTTATTTAAATTAATGATTGCTAGATTAAATGGTTAAATGGCTTAATTTATTGTGTAAAGTTGCATTGATATTTTTGTGAAATAAATAAATTGTCTAGCTGTTTAAAAAGGATAAATGCCTATGTTGAAGAAAGTATTTATGGAAAAAGAAATAAATAAAAGCTTTCTTTTGTATTTTTCCATTTGGCCTTTTAATTTAATCATTGGAAAGAATTATTATTTTTGGGAAAGAAATAAATCTGATTGCCTTTTTAGTTTTAAAATATTTAAATCTGATTGGATGAAATAACTTTAACCTAGAAGCATAGGTTAAAAGATATTTTTGGGCATCCGTTCTGGGGATTCACGGCAGGAGAAGAAGAGGAATTTTTGAGAGGAGTAAAAAATTCTAGAAATCTTCCTGGAAGAGTTGGAGATTTGACCTGGGTTGTAAGACTGGTGTTCCCTCACTTCCTTGCTTGCCTTTGCTTCAGGTTGGATAATCTATTTTGATGTTTTGATTTGATTTTGTATATTTTAGTTTTCTTCCTCTGTGATTGGAAAATGAAATCTACCTGTAGATTCTTTTTAGAATGTCGAAATGGAAGAAAGATTGCCTGATAGAGTTGATTTTGTGATGCTATTAGCATAAGGTTGCATTCAGGAAAGGAATTGCTCATTTCTTCTTTGTTGTGTGTTATTTGTTCATAGCAAACAACTTCTTCAATACCTCTTCTTTTGAAAGAAAAAAAATTTAGATTGGGTTTGCTGGGTGCATCCTTGCTTCTTATTGTCAAGAAATTGCTAGTCATTCTTTCCAGTGTGTCTATTTCACCATCTACCTTGTTGGTAACTTTTCCTTGAGATTTTGGAAACTAGCACTGTATGTGTGTTCCTGTGAAATAATAATTCTGGAAATGGAATGTTATTTATGGTTATTGTTTTTGTGATCTTTTGGTTTTAGAATGCCTCGGAGGCATGTGTTTTTGGTTTGTTCGTAGACTTTACCGCTTTCATGATGGGCTTGTCTCATCACGTGAGTCGATAGTGTCTGCTACCCGCAGGCAGCAGAACAACCAGTCGGCAGCACCGCTACGCAGTAGCAGCACTACCGACCGGTAGGACTGCCATCGGTTGGTAGCAGTGCTACTAGCTAGTAGCGGCTGCTACCAATGGTAGTGGCACTACTAGTCGGCAGTACCGCTACCGGTTGGTAGCAGTGCTACCGATCGGTAGTGGTCATTACCAACGGTAGTAGCACTACCGGTCGGTAGGGCTGTTACCAGTGGTAACGACCACTACCGATCGGTAGTGTCTGTTGCCACGACAACAGCACTAATGTGGCTTGACCCTGTGCCTTACTAGTGCAAACCGGTATGTGTTATAAAATTAATTTAATTTTATTAAGTGAACATGTTGATATGGTTGTTCTATGTTAAGCGTAAATGGTGATTTTTCATGGGATTTTTATTATGTGGCTAATAAATTTATCAATGGAAATCAAGGCATGAATTAGAGATTCAAATTGGTTAATTTGGATATAATCTGAAAATGAATTAAATATCTGTTAGGAATTCATGTTATAATCGGTTGAATGTTTAATGTGGATTTCATTCTTGATGGAATATTGATTTGGAAATTGAATAATGTGACTGTTGAAAGAATGTTTTATTTCATTTCTTTTCAATTCAATGATGTTGCAAGTGTATTATGTGTTGCTTTGGTATGTGGTTCAGTCTTCCTGTGGAGGTGTATTTGGTTCCTTGACCAAGAGATATATGTTGGCTTCGTTGTCTTAACCATGTAGTGTCTTTGCCTTATGGTTAGCCAAGATTCAGTATGTCCTTGTTTGACCACTTATTTCTGATAGTGGTGTTATGGTTGTCTGCTTCGCCATAGGGTCCTCAGGGAGTGACCATGTTTGTTTAGTGTCCTTTGAGAGAGTGGCTTTCGCTTGGGGGTTGTGCCCAAAGTGGTAGGCATTACAACCCAGCGAAAGTCAGATAATAATTGGTAATCTAATGAATTGACTAAGTGGGCAGTTCATAACATTAATAAAGATAATTGTACCTCTCACTTGGGTGAGTGCTTGCATGATACTCATCATCTTGTGAGAAGGCCTAGAATGGCAAACCAACCACTTCGTCTTCACGAAAGGTTGGTAGGGTCCGCATGAGGCTTAGTTGGAGCCAAAGGTTCGAGAGAGGTTACTAGGACAGTGAGACGGGACCTATGGAGGTCGACCATGGTAACCATCTTAAGCTATGCGATGACACTCTCTCATTTGGTTCACTTGTGTGTTTGTGATGTTGAGTCACCCGGATCTTTGTGGGGTCTTTTGTGTTGTCATGGAGTCGTATTGTTTTGTCGACCCTGTCATGCTTATGCTTGCTTGAGGGTCCTCAGCTATCTCCTAGCATGGTGGGGTGATTCCATTTGGAAATTACATGGTCGGGTGGTAGTGCCACTTCCCATCGGATGTTCGGATTTGTACCTTCATGCGAGGATTGGCTTCACAGGTGTTCCTGTGGTTCGTGACTCATGCTTCATGTCTTGTTTGAAGATTATTGTTATTTGGAGACCCTTGTGGTCATCATATCATCGTATCATTGATCTTATGTAACCTTGTAACTGGATGAGATCTATCTTTATATGTTTATTGAGAAGCTATGTATTGGAAGAGCAATTAACCCTATGTTGGGATGTTTTTATTAGTTTCCTTGATGATGTTAGTAAATGCTTTCTGAAGTGGAAATTATATTGTATCCTTTCAATCTTTCTATGATGAATCTTTATTTGCTTATGGCTTCTTGTGATCATTGAGTTAATGATGCATAGGTGGAATTATGATTTTTGTGGAATTTATTCTTGAAGTTAATTCTTCGTTGGTAACCCTTAAGGAATTCTGGTGTATGTCTTCCGCTTGTGTTATTGTGCATGTTGTGCAAATGCACTTATGATGTTTATTCTTTAAAAAAAATATGTTTCACCCTTGTTGTGGGTTTTCCTTCGGGGTTTCTAGCGAGGCATTACATTTGGTATTAGAGCCCAAGTTTCAACACAGGGTACTCTGGGTTTGCAGTGAGCCCATTTGCCTTGACCTTTTTGTGTAGGTCTTGTGGTGTGACTTCCTTGTGTCTTTCTTGCCTTTGATCTGAACCTTTTTTCTCTTGTGCAGTGTTAGGTCATGGCTAGGAAAGCCAAGGGAGGTGGCTGTGTTGGTGGCCGCACCAGAGGTAGAGGAGGAGGAAGGGGTCGAGGTTCCAATCGCCATAGTCCTTCGCCACCACCCACTCATGCGAGTGTGGATAGAGATCAGTCGGTTCATCAGGAGGAACCACATTCAGTAGAGCATGTTCCTGAAAGGGAGGAGCTGCGTCAGATGTTTCAGGAGGTGCTAGCTAGACTAGGCCCCAGACCCGAGATGGATCAGCCCATCCATGGCCAAGTAGAGGAATCGCTTCAGTAGATTCCACAGAGAGAGAGAGAGAGAGAGAGAGAGAGAGAGAGAGAGAGAGAGAGAGAGAGAGAGATCTCCTAGAAGAAGAGAGGCCCCAAGAGACCCGGATCCAACTATCTTAGGGCACATGAGGGACTTGATGAGGTCCAATCCTCCCTTCTTTGATGGAAAAGGTATCGGTCTTGAGGCAGAGACCTGGCTTATCAGTTTAGATCAGTGTTTTTCTATGTATCCTTACAGTAGCAACACTAAGGAAAGATGCACGATCATGCGTCTTGAGAGTTTCGCATCTATCTGGTGGAGGTTAGAGGAGGAGAGGATTGGTGTGAGCATTAACACCGCCTCTTGGGAGATCTTTTTGGAGAGGTTCAAGGCACAATTCCTCTCACCCCAATGGAGGTAGTCATGAGCAGATGAGTTCTATGCTCTGCACCAATTTGGGTTGTTAGTGGATCAGTTTGAGCACAAGTTCTATGAGCTCAAACAGTATGCCGGGATAGGCAATGATGAGGCTATGCTTGTGCAGCACTTCTTGAGGGGTCTTAATGACTACATCAGTGGAAGAGTGAGAGTTTTTGAGCCTACTTCAGTAGAGGTAGTTGTGGCGAAAGCCAGGTTGGTAGAGCAGAACCTTAGTCGTGCTCATAGCGGCCAGTCTGGAGTTCAAATTAGGAGCGATCCTTTCAGTGGGTCTAGAGGTAGAGGGAATCAGTCCCAGACTGCTGCACCTTTTAGGAGTCCTCAGGCACCCGCCAAGGGTGGGCAGCAACCGTCGAGACCAAAGCAGTTTGAGGGCTAGTAGGGTGGCATCTCTAAGTCCCGGAAGAGTAGGAGATGGTAGAAGGGTAGGCAGACCTTTCCAGGGCAGTCTTCTCAGGGAGCATCTCAGGCCCCTAGTGGGGAGAGCTTTTAGCAGTCCAGTGTGCCATTTGGAAGTAGAGGATCGGTTAGGGGAGTTTGCTTCACTTGTGGTCAGTATGGCCACAAGGCCTCTCAGTGTCCTCAACATCCTCACTAGATGAGCAGTCAGAGGCCAACCGCATCAGAGCCGACAGTGGGGGATGTAGGTAGATCCCATAGAGTATTTGCAGTGGTGGATGACGGCCAGGCTGAGCATCAGAGTACTGTGATTGAGACCACATGTGTGTTGTGTGGTACCGCTATCACTATACTTTTTGATTCTGGTGCTTTGGATTCTTTTATTTCTTCATCCATTGTGGAGCGGTGCGGGCTCGTGTCTGCTAAGCAGGCAAATAGATAGCAAATAGAGTTGGTTACCGATGTGCGAGTGTTTGTAGATGCCTTCGTTCCCAGTTGTGAGTTGGAGCTAGGACCCTTTGTCACTTCAGTTGACCTTCGAGTCATTCCTTTGGGGTCTTATGGAGTTGTGTTGGGGATGGATTGGTTATCATCTCACAACGCGCGTGTAGACTATCATTTGAAGATAGTAGAGCATGTAGATGACCATGGTAGGAGAGTGGGGATCATTGTAGTTCAGCGATCGATATCCTTACATGATTTCCACCATCCAACTTAGGCGGTGTATGCATCAAGGGTGTCAGCTTTTTGCAATTGCTCTTAAGGACGTGGATGAGGGAGAGAGTCGAGAAATCACTCTTGATGGTCACCCTATTCTTCGAGAGTATGCAGATGTGTTTCCTTTGGATATTCCCGGTATGCCTCCGAAACGAGACATAGATTTTCAAATTGACTTGGTTCCTGGCGCGGAACCTATTTCGAGAGCACCATATCGGATGACTACTCGGGAGTTGAGTGAGTTGAAGTTGCAAGTTGAGGAGTTGTTGGCCAAGGGATTCATTCATCCTAGTGTTTCTCCTTGGGGTGCATCGGTTATCTTCGTCAAGAAGAAGGATGGTTCTCTTTGATTATGCATTGATTATCGACAATTGAATAAGGTAACCATCCGGAACCGATATCCATTGCCTTGGATTGATGACCTCTTTGATCAGGTGAAGGGATCCAAGGTGTTCTTTAAGATAGACCTGAAGTTTGGGTATCATCAATTGCGCATTCATGATGCAGACATTCATAAGACGACATTTCGTACTCATTATGGTCACTATGAGTTCACAGTGGTGCCATTTGGGTTGACGAATGCGCCTTCAGTGTTCGTGAGTCTTATGAATGGGGTCTTTTGTTAGGTCCCCGAGACAACTGAGAGGGGGGGGGGGTGAATCAGTTGTCAAATAAATTCAAACCAAAAACCAATTAACCAACTTGATGCTTAATACCGGTAAACCAGTTAAGTATGTCGGTAGACAATGTTAATAGTAAATTGCTATACCGGTAAAGATTAATGCATGAAACATAAACATAAAGTCATCCACAACACATAACACCAATATTTATATGTGGAAACCCTGTAAGGGGAAAAACCACGGTGGGAAACCTTACCCACAATCAGATGATACTACTGCAGATAGTAAGTGTACATAAATGGGGTCTGCACATGCAGAAAGACCAATAGCCTAGAGCTCACTGCTTAATCACAAAATGGGAGTCACACTGACTACAATTGGATGGTTAAATCCAATAAGAATATACTGCATAAAATAGCATCTTCATATGCTAGATTCAGTACCGGTGTAATGCTGATATGCTTATACAAAAACCTAGCTTCACTTTCAAATGATGTCTTCATGTATACCTCTGCTTAATCTCGCATATACCTTCACATAATTCTTTTTTGCATTCCACACTTGATCTTACAAATAAGATCTTACATTTATACCATAACCTAAGACCAATTATAGTAGGTCGGCTCTACAAGATATTACAATAAACATTTTACATACAATATAATATCCGATGCAATAACCTAGTAAACATGTCAGCTTAATGCATTTACATCAATAATAAATCATCTCCATAGCATGCCATGCTGATCTGGAAAAGATAAACCTGTCGGTGTAACCCTAGATAACCCTGGACCTATTTGCCGGTAAAAGAAAATATGCAAATATGAATATACCGATGATCAATTCCTCAAAACAAAGTGTCCACATGATGTCTTCGACATTACCAAGTGTCTTCCATATTATTCCAGGTACCGGTGAACATTATATCCTGTCGGTGAACCATATACCAGTAACTGTGCAATAATTACTTTGCTTGCCGGTGAATGTTGTTGGATCTCCAAAGTGCTTGTTTTCAGTAGGTGTTGACATCAATGACAAAACCATACCAAAATACCAACAATCGCCCCCTTTGGCATTGATGGCAACACAAGATGGAAAAACCATCAAAGTGCCAAAACAGAAATGCCAAATACCAAAAACCAACAATCTCCCTTAGACAACAATTTCTCCCCCTGGGAGCAACATGTGTTTATCCAAAGATTTATTTTCAATACCAATCTCGCCTCAAAAGATAATGTGTTTTTCCATAGATATCTCTCCCCCTTTGACATCAAATGCCAAAGTTACAAAAATCAAGTTCATACAAAATACCAACTACTCCCCCTGAGAAGTAGCTTCCTCATCAAAGACCAAAGTAAAAGATTTGTCTTTTAATTCTACCGGTTGATGACAATCATCAACTGTCTAAGTCTCTACCGGTGGTGGTATGACTTCAAGCTGATCTCTAAGATATTCAAAAGTCTCCTTAGGCAAAGGTTTTGTGAAAATATCTGCAAGTTGTTCTTTAGTATTCACATAAACCAGTTTTATCTCTTTTTCTTCAACTTTTTCCCTTAGAAAATTTAGTTTGATAGAAATATGTTTTGTTTTAGAATGTAATACCGGATTCTTAGATATATCAATTGCTGCAGTGTTATCAAAATATATAGTAATGGGTTCCTTGCATTTTACCTTTATGTCTTTCAACATTTGCTTAAGCCATAGTACATGTGTACAGTTAGTTGCTGCTGCAACATATTCTAATTTTGCTGTTGATAAAGATGTACAACTTTGTTTCTTACTCAACCAAGAAACTAATCTCTTTCCAAGAAAGAATGCTCCTCCAGTGGTGCTTTTTCTATCATCCACATCTCCTACCCAATTTGCATCTGTGTATGCACATAGATCAAAATTTTCATCTCTAAGATACCATAATCCAAGATTTGTTGTGCCTTGTAAGTACCGGAAAATCCTTTTTACTGCTGATTCATGATTTTCCCTAGGATTACTTTGAAATCTAGAAACAATACATACTGCATTCATAATATCAGGCCTGGTTTGTGTCAAATACAGTAAACCTCCTATCATAGATTTGTATCTAGTTGGATTAACAGGTGTAGATTCATCCCTTTGAGATAATTTGTCATTTGTAGTCATAGGTGTGCTTACTAGTTTAGAGTTCTCCATCCCAAATTTCTTTAGTAATTCTTTCAAGTACTTGGATTGACTCAAAAATATACCTTTATCAATCTGTGAAATCTGCAATCCTAAAAAGAATTTTATTTCTCCAATCATAGACATTTCAAATTCTTGTTGCATTTTAATAGAAAATTCCTTACATAATCCATCTTCTCCTCCAAAGATTATATCATCAACAAATACTTCAATAATCAAGATGTCATCATTAGTTATTTTGTAATATAAATTGCTATCTGCATTTCTTTTAGTAAAACCAATCTTTAAAAGATATTTATCCAACCTTGCATACCAAGCTCTTGGGGCTTGTTTTAATCCACACAGAGTTTTTCTTAACCTGCAAACCATATCATTGTCATCTATCAAGGAAAATCCATCAGGTTGTTCAATATATACTTCCTCTTCAAGATCTCCATTCAAAAATGCACATTTAATATCCATTTGATAAACTTTGTAGTCCTTGTGAGCTGCAAAAGCCAAGAATAATCTAACTGCCTCAATTCTGGCTACCAGTGCAAAGGTTTCATTGTAATCAACTCCTTCTTTCTGAGAATATCCCTTACACACTAGTCTTGCTTTGTTTCTAACAACCTTACCATCTTCATTAAGTTTGTTTCTAAATACCCATTTGGTTCCAATTACATTTTTATCTTTAGGTCGGGGAACTAATGTCCAAGTATTATTTTTCTCAATTTGTCCTATTTCTTCTTCCATAGCTTTAATCCAAAATTTATCTTCACATGCCTCATTGATAAATGATGGTTCAATTTGAGAAATAAGACATACCTCTTCATTTGCCAATCTTCCTCTTGTCATAACTCCTTTAAATTTGTTTCCAATTATCTGATCTTCAGAATGATTCAATCTTACATACCGGGGTGTCTTAGTTTACTGTTGTTCTTCAATTACTGTGGAATCCTCTGATGATACCGGGGTAACTGGATCTTCATTCTGTACCGGTGGATTCAGTGTAGGTTCATTTGTCACAATTTCTGTTGCCGGTTCAGAGTCTATATACCTTGAAGTTCCTTTGAATTGTTCATCAATCTTTACATTTGTACTCTCAACAATTTTCTACAATCTCTTATTAAAACATCCATATGCCTTGCTTTTAGATGAATAACCAAGAAATATTCCTTCATCACTTCTAGGATCAAATTTGCCAATATACTCATCTCTTCTAATATAACATTTACTTCCAAAAATTCTGAAATACTTAAGAGTAGGAGTATTACCAAACCATAGTTCATGAGGGGTCTTACCAGTTTCACCTTTGATGTGAACTTTGTTGAATGTGTAGACAGCAGTGCTAACTGCCTCTCTCCAATACACATGTGGTAGATTTGCTTTTAATAACATACTTCTTGCTGCATCCAAGATAGTTTTTTCTTTTTCTTTCAACAACTCCATTCTGCTGTGGTGTCTGAGGTGCTGATAACTGTCTTTTGATTCCATTCACTTCACAGAATGTATTAAAGTCCTTAGATGTGAATTCTCCTCCTTGATCTAATCTTAAACATTTGATTTTCTTGTCGGTTTCATTCTCTACCATTGCTTTGAATAATTTGAACTTTCCAAGTGCTTCTGATTTTTCTCTGAGAAAAGTAACCCAACACATTCTAGAATAATCATCAATAATTAGCATGAAATATCTATCACCTTGTAAGCTTTTAGTTCTAGCTGGACCACATAAATCAGTGTGAATTAAATCAAGAGCATTATTGGATTTTTCTGGAATACTTTTGAAACTAGCTCTAACTTGTTTTCCAAATTGACATTCCTTATAAATTGTGTTTTGAGGTTTCACAATTTTAGGCAGATCTCTAACTGCCTTAGAAGTACTGATTTTTACCATGCAATCAAAGTTTACATGACATAGTCTCTTATGCCATAACCAACTTTAATCTATATGTGCAATTAAGCATGCCTTTTCACTGTTATTCAAATAAAAGATATTACCTCTAGTCTGATTACCGGTTGCAATTTCCAAACCAGTTCTATTCATGATTTTGCATTTTGCATTTTTAAATTGTAACTGAAATCCTTTCTCAACTAATTGATCAACACTTAAAAGATTATGCTTTAATCCTTCAACATAGTAGACATTGTCAATGTTATGCTTACCATCAAGAGATATTGAACCCTTACCTTTGATTGAACAGGCTTTGTCATCTCCAAATCTTACTAAACTTCCATTGTATTCTTGAAAGTTCAAGAATTTACCTTTGTCTCCTGTCATGTGATGTGAGCATCCTGAGTCAATGATCCATTCATCCTTTGTTTCAACTTTAGCTGCTAGGGCTTGTTCTACCGGTTGAGCAGTAGGTGTTGGTTGATCCTCTGTTATAGCAACAAAAACCCATCCATTGTCTGTTGGATCCTCATCAGAATCATCAGTCACACCTTCATCAGCAATGTAACAAGATTTGTCTTTGTTCTTCTTAAATCTATATCTCTGATATTCAGGATTAGGCTTGTATGTTCTTCTAGCTTCTTCTCTTAGTCTAGAATGTCTATCAGGGCATCTTGAAGCCATATGATCAATCTTATTGCAGTTAAAACATTTAAAGGGTGCTTTACCTTCATACTTACTCCCAACTGGACCTTTTGGCATTTTTCTTGCAAATAGTGCTTCAAGTTCTTCAAGCTCTTCATTCTCCTTCCTGGTTTCTTCAAGTTCTCTTGCATAAAAGGCTTTCGAGTCTAATTTGTCAAATGATGGAGCAGATGATGTTGATGCTTTAAAGGCCAAATCAGTTTTTATAGTAGCAACATGACCAAATTCCTTGATTTCAAAGGCTGAAAGTTTTCCAATCAATGTATCCCTAGGTACTGATGTATTAGGCATTGTTCTTAACTCATTTATAGCAGTAACCTTCATTTTATGTGCCGGTGGCAATCCTCTTAAGATTTTTGAAACAATTTCATCCTCACTCAAGGTTCCTCCACAACATTTAATACCCAAAACAATTTCATTTACTCTTTCCATAAAAGCAGAAATCCTTTCATCTTCTTCCATTTTCAGATGTTCATACCTGACTCAGAAGCTTTCAAGTTTTGCAATCTTGACTGTGGAATCTCCATCATTTAGTGTTTCCAAATGATCCCAAATAGCTTTAGTAGTAGACCTATCTGATAATCCCATGATTTGTTGATCTGATAATGCACTCAAAAGTGCTTCTCTTGCTTTGCAATCATTCTCTTCATCTTTAGCTAAGGTAGTTGGAGCAGTTTGACCAGCTACAACAGCAGTATAACCATTCTTTGTAACTTCCTAGATGTCTTTACCAATGCAATTCAGATGTGTCTCCATCCTGATCTTCCATATCCCATAGTTGGTTCCATCAAGTTTAGGACTGTCCTTCCTGAAGTAATTAGTAGACATTGGATCTCCTCAAGTTGTTAAACTTCTGCAAAAGAGGACTAAGCTCTGATACCAATTGTTAGGTCTCAGAGACAACTGAGAGGGGGGGCGGGGTGTGAATCGGTTGTCAAATAAATTCAAACCAAAAACCAATTAACCAACTTGATGCTTAATACCGGTAAACCAGTTAAGTATGTTGGTAGACAATGTTAATAGTAAATTGCTATACCGGTAAAGATTAATGCATGAAACATAAACATAAAGTCATCCACAACACATAACAACAATATTTGTACGTGGAAACTCTGTAAAGGGAAAAACCATGATGGGAAACCTTACCCACAATCAGATGATACTGTTGCAGATAGTAAGTGTACATAAATGGGGTCTGCACATGCAGAAAGGCCAACAGCCTAGAGTTGACTGCTCAATCACAAAATGGGAGTCACACTGACTACAGTTGGATGGTTAAATCCAATAAGAATGTACTGCACAAAATAGCATCTTCATATGCTGGATTTAGTATTGGTGTAATGCTAATATGCTTATACAAAAACCTAGTTTCACTTTCAAATGATGTCTTCGTGTATACCTCTGCTTAATCTCGCATATACCTTCACTTAATTCTTTTTTGCATTCCACACTTGATCTTACAAATAAGATCTTACATTTATACCATAACCTAAGACCAATTTTAGTAGGTCGGCTCTACAAGATACTACAATAAACATTTTACATACAATATAATATCCGATGCAATAACCGAGTAAACATGTTGGCTTAATGCATTTACATGAATAATAAATCATCTCCATAGTGTGCCATGCTGATCTGGAAAAGATAAACCTGCCAGTGTAACCCTAGATAACTCTGGACCTATTTGCTGGTAAAAACAAATATGCAAATATGAATATACCAATGATCAATTCCTCAAAACAAAGTGTCCACACGATGTCTTTGACATTACCAAGTGTCTTCCATATTATTCCAGGTACTGGTGAACATTATATCCTATCGGTGAACCATATACCAGTAACTGCGCAATAGTTACTTTGCTTGCCCGTGAATGTTGCTGGATCTCCAAAGTGCTTGTTTTCAGTAGGTGTTGACATCAATGACAAAACCATATCAAAATACCAACATCTTTCGTACCTACCTTGACCACTTTGTCCTTGTGTTCTTGGATGACATATTGATTTATTCTAGATCCATGGAAGAGCATGAGGGTCACTTGTGTCAGGTATTGTAGTGCTTGAGGGAGAATCAGCTTTTTGCGAATTTGGTGAAGTGTGATTTCTTCCAATCAGAGGTGAGCTATCTTGGTCATATAGTTTCGGGAGAAGGTGTATCCATGGATCCTTCTAAGATCCAAGCCATTGTTGATTGGCCAATGCCAACCAATGTTTCTGAAGTTCGAAGTTTCATGGGTTTGGCTGGATATTACCGTCGCTTTGTTCAGAGCTTTTCTCGGATAGGCCATCTGATTACTTCTCTTCAGAGGAAAGGGAAGAAGTTTGTTTGGTCAGAGCAGTACGAATTGGCTTTTCGTACCTTGAAGGAACTCCTTGTTAGTGCTCCGATTTTGGCAATTCCTGACTCGTCCAGAGATTTCATGGTATGCATAGATGCCTCTTTAGAAGGTATAGGTGCGGTGCTTATGCAGGATGGATGTGTGGTTGCCTATGAGTCTCATAAACTCAAGGATCACGAGTTGAACTATCCAGTTCATGACTTGGAGTTGGTAGCTGTAGTGCATGTGTTGGTTTGTTGGAGACATTTCCTGTTGGGGTGTCGGTTTGAGCTGCATAGTGATCACCACAGTTTGCAGTATATTTTCACGCAGCCAAACTTGAATGCTTGACAACGAAGATGGATGGAATTCCTCTACGAGTATAATTTTGAGGTTCGTTATATTCAGGGGAAAGAGAATGTAGTGGTAGATGCTCTGAGCCATAGGCGGCATGAGGTTGCAGTATTGTCCCTTGGTGTGGACTTGAGTGAGATAATTCTTGGAGTTCTTCCTCAGTACACCTAGTATCAGGATGTTAGAGTCGTGGTGGAGTCTAGAAGACCATTGGAGGGTAGATATTCTGGATATTCTCTTGAGTCAAATGGTCTTCTTAGACATCTTGGATGGATCTATGTACCTCCTTTGGAGGGTCTTCACATTTTAATCATGACTGAGGCTCATAGTGCACCTTATTCGGCACACCCTGGTGTCAAGAAGATGCAGCAGATCTTAGACAGCTATATCATTGGGCTGGTATGAAACGTGACATTGTTGATTTTATGTCCAAGTGCTTGGAATGTCAGCGGATGAAGGCGGAGCATTAGCACCTTGCAGGGCTTTTATAGTCGAATTTGATACCAGATTGGAAATGGGATATCATTTCCATAGATTTGATAGTAGGGTTGCCTGTTTCTTCACAGCGTCATGATGCCATCATGGTCATTGTTGATAGATTGACCAAAGTTGCTCATTTTGTTCCTATTCGATCTTCTTATGCTGAAGTAGTGGTGGCACGAGTCTTCTTGGAAGATGTGGTGAGGTTGCGTGGGATCCCAAGGCGGATCATTTCTGATAGAGACCCTGTCTTTACATCGGCCTTGTGGGCCTCACTTTAGCATGCTTTGGGGACCCAGTTGAAATTCAATTCATCTTATCACCTAGAGACCGATGGTCAGACTGAGTGAGTGAATCAGGTCTTGGAGGACATGCTTTGTATGTATGTTATGGATCAGCAGTCGCATTGGCGGAATATCTTTTCCTTGTGGAGTTTGCTTATAATAACGGATATCACATCTCTATAGGCATGTTGCCCTTCCAGGCATTGTATGGTTGTCCTTGTCGTACTCCTTTGAGTTGGGATCGGTTGGAGGATAGGGTGTGTTTAGGCCCGAATTTTCTTTGTGAGATGGAGCAGCAGGTTGAGCAGATTCATGGGCATTTGGTTGTTGCTTAGGATAGGCAGAAGAAGTATGATGATGCTCAAAGAGTCGATCGTCAGTTTTCTATTTGCGACCGTGTGTTCTTGAGAGTGCGTCCGCAGAAGAGTCTGATCCATTATGGAAAGGGTTCTAAGTTGGCGCCTCATTTTGTAGGCACTTTTGAGATCCTGGAGAGGATAGAACCCATTGCCTACCATCTTACCTTGCCGCCGAGTCTATCCCACATCCATGGTGTCTTTCATGTTTCTGTCCTTCATCCTTATCATTGTGATGTGACCCATGTTCTTGATTGGAATGCTTTGCAGGTTGAGGATGGGTAGCTTTCCATGGAGCCTATGCGCATCCTTCAGCATCAGGATTTGACCCTCAGGGGTCGTACCATCGAGCAGGTAAGGGTCCTATGGGACCCTAGTGATGAGTCCTTCGTGACTTGGAAAGATGTAGTGAAGATGAGATAGCTTTATTCTTATCTATTTTAGGCTTCCAGGAGTAAGCCTAGGCTTGGGGGGGAGGATGTAGTACCCCTCCTTGATCAACCTCTTTTGTATGTTTTGAGTTACTTCAGTGATTGTTCTGTGGAACATTATTGTATTTTGATTCAAATATAATGCGATGTTATTTCATGCTTTATCTGGATTTATGGTATATGATTTTATGCAGTATCTCAGTGCTTATGGATAATGTTATTTTATGGATCTTTATCATGGACTGACACTTTTCCCTTATATTGTGATGCATTATTTATATGTTGCGTGTTTGCAAGTGTATTAGGATGCGAGGGGATGATTTTCCTTCACCCACTCTGGTGAGACAGGGAACGTCACGATTCTCTTTCATTGGTGTGTGTGATGTGTCTGTATATATATGTATATTGGTCTATATGCACATGTGGTTCTTTGGTGCAGGACATTGCAGGTACTAGTACCGGGTGGGTACGGGTTATTGACTCCACCTAGTTTTGTAGGTCTGAGCATGCCTTATATATCTGAGGGAGTAGAGGAGATAGTTGTTGTACCCTATCTTGATCCGCAGTTACACTTGTGTGAGTGTTGTCAGTCAGTTGTCTTTCTCGTCTGGCTGGTATGCGAGTCATAGTGTTTGGTTTGGTCATTTGATCATCCCTTGTTTTGCGTGCTTCTATTTATTTAAATGATTATTTAATTTAAATAGATGATGCTATCTTGTGTTGGCGTAATCATTTAATTAATATCTTTGTGATTATTGATTTATTTAAATTAATGATTGCTAGATTAAATGGTTAAATGGCTTAATTTGTTGTGTAAAGTTGCATTGATATTTTTGTGAAATAAATAAATTGCCGAGCCATTTAAAAAGGTTAAATGCTTATGTTGAAGAAATTATTTATGGAAAAAGAAATAAAAGCTTTCCTTTGTATTTTTCCGTTTGGCCTTTTAATTTAATCATTGGAAAGAATTATTATTTTTGGGAAAGAAATAAATTTGGTTACCTTTTTAGTTTTAAAATATTTAAATCTGATTGGATGAAATAACTTTAACCTAGAAGCATAGGTTAAAAGATATTTTTGGGCATCCATTCTAGAGATTCATGGCAGGAGAAGAAGAGGAATTTTTGAGAGAAGTAAAGAATTCTAGAAATATTCCTGGAAGAGCTGGAGATTCGACCTGGGTTGTAAGACTGGTGTTCCCTCACTTCCTTGCTTGCCTTTGCTTCAGGTTGGATAATCTATTTTGATGTTTTGATTTGATTTTGTATATTTTAGTTTTCTTCCTGTGTGATTGGAAAATGAAATCTGCCTATAGATTCTTTTTAGAATGTTGAAATGGAAGAAAGATTTTCTGATAGAGTTGATTTTGTGATGCTATTAGCATAAGGTTGCATTCAAGAAAGGAATTGCTCATTTCTTCTTTGCTGTGTGTTATTTGTTCATAGCAAACAACTTCTTGATTTACCTCTTCTTTTGAAAGAAAAGAATTTTAGATTGGGTTTGCTGGGTGCATCCTTGCTTCTTACTGTCAAGAATTTGTTAGTCATTCTTTCCAGTGTGTCTATTTCACCATCTACCTTGCTGGTAACTTTTCCTTGAGATTTTGGAAACTAGCACTGTATGTGTGTGCCCGTGAAATAATTCTGGAAATGGAATGTTATTTATGGTTATTTTTTTT
Organism: Cryptomeria japonica; assembly: GCF_030272615.1. Taxonomy (NCBI): domain Eukaryota; kingdom Viridiplantae; phylum Streptophyta; class Pinopsida; order Cupressales; family Cupressaceae; genus Cryptomeria; species Cryptomeria japonica. Next base: position 197,005,009 of record NC_081409.1, on the reverse strand, counting down.
ATGATCTTTTGGTTTTAGAATGCCTTAGAGGCATGTTTTTTTGGTTTGTTCGTAGACTTTACCGCTTCCGTGATGGGCTTGTCTCATCACATGAGTCAGTAGTGTTTGCTACCCATAGGTAGCAGAACAACGAGTCGCAGCACCGCTACGCAGTACTAGTGCTACCGATTGGTAGGACTGTCATCGGTTGGTAGCAGCACTACCGATCGGTAGGACTACTACCGGTTGGTAGGAGCACTACCGATCGGTAGGACTGCTACCGGTTGGTAGCGGCTACTACTAGCAGTAGTAGCACTACCAGTTGGCAATACCGCTACAGGTTGGTAGCAGTGCTACCGATCGGTAGTGGCTGTTACCAGCAGTAGCGGCACTACCAATCGATAGGGTTGTTACCAGTGGTAGCGGCACTATCGATAGGTAGTGTCTGTTGCCACGACAACAACACTACTGCAGGTTGGCTTTTGCCACCGCTTGACCCTGTGCCTTACTGGTGCAAACCAGTATGTGTTAAAACATTAATTTAATTTTATTAAGTGAACATGTTGATATGGTTGTTTTATGTTAAGCGTAAATGGCGATTTTTCATGCGATTTTTATTATGTGGCTAATAAATTTATCAATGAAAATCAAGGCATGAATTAGAGATTCAAACTGGTTAATTTGGATATAATCTAAAAATGAATTAAATGCCTGTTAGGAATTCATGTTATAACCGGTTGAATGTTTAATATGGATTTCATTCTTGATGGACTATTGATTTGGAAATTGAATAATGTGACTGTTGAAAGAATGTTTTATTTCATTTCTTTTCAATTCAATGATGTTGCAAGTGTATTATGTGTTGCTTTGGTCCGTGGTTCAATCGTCCTGTTGAGGCATATTTGGTTCCTTGACCACGAGATATATGTTGGCTTCATTGTCTTAACCATGTAGTGTCTTTGCCTTATGGTTAGCCAAGAGTCAGTATGTCCTTGTTTGACCACATGTTTCTGATAGTGGTGTTATGGCTATCTGCTTTGCCATGGGGTCCTCGGGGAGTGACCATGTTTGTTTAGTGTCCTTTGAGAGAGTAGCTTTCACTTGGGGGTTGCATCCAAAGGGGTAGGCATTACGACCCAATGAAAGTCAAATAATAATTGGTAATCTAATGAATTGACTAAGTGGGTAGTTCATAACATTAATAAAGATAATTGTACCTCGCACCTGGGTGAGTGCTTGCATGAGACTCATCATGTTGTGAGAAGGCCTGGAATGGCAAACCGATCACCTTGTCTTCACGAAAGGCTGGTAGGGTCTGCATGAGGCTTAGTTGGAGCCGGAGGTTCAGGAGAGGTTACCAGGATGGTGAGTCGGGACCTATGGAGGTCGACCATGGTAACCATCTTAAGCTATGCGATGACATTCTCTCATTTGGTTCACCTGTGTGTTTGTGATGTTGAGTCACGTGGATCTTTGTGGGGTCTTTTGTGCTGTCATGGAGTCATATTGTTTTGTCAACCATGTCATGCTTATGCTTGCTTGAGGGTCCTCAGCTATCTCCTAGCACGGTGGGGTGATTCCATTTGGGAATTACATGGTCGGGTGGTAGTGCCACTTCCCATCGAATGTTCGGATTTGTACCTTCATGCGAGGATTGGCTTCGTAGGTGTTCTTGTGGTTCGTGACTCATGCTTCATCTCTTCTTTGAAGATTATTTTTATTTGGAGACCCTTTTGGTCATTGTATCATTGTATCATTGATCTTATGTAACCTTGTAACTAGATGAGATCTATCCTTATATGTTTATTGAGAAGCTATGTATTGGAAGAGCAATGTAACCCTATGTTGGGATGTTTTTATCAGTTTCCTTGATGATGTTAGTAAATGCTTTTTGAAGTGGAAATTATATTGTATCTTTTCAATCTTTCTATGATGAATCTTTATTTGCTTATGGCTTCTTGTGATCATTGAGTTAATGATGCATAGGTGGAATTATGATTTTTGTGGAATTTATTCTTGAAGTTAATTCTTCGTTGGTAACCCTTAAGAAATTCTGGTGTAAGTCTTCCACTTGTGTTATCGTGCATGTTGTGCAAATTCACTTATGATGTTTATTCCTTAAAAGAAAATTGTTTCACCCTTGTTGTGGGTTTTCGTTCGGGGTTCCTGGCGGGGCATTACATCTTGCAACTCAATAACGTTGCAAAATGCTACAAAATTCTCTATAGAAAACCCTAACCCTTAGTCTTTTTAACAAGACTTATGTCAATTACAAAATTAGGGTTACAATATGTTAGTCAATAGAAAAATAACACCCGACACCTTTATAAAATAATAACTCTTTTTGGCCTTGCAGTGTCTTGCCCCTCGACCCTGCCGTGTGTCGCGACAGGGAGCGTGCTACGGGCATTGCCCCTTGACCCCATCTTGGGGGTGCTACCCCCAAACCCCTGTCGAATAATATGGGGGGAAACTACATCGATAGAAGTAGGGAAAATTTAACATCTGAGTTTTATTGGGCTCCATTTAACAACAATCTCCCACTTGGAGACTGATCAGATTCCACAACATAAGATTCTCCCTCTTGGGGACTCATCATAACACTGTTGACCCTGTAGTGATGAAACACCCTAGACCCTGATGTTCTATTTTGTTATTTTTAGTCTTGAAGACCAACCGAAGCTGAAGAGGAGCCCAACTTCTCCCTTGTCACTTCCTTTGTAAACATATCCGTTGGGTTTTCATCTGTATGTATCTTTTGTAGCCTTAATTGTCCATATCCAACATTGACCGAATGAAACTTGATACCTCAACTATATGTGTTTTGTCTTGGAATGCAAGGCATAATTCTTTGCAAGATGAATGGCACTCTGACTGTTAGTAAACAAATAACTATTAACCTGTCTTTTGCCCAATTCTTCCATGAAAGATTGCAGCTATATCACCTCTTTGCTTTCTTCTATTGCAGCTACATACTCTACCTCTATGGTGGATAAAGCAACCACCTTTTGCAACATGGAGATCCAACTCATTGCTATCCCACCTACAGTAAAGACATAACCTATAGTACTTCACTTGGTAGCAATATCCCTTGCCAAATCTGAGTCTACATAACATGCTAAATCATTATTAGAGCCCCCAAAATATAAATGTTAATTGGATGTAGCTCTCAAATACTTGAGAACCCATTTTACTGCATTCCAATACTTCAATCCTGGAAAACTCATATACCTTCTTACAACTCCAACAACATGTGCAATATCCAGTCTTGTGCATACCATGTTATACATGAAACTTTCTACAGCTGAAGCATATGGTACCTTGGACATTTTGTCTACCTCCTCCTGTGTCTTTGGACACATCTCCTTAGTCAATTTCCAATGACTAGGCAAATGTGTGCTGACAAATTTTGCATTCTCCATATGGAATCTCTGCAACACCTTTTCAATATAATCAGCCTGAGATAGAGTCAATTTTTGTTCTGCCTATCTCTACAAATTTTTATACCAAGGATTTGTTTTGCTACCCCTAAATCCTTCATAGAAAATGATTTTGCTAACTATTGTTTTAACTCTTTAATGTGATCCATGTTAGACCCCGCTACAAGCATGTCATCAACATATAAACATAAAATAATATAGTTGTCATTGTCCAGCCTCTTAAAATAAACACAATGGTCAAAATTACACCTGTTGTAGCCTTGTTTAGCCATAAAACTTTCAAATTTCAAATAGCATTGCCGAGGTGCTTGTTTCAAGCAATATAAACTCTTCTGCAATCTGAACATCGATTTCTCCTTACCTTTGACCTCAAATCCTTGAGGTTGTTCCATATATATCTCCTCTTCCAAATCACCATGGAGAAAGGCGGTTTTCACATCTAGTTGTTCCAAAAGCAAATCTTCAATAGCCACAATACTTAAACAGTACGAATAGAAGTCATCTTAACAACTGGAGAAAAAAATCTCAGCAAAATCAATGCCCTTTTTTTGTGCAAATCCTTTAACAACTAACCTGGCTTTAAATTTGTTCTTACCTCCATCTTCCTCTTTTAGCTGATAAATCCATTTGTTTTGTAAAGCCTTTTTACCTATAGGCAACTTACATAATTCCCAAGTTTGATTTTTGTGCAAGGAGTTCATTTATTCTTTCATGGCAATCTCCCATTGAACCTTTCTATCCACCTACATAGATTCATCATATCCTTTCGGTTCACTAGCATCTACTAACAAAATAGAATACAAAGAGGTAGAGAACCTTTTAGGAGATCTACTTAGCCTCATTGACCATCTAACATTCACTAGAGTTTGTGTTATTTCTGGCTGTTGTTGCAGAGCAAGAGGAACCACTGGAACATCCATATCTAGAATATCATCTAGCGCAACAAAATCCTTTTCTTTCTTCTCATGTTGCTGCAATTGATCTTTTTACAACACGTTCTCATTGAATACACCATCCCTTCTTCTCACAATTTTCAGATTTTCAACATCCCAAAGCCTATAACCAAATTTATCAATTCCATATCTAATGGAAATACATTTTTTTAATTTTGTATCCATCTTGGTTTTGTTTTCAGAATCTACATGTGCAAATGCTTCACATCCGAAGGTTTTGATAAAAGAATAACTCACCTTCTTACCTGTCCATGCTTCCTCTAGAATACCACAACCCAAAGGAGCTGAAGGACCTCTATTAATTAAATATACAATAGTATTGAAAGCCTCTTCCCACATGTTTAAAGGCAACCTGACATGCAATCTCATGATCCTTGCACGCTTCATTATTCTCCTATTCATGTGCTTAGCCACTTCATTTTCTTGTGGAGTCCCTGGAACCATTTTTTTCCTACAAATTCCATTAAAGGAACAATAATCCTCAAATTCTTTTCTGCAATACTCGCCACCATTGTCAAATTTGAGACATTTTAATCTTTTACCCATTTCATTCTCAAACAAGCTTCTCCATTTCTTAAATGTTTCAAATACATCAGATTTATGCCTAAGGAAATAATTCGAAACCTGCCTAGTTGCATCATCTATGAATGTAACATAATATCAAGAGCCATTGAGAGAAGATACCTAAGCCAGTCCCCATACATCTATATGCACAAACTCCAACTTTTCGTCTTTCTTTTGCTTTCCATCCTTGAGAAAACTATCTTTTGTTTGCCATACACACAACTTTCACAAAAATCCATAGTAATGCATTTCAGACCTGGTAAAACCTTTTTAGAATGAAGTACCTTCATACCTTTCTCACTCATATGCCCAAGTCTATTGTGCCATAGTGTTGTCTCAGAACTTGCAACAATTGTTTTAGTCTCTTCCTTGCAAATTTGCAACATTTGTTCCTGAATCTGTTTGGTCTTTCTCTGCAACAACTAAAGTAGAAGGAACAATATGACCTATACAAAGATATAAGGTGCCTACTTTCACACATTTTTCTACATTCAAGGCACTTCTTGAAACCTTCGAATTTATATCATTAAAAGTAAATGTGCAACCTTCATCACCTAGTTGCCTTGACGAAATTAAATTCCTACTCGGCTTTGGAACATGCCTTACCTCTTGTAGAAGCCAATGATTCCCATTCTGAAACTTAATCTTAATTCTTCCCTTTCCAATAATTTGACAAGGTTCATTATCTCCCAAATAAACCAACCCAAAATCCCAGGTTGGACATAATCAAGAAAATAAATTCTATGGGGTGTAACATTAAATGAGGCCCCTAAATCTAAAACCCATGAATCATCAACATTATCTAGGGAAAGAATCAAAGAATCTTCTTCAGATTTATTACTTACCACATTTGCCTCCTTATTACCCTCTTGTTTGTCTCTTTTTTTCTTCCAAGACCAGCAATCTTTCTTTAGATGAGTTGGTTTCCCATAGTACCAACAATCTTTTGGTCCTCTAGATTGGGATCTCTTGTCCTTTGATTTTCCTTGTGACTTCCCACGACCTCTAGAATCTTTTCCTCTCTCCTTTGATCTGCCCCTTATTACTGTATTCAAAACACTACCTAATGTGGATCCACCTTAGCTTTGTCTACAAATTTCCTCACTCAGGATAACATCAACAAAATCATCAAATTTTAGGGTATTTGAACCAGAAATAGAGTTACTAACCAGCATTACCAAACCATTCCATCTTTCAAGCAAAGAACATAATATCAGGAGAGCTCTCACTTCTTCATCAAAATTCACCTTTAGAGAAGTCAACTGACTAGTAATCGTATTAAACTCATTTAAACAGTCTGTCACAGATCCAAATTCAATCATTTTTAGATTAAATAGACGCTTCATGAGAAATACCTTATTTAAGGATGAGGGTTTTTCATACAATTTAGCCAGTGCCAACATCAATTCTGCAACCATTGTTGCTTTTGTTATATTGAATGCTATAAATGGTGCTAGGCCCAACCGAATGGTTCCTAGTGCCTTTTTTGTCCAGAATATTCTAATCTTCATCACTCATTGTGCCTTTCTTGGTTGTTCCTTCCAACAGCCTCCATAAATCCTTTTGGTAGAGATAATCCTCTATCTACATCTTCCATGACTGATAATTTTGCCCATTGAATTTTTCTACCTTCAATTTACCCTCGTCTTCTATTGCTCCCACTTAACTATGAAACTTTCACTCAATTGCGAGACCTTCCTACAGATGATAATCGAACACAACCCGCTTTGATACCACTTGTTAGGAATTGCCTGCAAAAAATATCAATTATATGTAAATAAAGATTAAACAAAGGAACGAAAAAACACATAAATAATAACAGAGAGGAGACAATTTTAATGTGGTTCACCCAAACTTAGGTTACGTCCACCAAATAGAGAGTCTAATATCATTATCCAGTAAATCGAATTGATTACAACCAGGAATCCCTTGCAACTCAATACCACTGCAAAATGCTACAAAATTCTCTACAGAAAACCCTAACCCTTAGCCTTTTTAAGAAGACATGTCGGTTACAAAATTAGGGTTACAATATGTCAACCAATAGAAAAATAACACCCAATGCCTTTATAAAATAATTTTAAAGTCTTTTCGGCCTTACGGGGTGCTGCCTCTCGATCCTGCCTTATATTGCGACAGGGAGTGCACTAGGGGCACTACCCCTAGACTCCGCAAGGGGTGTTGCCCCTTGACCCCATCTTGGGGGCGCTGCCCCAAAACCCCCATTGAATAATATGGGGAGAAACTGCGGCAATAGAAGTAGGGAAAATTTAACCTCTGAGTCCGATTAGGCTCCATATAACAACAATCTCCCACTTGGATTCTGATCAGACTCCACAACATAACTTTCTATAAATGAGTGACCTTTGGGATTCTCTGAATGAGAACTTAGAAGAGGCAACATGTGTCCCTTTGTATTTCATCATTCATTATATTTGACATAATGATTTTCTTTCTAGTTTGGGTGTCCGAGTTGGAGTAAAAGTAGTGGAGCCAGAACTAGTATCATTTCACATTTTGTAGAGGTCATCCAAGGGTTGGGTACAACAAGTTTTGGATGTATTTTTGGTGGTTTGGAGATCTTGTAATTCTATATAAACAACACTTTGGATGTAGAATTTGAGAGGAAGAATTGAATGTAGAGTTACTCTGCAAAAACAAGGACAAGTGGGAGGCATAACTAGGTTGTCCATAGGCACAGAGGTGCTACAAATTTTGATGAAAAGAGAAAAATGAAAGTGAATACATATTGTAATCACATCTATTTTTTGATGGGACATACTTGGCCTTTCATCTTGGTGGAGTTTTTTACCCACAAGGTTTTCTCCACATAAATCTTGAGTTAGTTGATGTTATTATGTTTCTAATTTATGTCTCATTCCTACTATCTTATGGTGATTCTACAATTTGTTTATTGTTTTTATATGATCACTTAAGGTTATGTTATTGGGCATGTTATGGAGGTCAATTTTTAGCATAGTAAAAAAGAAGGACCAAAGCATAGTAATTCCATATTAAGGAAACTCACTTTTTGCATTTGCATATAAGCTTAGATTTTCATGTTGTAATAGTCCAAGATTTGTATCTCATGTTTTGTTTGATCATTGATTGGAGATTTATTTTCCTAACATTTATTAGAATTTAATTGTTTTCAACATTCGGTATCAGAAGTGAAGGTTGAATAGTTTTGGGTATTCCTTTATTTTTTATTTCTTAGCCTAGAAAGCTTGTGGAAATATATTAAAAAGAACTAAAGGTTTCTGAGGGCTGATGGGACTGCAATGATTTTTTTATTATTTTACTTTAATTTTCAGATCTGTGATTGGAAGTTGTGGATATTATCAATGTTATCTATGTTGGGCATTGAAAGCTCATGGTTTTGGATCTTCATGGAGTTCATTATGTTTTGTTAAGTTGGAGACATAGTTTGATAATATTTGTGTATATTGTTGTTTAGTGGTTTTGTTCCTTTCCTTTGTAGTCATGTGCAATGAAAAGGTTTTCATGTTGTATGGTTACTTTTGACATTATAGACACATGGAGAAATGCTAGGCATTTGGAATACAAAATAGAGTGCTTATGTTGGCTTTATGGATTTAAACCTTAGCTAGATGAAAGGACTGGAATAAGCAATTGAACCCCTAGTGAGTTGTGGAACTCATATAATTCATATGTTATAAGCTATTAAACAACTTGGTTTTCTTATTTATTTGCAGTTCCTCTTATTTATAGCCATTGGATTTGTAGATCTATTCTTATCCCATTGTTCATATGACATATGTGAATATCTTGATTTTTAAGTGGATCTCAGATTTACAAATATGATTTTGCAAGTTTTACATGTTGACCGAAATCTTTGGTGTGCGGATCTATGATAAGATTGTATTTGGGTGTTCCAGATGAAGGAAATTACATGTTTGCACAATTTCTTGGAATATTCTTATTGATCTATGATTCTCCCAGGTGTGTTTATTTAAAAAAACTATGGCATTTTAGGTAATAAAGTAGTATATAATGAAGATAAGGGACTCATGAGAATTTCAAAAGTATTGTATGTTTTTAGATCGCATATTGAGATATTATGTGGAGTGGATTTCTTCTTGTAAGGAGCATTATATGGTGTTGTCCTACCTCAAGACTTTAATCTATTTTCTAAATAAATTTGAGTACTTTTTGTTATTAATTTATAAAATTTATTTCTATTATTAGGTTATTTCTATCTTATTTTATGTAATTATCTTTAATATTTGGTATCAAATATCATTTATATGAAGAATTTATTGTTGCTTATTTTCCCATTTAGGGCTAAATTTCTTACAAAGCGTCATTTTCGTCACATATATCTTCAAAAAATATGTATCTTGATTACTCAAAAAGAAGAATTCAAGATATTTTTCAAAAGTGATCACATTAAACATTTGGATTAATATTAAGAAAGATATCGTGATGTAAATTTTCCCCTCCAAGTTAGTCTTTTTGAAAAATATATGCATGACTTTTGGAAAAAAAATCATATATTGTAATATAGGAGAAGAAATCAAATTCTGCTATTTGCAAGTGGATATAAATATTGAAATTTATTTATATACGATATTTTATTTTAAAATATGTGGTAGAAAAGATATTTTATGAAAAATGAAACCCTATTTTGTAATTGAGGTTCTTGAGTTTGATGGTAGTGGAAGTTCATTAAAATGGTGGCTCTAAATAAAAAGTACTTATTATAAATACATTTTTTGAGACATAAAATTGAAAATGAAAATATATTGTGCACCTAAATCATTCATTTTCCTCTTCCAATATAAACAAAGAAATTCAAGCACAATCAAGTAAATGGTTTGGAAAATGCAATCAAAAGGTTAATATATGAAATAATGATAATTATTAAAATATGGTATTTTCATATATAATATTTCATTACGAACACACTCACAAGATTAGGTTTTCTATTCAAATATATATATAATAGGAAATTTATGTTCTGCATGATACATTGAAAAATTATCACATTATGTAATCAATAACGGATGTAGAAAAAGATATAGATTTTTAATGGCTCCCGCTTATTACTCCTACCACTCCTGCATCTCAAATTTCCCCATCTTGCTTGATGGTGTTGTGCTGGATCTAGTCATTGAACTGGGTTACGTGGGGGATGAATATGGTTTTGAGCCTCCTAAGTTTGGTGTTGGTTGTTGGATTGTTGGGACGACAGAGGATACCTCAAATGGTACTATTGTTGGTGGTTCAATGAGGTGTATCTCTAGCATTATGTGCACTGCTATGGATGATCCTGTAGGGGATTTTTCTAGGAAAGGTGTTATCACTCCGGTAATGTTGTTTCCCCTTTCTCCATTGGCTCCTATCATCTGAAAACATATGTAGACTTGCTAAGGAAAATATTGTCGTCCTCTTCTTAGGCTATGGCTTGCTTCCGTTGGCCTGTGCCTTTGTCTCACACCTCTCCAAAGGTGGTTTTGGGATGGGAAGTCATAGATATTGAGATTATTTTTCTAAAACAGACCTATCTTACAGGATTTTCCATCTTTGTCCATCTCTACTAGATCTAAATAGTTGGATCTCTGCATATTGGCTTCCTTTGGTGGACGGTAAGTAGAGATTTACCGATGTACTAGGGATTTCTTTGTTGATGTCTTTGCTTTTTCTACTAATATGGATACTATTCTTTAGTATGGTGACTGGACGTGGGGAGCCCTCCTTATATCCCCTTATATTTTTGGTGTAAATCCACCTATGAGGCAATTGAGAATTCCTTGGGCCATTTTCTAAGGGTGGATACTACTAATTTTTCCATACCACCTTTGCACGTATTTTGGTAGAGACTGACCTGTTTAAATCTCTCCCAGGAGATATTGTTTTCTAGGTGAAGAATCACCCCTTGACCCAATTCAATGATTATGAGCAAATTTCTTCTTGTTGGAAAAATGCTCTTACTGAACATCTTATGGTCTTTATAGACGATTCTTATGATTTGGAGTCTTATGAGCCCTCCTCTCCAGTTTTGTCTCCCTTTGAATATCACCTCGACACTTTGGTCTTTGCTATTCAAGAATATCACCTCGACACTTTGGTCTTTGCTATTCAAAATTATTGATTGTTTGGCAGACTAAATCTGCTTCTGCTAATAAAATGGTAAAGGTTGGGACTAAGTTTTCTTCAGATGTTTCTCTTGTCATTGTTTCCCAGACTACTTCAAACAAAAAAGGGGTTGCTTTTAAGGGTCATATTGAGGTTAATGATTCTTTTTTAATTTATTTTGATAATTTTTTTATCCCTAGTGATGTTGTTCTTTCTCATTGTACTTATTCTACCTCACCTTCTTGTGTTATTTCTCCTTTTGAGGTTATCAGTGAAGTTTCACCATTCCCTTTGTTTGGATCTTTGTTTGTTGATGACAAATTTGGTTGGACAGTAGCTCAAAGAAGGAAGAAAGATGTAAAATTCGCTAAAGTTGTTCCTAGTTTTGAAAAGGAAGAAAGATGTAAAAGTTTTTCCCAATCCTAACTTTGGTTACCTCTTGGGTAACCTCGCTATTCTATTTTTGTAGCAAGCTTTTATTTTTTATTTGTAAGAGTTAGAACTCTCCACCACTAAAATTAATTAAAAAAATACATGTAATTGATAACAGGGTCATCAAATAAATTCACCATGCATGACTAATCCTCATCAAAACTGAATCATCATAAAAGGAATCACATGAATCTATACCTATTTGTCTATGTGTGTCGTGAGTTACAACAACATTTGAATGTTCCTGAATCACTGACCTATAATAGGATAGTGTCATAGAATGTGAAAAATATCAGAAAATATCACACTGGACATGAATAGTAGTGCACGAGTCCAACTCACAAAAAAATGGGCCTCACTGCTAAATGGTTCATGTGGAAAGTGTTCCTTTGAATTTCAAGATTTTACTAAGCGCTTGCACATTGCATGGATAGCCATGCATAGCACTATAGTTCATGAAAACTTTGTTTATTCTCATACTACAAGACGTCAGTAATACATCATGCTTCTTAATCATGGAATAAAATCTTTGGTATTAAAATATTAGAATTTATTTTTTAACTTTTAAATTTGGATGGGTTCAAGCTATTAATGTGAAAGTGCAATTATGCAAGTTTGACACTACAAACTCTAATATAATGTGAAGATAGATTCTAAATCAAATACTAGCAATGTCCACTTTTTTCTCAAAGAATAATTAAGCAATAATAATATTCCAATGATCATTTAAAATACATTTCTAGTATTAATGCTTTTCCTACTTTCAAATTTTTTCATATATGGATATTCAATCATGATTTCATACTCTATATTGTAAGGTGCTAAATTTTAAAAAAATAACTCAAATTTATATATAATTATTTCATTTTATGGATAAATTAATATGGGGTTATCTTTTTTAATGATTTCAATAATTTTAAAATTATAAATCCAATATTGATTCCATCCCTAACCCTATGTCTACATATATTTATAACTTTAACGCTAACTATAACCCTAACCCTAACCCTAACACTATATGTTAATGTAAGCCTAATCATAGCACTAAAACTAATTATATTCTAACCATAATTCTAAACAAAACTCTAAAATTGAACCAAACATGAATTCTCTCCTCAATACTAATTGTAGTTATTACCCTAGTTTTAACTGTAATCCTAAATCTAATCATAACTATAAGGTAAGTGCACCAAGATAGTGAACAGAAAAGTGGCCACATGCAAAAAAAATAAAATTTCTCATAACCCGTGCGTGTTCTATGAAATTCAAAAACGTGCTAGGCTTGGTAACACCAAGCCTAGCCAAAAATAAGAAAAAAAACAAAAAGTTCCTCAAAACCCGTATGGGTTTTGAGGAACATTATATTTAATAATAAAAAAACAAGTTCCTCAAAACCCGTACGGGTTTTGAGGAAAACTTTCTCATAACCCATATTGGTTATGCAAAACTAGAAGTTTTGGCCTTGGTTATGCATAACCCGTACAGGTTATGTAGAACTAGGAACCAAAGAAGAAGTGGGGAGAGAGAGAGAGAGAGAGGGGGGGGGTATGGGTTTTGAGGAACATTATATATTTAATAATAATAAAAACAAGTTTAGGAAAAATTTCTCATAACCCGTACTGGTTATGCAAAACTAGAAGTTTTGGCTTTAGTTCTGCATAACCCGTACAGGTTATGTAGAACTAGGAACCAAAGAAGAAGTGGGGGGAGAGAGAGAGAGAGAGAGAGAGAGAGAGAGAGAGAGAGAGAGAGAGAGAGAGAGAGAGAGAGAGAGAGAGAGGGGGATAGAAAGAGAGGGAGAGAGATAGGGAAATAAAGAGAAGGGAGAGAGGGTGAGAATAGGATTGAGAGAGAGAGAGAAGGGGGGGGGGGGTATGTGCACCAAGTTGTGGTACCAAAAGGGGTCCTTAAGATGCCACTTTTTTTTTTTTCTCTGAAATCAACAAAGTTTGAACTTCAATGACAAATTGAAGATAGTTAGACTCCAAATTTGAAGATGCAACAAGAACAAGAGTCAGAGTGCTTCGAGTCTACTTTCTAAACTACTATTTCTTTTTGAAAATGGTGGAGATTAAGCGCTTCAAAAAGGGGGGCCACAAAAAGTGGTCTTGTTTTTATGCAAAAAACATAACATAATGTCTGTTGTGGCCCCCCTAAAATGTTAACTTTTTTTTTGAATTTTTAAATCACTTCAATGAGAAATTAGCTAACACGATGTAGTTTATGCCAAATTTTTCAGCTAATTTTTTAATGAGTATATGATTTTTTACTAATTTTTGAAGTGGACGCATCCTGAAAAACAAAAAATTGAGCATGCTCACCACTAAAATCATTGATAACTAATCAAAGATCAATTTTTTTTAAAATTGTGTAGAAGGGAGTCTTGTTTCTAAAAATGTAAGTTTCTTCAAAATCCGATGAATGTGTAAAAAACTATACCCAAAATAGTGCATGTTGGTTTTTAACCGAAAACGAACACACTAACAAAATAAATTATCGATGAAAGCCTTAATGAAATCAAAATATGAAAAGAATTACATGCTTGGATAGCTAAGAGAGAGATCGAGGTCTCTATGGTATTTTTTTTAGTTTTATTGAAACACGTACAAACCTGATGGAGAGTGCGACCAAAAATATGTGAAAATTTTCTAATCCTCTGTTAAAAACACGTCTCAGGCCTGAAATGGTCATCCAGCCCTTTGGGTTGGATGCCCAAGTACAATCCAACGCAAAGGGTTGGTAGTTTCCAATGCAGACCATTTGGCGAGCGCCAAATATGGCCCTCGCCCTATTTGGCGAATGCCAAATTAAAAAAATTGACTTTTCCCATTTGGCGAGCACCAAATTTGGCGTGCGTCAAATGAAAAAAGTCAACTTATTTCATTTGGCAAGCGCCAAATTTGTTGCGCACCAAATGTCCTGCATTGTCCAATTTGAAGGTTTTGTGATGCAAATTTTTCAACTTGGGCACAAGTTATGCCCATCATGAGAGGAGAATATATACATGAAATATAATATTTAAGTATAATTCACTTTAAGTTATATTTCATGTATATATTGGTAGGATGTTTGAGAGTGGTTTCAACTCTATAGGAGTTATAATGTAGATTCTTGTTTTTAGAGGATCATATTGACTTTCATACTTAGTCAAATTTCAATAATCAACATTCTCCTATTAGCATTCTTTAGATCCATATCTCGCTATCTTTATCTTCCCTAAACTCTACACTTATCTCTCTCCCTCTCTTGTCTCTCTCACTTCTCTCCCACCCTCTCTAGGTATATCCCACCCTCTCTACCTTTCATCCCTTCCTTGTACCCTAATTTATATCCTAGACTCCCTTCCTCTCTCTTCTCTCTCACTCTCTTATTATTTCTCTCCCTTCCCACACGTTTCTCTTGTTCACTACCGATTCGTTCTATCCTCTCTCTCCCCATATCTAGGGCTCTCCTTCCCTCCCTATTCACCTCACTACCTCTCCCTCCCTATATTATTACCCACCTCTCTCTCCCCCTCTAGGTTTCTCACTTATCTAATTGTCCACCCACTAGTTATCTCCCTCCCTCTCCACCTTTCTCACCCTTTCCCTTGCCCCTATCTATTTATGAACAAACTCCCTCTCTTCTCTCTCTCCAAACCTAGATCCATCTCCTCATTCTCTAGGTCTCTCGCTCCCTCCATTTCTACCTCTCCATCCATCCCCTCTTACTCATCTCTTTGTTCTTCTATCTCTTATCTTCTCTCTCCCTTACCTCTCTAGATCTATCCCTTCCTTTCTTCCCCTCTCCATTTATATATCCTCCTCCCCACTCTCTCATGACACCATATGACCCCTTAGGACACAATATGATGCATAACAACACCATATTGTGTCATAAGGGGTCATATGGTATCCTAAGGGGTCATAGGACACAATATGACCCCTAACAACCTCTTAGGGGGTTATATGACACCATATGACCCCTTAACACACTATACGACCTATAATGACACCATATGGTATCCTACGGGGTCATATGGTGTCGTAATGGGTCATATAACACCATATGACCCCTTAGCACACCATAAGACCCATAATGACACAATATGGTGTCCTATGGGTTAATAGGACACCATATGACCCTTTAGGACACCATACAACCCATAACAACACCATATGAGGGCTCATATGGTGTCCTACAGCATATGACCCCTTAGGACACCATATGACCCATAACGACACCATATGGTTCCCTATGGGGTCATCGGACACCATATGACCCCTCAGGACACCATACGACTCATAACAACACCATATTGTATCCTAAGGGGTCATATGGTGTCCTAAAGGGTCATAGGACATAATATGACCTCTAACAACCCCTTAGGGGGTCATAGGACACCATATGACCCCTTAAAACACCATATAGACCATAAAAACACAATATGGTGTCCAAAGGGCTCATATAACACCATATGACCCCTTAACGCACCATACGACCTATAAAGGACACCATATGACTCCTTAGGACACCATATGACCCATAAAGACACCATATGGTGTCCTATGGGATCATATGGTGTCCTAAGGGGTCATAGGACACCATATGACCCCTGAGGACACAATATGATCCCTAACAACACCTAAGGGGTCATATGGTGTCCTAGGGGTTCATAGGACACCATATAACCCCTTAGGACACAATATGACCCCTAACGACACCTAAGGGGTCATATGGTGTCCTAAGGGGTCATAAGACACCTAATGATTGCTTAGGACACCATACGACCCATAATGACACCATATGGTGTCCTAAGGGGTCATACCGTGTCCTAAGGGGTCATATGACACCATATGACCCCTTAAAAATAGAGAGAGAGATGGTGACCTTGAGAATGGAAAGAGACAATAAGAGAGTAAGGAAGATATATGAGAGAGTCATATGGTGTTTTATGACCCCTTAGAACACCATATGGTGTCCAAAGGGGTCATATGGTTTCCTAAGGGGTCATATGATGTCCTAAGGGGTCATATGGTGTTCTATGACCCCTTAGGACACCGCATGACTCCACATAACACCATATAACCCCTAATGACACCATATGGTGTCCTAAGGGGCCATATAGTGTGGTTAGAGGTTATGTGGTGTCCCATGGGGTCATATGGTGTTCTATAACCCCTTAGGACACCATATGACCCCTAACAACACCAAATGGTGTCCTAAGGGGTCAAATGGTGTCCTATACGGTCATATGGTATTCTATGACCCATTAAGACACCATATGACCCCTAACATCACCATATGGTGTCCTAAGGGGTCATATGGTTTCCTAAGGGGTCATATGGTGTTCTATGACCCCATACAACACCATATAATCCCTAACAACATATGGTGTCATAAGGGGTCATATGATGTTCTATGACCCCTTAGGACACCATATGACCCTTAATGACAACATATGGTGTCCTAAGGGGCCATATGGTGTTCTATGACCCCTTGGGACACTATATGAGCCCTCGAGACACCATATGACCCCTAAAAATACCATTTGGTGTCCTAAGGGGTCATATGGTGTTCTATGTCCCCTTAGGACACCATATGGTTTTGTTAGGGGTCATATGGTGTCCTAAGGGGTCATATAACACCATATGACCCCTAACGACACCATATGACCCCTAACGACACCATATGACCCCTAATGACACCATATGGTGTCGGCAGGGGTCATATGGTGTCATAAGGGATCATATGGTGTCCTAATGGGTAATAGAATATCATATGACCCCTTAGGACACCATATGATTCCTAAAGACGCCATATGACCCCTTAAGACACCATATGACCCCTAACAACACCATATTATGTCTTGAGGGGTCATATGGTGTCACAAGTTGTCATGTCATGTACTAAGATGTTAAAATAGGTCATATAGTGTCCTAGGGCGTGATAGAACACCATATGACCCCTCAGGACACCATATGACCATTTAGGACACCATATGGTCTCGTTAGGGGTCATATGGTGTCCTAAGGGGTCATATAGTGTCATTAGGGGTCATATGGTGTCCTAAGCTGTCATATGGTATTCTATGACCCATTAGGATGCCATATGAACCCTTAGGACACTATATGTTGTCATAAGGGGTCTATTGTGTTCTATGACCCCTTAGGACACCATATGTCCCCTAAGACCACCATATGGTGTCCTAAGGGGTCATATGTTGTCCTAAGGGGTCATATGGTATCCTAAGGGGCCATATGGTGTCATTAGGGGTCATATTGTGTCCTAACGTGTCATGTGGTGTTCAATGGCCCATTAGAACACCATATAGATGAAAGCCTTAAAGAAATAAAAATATGAAAATAATTACATGCTTAGATAGCTAAGAGAGAGATCGAGGTCTCTATGGTATTTTTTTAGTTTTATTGAAACACGTGCAAACCTGATGGAGAGCACGACCAATAATATGTGAAATTTTTTTAATCCTCTGTTAAAACCATGTCTCAGGCCTGAAATGGTCATCCAACCCTTTGGGTTGGATGCCCAAGTACAATCCAACCTAAAGGGTTGGTAGTTTCCAATGCAGACCATTTGGCGAGCACCAAATATGGTGCTCGCCCTATTTGGGGCTTGCCAAATGAAAAAAATTGACTTTTCCCATTTGGCGCACACCAAATTTGGCGTGCGCCAAATGAGAAAAGTCTACTTTTTTCATTTGGCGAGCACCAAATGTCCTGCATTGTCCAATTTGAAGGTTTTGTGATGCAAATTTTTTAACTTGTGCACAAGTTATACCCATCATGAGAGGAGAATATATACATGAAATATAATCTTTAAGTATAATTCACTTTAAGTTATATTTCATGTATATATTGGTAGGATTTTTGAGAGTGGTTTCAACTCTATTGGAGTTATAATGTAGATTCTTGTTTTTAGAGGATCATATTGACTTTCATACTTGGTCAAATTTTAGTAATCAACATTCTCCTATTAGCATTATTTAGATCTGTATCTCACTATCTTTATCTTCCCTAAAATCTACACCTATCTCTCTCCCTCTCTTGTCTCTCTAACGTCTCTCTCCCCTCTCTACGTATATCCCACCCTCTCTACCTTTCATCCCTTCCTTGTACCCTAATTTATATCCTTGACTTCCTTCCTCTCTCTTCTCTCTCACTCTCTTATTATTTCTCTCCCTTCCCACTCGTTTCTCTTGTTCACTGCCGACCCGTTCTATCCTTTCTCTCCCCATATCTAGGGCTCTCCTTCCCTCCCTATTCACCTCACTACCTCTCCCTCCCTATATTATTACCCACCTCTCTCTCCACCTCTAGGTTTCTCACTTATCTAATTGTCCACCCTCTAGTTATCTCCCTCACTCTCCACCTTTCTCTCCCTTTCCCTTGCCCCTATTTATTTATGAACACTCTCCCTCTCTTCTCTCTCTCCATACCTAGATCCATCTCCTCATTCTCTAGGTCTCTCGCTCCCTCCATTTCTACCTCTCCATCCATCCCCTCTTACTCATCTCTTTGTTCTTCTATCTCCTATCTTCTCTCTCCCTTCCCTCTCAAGATCTATCCCTTCCTTTCTTCCCCTCTCCATTTATATATCCTTTCCCCACTCTCTCATTATCTCAATTATTCTCTCTCTTCATTGTCTATCTCATTAACTCTCCAACCCGCCCTCTCTCCCCTCTCTAGGTTTCTGCCTCCCTTCCTCTCCACCTATCTACCTTTGCATATAGGTCTCGTTACCCACCTTTCTTTATCCCCCTCTATCTATCTCACTCCTCTCTCTAAATCTAGGTCTCTCGCCTATCTATATGTCCCCTCTATAGTTCTCTCTCTCCCTCTCTATCTCTCTCCCCCTCCTCCTTAACATACGACCCGCAACAACACCAAGTGGTGTCCTAAGGGGTCACAAGACACCATATGACCCCTTAGGACATAATATGACCCTTGAAAACACCTAAGGAGTCATATGGTGCCCTAAGGGCACACCAT
This sequence comes from Cryptomeria japonica, assembly GCF_030272615.1. Lineage (NCBI taxonomy): Eukaryota > Viridiplantae > Streptophyta > Pinopsida > Cupressales > Cupressaceae > Cryptomeria > Cryptomeria japonica. The sequence continues at coordinate 196,985,554 of NC_081409.1, read as the reverse complement.
ACGACACCTTAGGACACAATACAACCCATAACGACACCATATGATGTCCTCAGGGGTCACATGGTGTCCTAAATGGTCATAGGACACCATATGACCCCTGAGGATACAATATGACCCCTAATGACACCTAAGGGTTCATATGACACCATATGGCCCCTTAGGACATAATATGACCCTTAACGCCATCTAAGGGATCATATGGTGTCCTAAGGGGTCATAGGACACCATACAACCCATACCGATACCATATGGTGTCCTAAGGTGTCATAGGACACCATACATCCTAAGGGGTCACAGGACACCAAATGACCCCCGAGGACACCATATGACCCATATTGACACTATATGGTGTGCTAAGGGGTCATATGGTGTCCTAAGGGGTCATAGGACACCATATGACCCTTTAGAACACAATATGACCCCTAACAACACCTAAGGGGTCACAGGACACCATATGACCCCTTAGGAGACAATATGAACCCTAACGACACACAAGGGGTTATATAGTGTCCTAAGGGGTCATAGAACACTATATGACCCCTTAGGACACCATATAACCAAGAACGACACCATATCATGTCCTAAGGGATCACATAGTGTTCTAAGGGATCATAGGACACCATACAACCCATAACGACACCATATGGTGTCCTAAGAGGTCATAGGATCGCATATGATTCCTAAGGGGTCATAAGACACCTAATGATTGCTTAGGACACCATACGACCCATAATGACACCATATGGTATCCTAAGGGGTCATATCGTGTCCTAAGGGGTCATATGACACCATATGACCCCTTAAAAATAGAGAGACTGATGGTGACCTTGAGAATGGAAAGAGACAATAAGAGAGTAAGGAAGATATATGAGAGAGTCGTGTGGTGTTTTATGACCCCTTAGAACACCATATGACCCCTAACAACACCACATGGTGTCCAAAGGGGTCATATGGTTTCCTAAGGGGTCATATGATATCCTAAGGGGTCATATGGTGTTCTATGACCCCTTAGGACACCACATGACCCCACATGACACCATATGACCCCTAATCACACCATATGGTGTGGTTAGAGGTTATGTGGTGTCCCAAGGGGTCATATGGTGTTCTATAACCCCTTAGGAAACCATATGACCCCTAACAACACCAAATGGTGTCCTAAGGGTCAGATGGTGTCCTATATGGTCATATGGTGTTCTATGACCCCTTAAGACACCATATGACACCTAACATCACCATATGGTGGCCTAAGGGGTCATATGGATTCCTAAGGGGTCATATGGTGTTCTATGACCCCTTAGGACACCATATGACCCCATACAATACCATATAATCCCTAACAACAACATATGGTGTCATAAGGGGTCATATGATGTTGTATGACCCCTTAGGATACCATATGACCCTTAAAGACAACATATGGTGTCCTAAGGGGTCATATGGTGTTCTATGACCCCTTGGGACACTATATGAGCCCTCGAGACACCATATGACTGCTAAAAATACCATATGGTGTCCTAAGGGGTCATATAGTGTTCTATGTCTCCTTAGGACACCATATGACCCCTCACGATACCATATGGTGTCCTAAGGGGTCATAAAACACCATATTACCCCTAACGACATCAGATGACCCCTTAGGACACCATATGGTTTTGTTAGGGGTCATATCGTGTCCTAAGGGGTCATATAACACCATATGACCCCTAACGACACCATATGACCCCTTAGGACACCATATGACCCCTAATGACACCATATAGTGTCGGCAGGGGTCATATGGTGTCATAAGGGATCATATGGTGTCCTAATGGGTAATAGAATATCATATGACCCCTTAGGACACCATATGGTTTTGTTAGGGGTCATATCGTGTCCTAAGGGGTCATATAACACCATATGACCCCTAACGACACCATATGACCCCTTAGGACACTATATGACCCCTAATGACACCATATAGTGTCGGCAGGGGTCATATGGTGTCATAAGGGATCATATGGTGTCCTAATGGGTAATAGAATATCATATGACCCCTTAGGACACCATATGATTCCTAACGACACCATATGACCCCTTAAGACACCATATGACCCCTAACAACACCATATTGTGTCTTGAGAGGTCATATGGTGTCACAAGTTGTCATGTCATGTACTAGGATGTTGAAATGGGTCATATAGTGTCCTAGGTCATGATAGAACACCATATGACCCCTCAGGACACCATATGACCCTTTAGGACACCATATGGTGTCGTTAGGGGTTATATGGTGTCTTAAGGGGTCATATAGTGTCATTAGGGGTCATATGGTGTCCTAAGTGGTCATATGGTATTCTATGACCCATTAGGATGTCATACGACCCCTTAGGACACCATATGAGCCCTAACGACACCATATGGTGTCGTTAGGGGTCATATGGTGTCTTAAGGAGTCATATGTTGTCATAAGGGGTCTATGGTGTTCTATGACCCCTTAGGACACCATATGTCCCCTAAGACCACCATATGGTGTCCTAAGGGGTCATATGGTGTCCTAAGGGGTCATATGGTGTCATTAGGGGTCATATTGTGTCCTAAGGGGTCATATGGTGTTCAATGACCCCTTAGAACACCATATAGATGAAAGCCTTAATGAAATCAAAATATGACAAGAATTACATGCTTGGATAGCTAAGAGAGAGATTGAGGTCTCTATGGTATTTTTTTTAGTTTTATTAAAACACGTGCAAACTTGATGGAGAGCACGACCAAAACTATGTGAAAATTTTCTAATCCTCTGTTAAAAACATGTCTCGGGCCTGGCATGGTCATCCAACCCTTTGGGTTGGATGCCCAAGTACAATCAAACCCAAAGGGTTGGTAGTTTCCAATGTAGACCATTTTGGTGCTCACCCTATTTGGCGCTTGCCAAATGAAAAAAATTGACTTTTCCCATTTGGCGCACACCAAATTTGGTGTGCGCCAAATGAGAAAAGTCCACTTTTTTCATTTCGCCGGCGCCAAATTTGGCGCGCACCAAATGTCCTGCATTGTCCAATTTAAAGGTTTTATGATGCAAATTCTTCAACTTGGGCAAAAGTTATACCCATCATGAGAGGAGAATACATACATGAAATATAATATTTAAGTATAATTCACTTTAAGTTATATTTCATGTATATATTGGTAGGATGTTTGAGAGTGGTTTAAACTCTATAGGAGTTATAATGTAGATTCTTATTTTTAGAGGATCATATTGACTTTCATACATAGTCAAATTTCAGTAATCAACATTCTCCTATTAGCATTCTTTAGATCCGTATCTCACTATCTTGATCTTCCCTAAACTCTACACCTATCTCTCTCCCTCTCTTGTCTCTCTCACTTCTCTCTCCCCTCTCTACCTTTCATCCCTTCCTTGTACCCTAATTTATATCCTTGACTCCCTTCCTCTCTCTTCTCTCTCACTCTCTTATTATTTCTCTCCCTTCCCACTTGTTTCTCTTGTTCACTATCGATCCGTTCTATCCTCTCTCTCCCCATATCTAGGGCTCTCCTTCCCTCCCTATTCACCTCACTACCTCTCCCTCCCTATATTATTACCCACCTCTCTCTCCCCATCTACGTTTCTCACTTATCTAATTGTCCACCCTCTAGTTATCTCTCTCCCTCTCCACCTTTCTCTTCCTTTCCCTTACCCCTATCTATTTATGAACACTCTCCCTCTCTTCTCTCTCTCCAAACCTAGATCCATCTCTTCATTCTCTAGGTCTCTTGCTTCCTCCTTTTCTACCTCTGCATCCATCCCCTCTTACTCATCCCTTTGTTCTTCTATGTCTTATCTTCTCTCTCCCTTCCCTCTCAAGATCTATCCCTTCCTTTCTTCCCCTCTCCATTTATATATCCTTCCCCCACTCTCTCATTATCTCAATTATTCTCTCTCTTCATTGTCTAGCTCATTAACTCTCCAACTTGCCCTCTCTCCCCTCTCTAGTTTTCTACCTCCCTTCCTCTCCACCTATCTACCTTTGCATATAGGTCTTGTTACCCACCTCTCTTTATCCCCCGCTATCTATCTCACTCCTCTCTCTAAATCTATGTCTCTCGCCTATCTATATGTCCGCTCTATAGTTTTGTCTCTCGCTCTCTATCTCTCTCTCCCTCCTCCTTAACATAGGACCCACAACAACACCAAGTGGTGTCCTAAGGGGTCACAAGACACCTTATGACCCCTTAGGACATAATATGACCCCTGACAATACCTAAGGAGTCATATGGTGCCCTAAGGGCACACCATATGACACCTTAGGACAATACAACCCATAACGACACCATATGATGTCCTCAGGGGTCACATGGTGTCCTAAATGGTCATAGGACACCATATGACCCCTGAGTATACAATATGACTCCTAATGACACCTAAGGGGTCATATGACATGATATGGCCCCTTAGGACATAATATGACCCTTAACAACATCTAAGGGATCATATGGTGTCCTAAGGGGTCATAGGACACCATATGACCTCTTAGGACACCATACAACCCATACCAAAACCATATGGTGTCCTAAGGTGTCATAGGACACCATACGACTCATAACAACACCATATGGTGTCCTAAGGGGTCACAGGACACCAGATGAACCCTGAGGACACCATATGACCCATATTGACACTATATGGTGTGCTAAGGGGTCATATGGTGTCCTAAGGGGTCATAGGACACCATATGACCCTTTAGAACATAATATGACCCCTAATGACACCTAAGGGGTCATATGGTGTCCTAAGGGGTCATAGGACACCATATGACCCCTTAGGAGACAATATGAACCCTAACAACATGTAAGGGGTTATATAGTGTCCTAAGGGGTCATAGAACACTATATGACCCCTTAGGACACCATATAACCTAGAATGACACCATATCATGTCCTAAGGGGTCACATAGTGTTCTAAGGGATCATAGGACACCATATGACCCCTTAGGACACCATACAACCCATAACGACACCATATGGTGTCCTAAGGGGTCATAGGATACCATAGGATCCATTATTACACAATATAATCCCTAATGACACCTAAGGGGTCATATGGTGTCCTATGGGGTCATAGGGCACCATATGACCCCTTAGGACACAATACGATGCATAACAACACCATATTGTGTGATAAGGGGTCATATGGTATCCTAAGGGGTCATAGGACACAATATGACTCCTTAGGACACAATATGACCCCTAACAACCCCTTAGGGGGTTATATGACACCATATGACCCCTTAGCCCACTATACAACCTATAATCACACCATATGGTGTCCTAAGGGGTCATATGGTGTCCTAATGGGTCATATAACACCATATGACCCCTAAGCACACCATAAGACCCATAATGACACCATGTGGTGTCCTAAGGGGTAATAGGACACCATATGACCCTTTAGGACACCATACAACCCATAACAACACCATACGAGGGGTCATATGGTGTCCTACACCATATGACCCCTTAGGACACCATATGACCCATAACGACACCATATTGTATCCTAAAGGGTCATATGGTGCCCTAAGGTGTCATTAAACACCATATGACCCCTCGCAACACCATACGACTCATAACAACACCATATTGTATCCTAAGGGGTCTTATGGTGTCCTAAAGGGTCATAGGACACAATATGACCTCTAACAACCCCTTAGGGGGTCATAGGACACCATATGACCCCTTAAAACACCATATAGCCCATAACAACACAATATGGTGTCCTAAGGGGTCATATAACACCATATGACCCTTTACCACACCATACGACCCATAAAGGACACCATATGGTGTCCTTCATCTGACACCATATGACTCCTTAGAATACCATATGACCCATAAAGACACCATACGGTGTCCTATGCGATTATATGGTGTCCTAAGGGGTCATAGGACACCATATGACCCCTTAGGACACAATATTATTCCTAGCAACACCTAAGGGGTCATATGGTGTCCTAGGGGTTCACTGGACACCATATAACCCCTTAGGATACAATATGACCCCTAACAACACCTAAGGGGTCATATGGTGTCCTAAGGGGTCATAAGACACCTAATGATTGCTTAGGACACCATACGACCCATAATGACACCATATGGTGTCCTAAGGGGTCATATCGTGTCCTAAGGGATCATATGACACCATATGACCCGTTAAAAATAGAGAGAGAGATGATGACCTTGAGAATGGAAAGAGACAATAAGAGAGTAAGGAAGATATATGAGAGTCATATGGTGTTTTATGACCCCTTAGAACACCATATGACTCTCTCATATATCTTCCTTACTCTCTTATTGTATCTTTCCATTCTCAAGGTCACCATCTCCCTCTCTATTTTTAAGGGGCCATATGACCCCATATGACCCATTAAAAATAGAGAGAGAGATGGTGACCTTGAGAATGGAAAGAGACAATAAGAGAGTAAGGAAGATATATGAGAGAGTCATATGGTGTTTTATGACCCCTTAGAACACCATATGACCCCTAACAACACCATATGGTGTCCAAAGGGGTCATATGGTTTCCTAAGGGGTCATATGATTCCTAAGGAGTCATATGGTGTTCTATGACCCCTTAGGACACCACATGATCCCACATAACACCATATGACCCCTAATGACACCATATGGTGTCCTAAGGGGCCATATGGTGCGGTTAGAGGTTATATGGTGTCCCATGGGGTCATATGGTGTTCTATAACCCCTTAGGACACCATATGACCCATAACAACACCAAATGGTGTCCTAAGGGGTCAGATGGTGTCCTATATGGTCATATGGTGTTCTATGACCCCTTAAGACACCATATGACACCTAACATCACCATATGGTGTCCTAAGGGGTCATATGGTGTTCTATGACCCCTTAGGATACCATATGACCCCATACAATACCATATAATCCCTAAAAACAACATATGGTGTCACAAAGGGTCATATGATGTTCTATGACCCCTTAGGACACCATATGACCCTTAATGACAACATATGGTGTCCTAAGGGGTCATATGGTGTTCTATTACCCCTTGGGACACTATATGAGCCCTCGAGACACCATATGACCCCTAAAAATACCATATGGTGTCCTAAGGGGTCATATGGTGTTCTATGTCCCCTTAGGACACCATATGACCCCTCAAGACACCATATGGTGTCCTAAGGGGTTTTGTGGTGTCCTAAGGGGTCATAAAACACCTAAGGGGTCATAAAACACCATATTACCCCTAACAACATCAGATGACCCCTTAGGACACCATATGGTTTTGTTAGGGGTCATATGGTGTCCTAAGGGGTCATATAATACCATATGACCCCTAATGACACCATATGACCCCTTAGGACACCATATGACCCCTAGTGACACCATATGGTGTCGTCAGGGGTCATATGGTGTCATAAGGGATCATATGGTGTCCTAATGGGTAATAGAATATTATATGACCCCTTAGGACACCATATGATTCCTAACGACACCATATGACCCCTTAAGACACCATATGACCCCACATGACACCATGTGGTGTCCTAAGGGGTCATATGGTTTCCTAAGGGGTCATATGATGTCCTAAGGGGTCATATGGTGTTCTATGACCCCTTAGGACACCAAATGACCCCACATGACACCATATAACCGTTAATGACACCATATGGTGTGCTAAGGAGCCATATGGTGTGGTTAGAGGTTATATGGTGTCCCATGGGGTCATATGGTGTTCTATAACCCCTTAGGACACCATATGAACCCTAATAGCACCAAATTGTGTCTTAAGGGTTCAGATGGTGTCCTATATGGTCATATGGTGTTCTATGGTCATATGGTATTCTATGACTCCTTAAGTTACCATGTGACCCCTAACAACACCATATTGTGTCTTGAGGGGTCATATGGTGTCACAAGTTGCCATGTCATGTACTAGGATGTTAAAATGGGTCATATAGTGTCCTAGGGTGTGATAGAACACCATATGACCCCTCAGGATACCATATGACCCTTTAAGACACCATATGGTGTCGTTAGGGGTCATATGGTGTCCTAAGGGGTCATATAGTGTCATTAAGGGTCATATGGTGTCCTAAGCGGTCATATGGTATTCTGTGACCCATTAAGATGCCATATGACCCCTTAGGACACCATATGACCCCTAACGACACCATATGGTGTCTTTAGGGGTCATATGGTTTCTTAAGGGGTCATATGTTGTCATAAGGGGTCTATGGTGTTCTATGACCCCTTAGGACACCATATGTCCCCTAAGACCACCATATTATGTCCTAAGGGGTCATATGGTGTCCTAAGGGGTCATATGGTGTCATTAGGGGTCATATTGTGTCCTAGGGGCTCATATGGTGTTCAATGACCCCTTAGAACACCATATGACCCCTAACGACACCATATGGTGTCCTAAGGGGTCTTATGGTCTCCTTAGGGGTCATATAGTGTTATATGACCCCTTAAGACACCATATGACCCCTTAGCGCATGTGATATGGTTTTGTTAGGGGCATATGGTATCCTAAGGGGTCATATGGTATTCTATGACCCATTAGGACACCATATGACCCCTAACAACACCATATGGTGTTGTTAAGGGTCATATGGTGTCCTAAGGGATCATAAGGTGTCCTAAGGGGTTATATGATGTTTTATGACCCCTTAGGACACTATCTGACCCTTTAGGATACCATATGACCTCTAAGAGAACTATATGGTGTCCTAAGGGCTCATATGGTGTTGTTAGGGGTCATATGGTGTGCTAAGGGGTCATATGGTATTCTATGTACCATTAGGATGCCATATGACCCCTAACAACACCATATGGTGTGTTAAGGGGTCATATGACATTGTTAGAGGTCATATGATGTCCTAAGGAATCATATGGTGTTCTATGACCCCTTAGGACACCATATGACCGCTTAGGACACAATATGATGTCATGAGGAGTCATATGGTGTCGTATGGGATTATATGGTGTCCTGAGGGCTCATATGGCATCCCAAGGGGTCATATAACACCATATGACCCCTTAGGACACCATATGTTGTCATTAGGGGTTATACAGTGTCCCAAGGGGTCATAGAACACCATATGACCTCTTAGGACACTATATGGTGTATGGGGTCATATGGTGTCCTAAGGGGTCATAGAATACCATATGACCCCTTAGGATACCATATGACCCCTTAGGAAATCATATGACCCCTTACGACACTATATGGTGACGTTAGGGGTTATATGGTGTCCTAAGGGGTCATAGAATACCATTTGACCTTGTAGGACACTATATGACCCCTTAAGACACCATATGCCATATCCTAAGGGTTCATATAGTGTCTCAAGGGGTCATAGAATACCATATTACCCCTAAGGACACCATATGACCCCTTAGGACCCCATATGGTGCTTTTAGGGGTCATATGGTGTCCTAAGGGGTCATAGAACACCATATGACCCCTAATGACACCATATGACCCCTCATGACACCATATGGTGGTCTTAGGGGTCATATGGTGTACTAAGGGGTAATAGAACACCATATGATCCCTTATGACACCATATGACCCCTTTATGACCCCTAACGACACCATATGGTGTTGTTAGGGGTCATATGATGTCCTAAGGGGTCATATGACATCCTAATGGGTCATAGAATACCATATGACCCCTTAGGACACCATATGACCCTTAATGACACCATATGACCCCTCAAGACACCATATGACCTCTTAAGACACCATATCATGTCGTTAGAGGTCACCATATGACCCCTCAGGACACCATATGACCTCTTAAGACACCATATCGTGTCGTTAGGGGTCATATGGTGTCTTTAGGGGTCATATGGTGTTCTATTACTCCCTATGACACCATATGACCCCTTTTAATATTCTAGTACATGACATGACCACTTGTGACACCATATGACCTCTCAAGACACAATATGGTGTCGTTAGGGGTCATATGGTGTCCTAAGGGGTCATATGGTGTCGTTGGGGTTCATATGGTGTCTTAAGGGGTCGTAGGGTATTTTATGAACCATTTGGGCACCATATGACCCCTTCGGACATCATATGGCCCCTAACAACACCATGTGACCCCTTAGGCACCATATGACCCCTAATGACACCATATGGTGTCATAAGGGGTCGTAGAATACCCTATGACCCCGGACACTATATGGTGTTGTTAGGGGTCATATGGTGTCATTAGGGATCATATGGTGTCCTAACGGGTCATATGATGTCCTTAGGGGTCATAAAACACCAAATGACCCCTTAGGACACCATATGGTGTCGTTAGGGCTCATATGGTGTTCTAAGAGATCATATGGTATCCTAAGGGGTCATAGAACACCATATGACCCCTTAGGACACCATATGACCCGTAGTGACACCATATGACCCCTTAGGACACCATATGACTTGTAATGACACCATATGTCATATGGTTTCCTAAGGGGTCATATGGCCCACCATGCTCGTGCACATACCCAGATGGGCTATATAGAGATATAAGATACCTAGAGGGGGAGAGACCTATATAGGGTGAGAGAGAGAGAGGGTTGAGATAGATGGAGGGGGATAGAGAGAGGTTGGTAATGAGATATGGATGGAGATGTAGAGAGGTGGAAAGGGAATGAGGGAGAAACCTAGAGAGGGTGTGATGTAAAGCTGATGATGTAGATGGTAAAGAGAGAATAAGAATTAGTAGGGAAGGGAGAGAGAGAGAGAGATGGGGATAAGGAGGGAGAGGGAGATAGAGAGGGAGAGGGGAAGAAAATAATGGAGATGCCTATAAATGGGAGGGACAGATAAGAGGTGAGATGAAATAATAAAGAGAGAGAAGAGTATGAGGGGATTGAGGGAGAGGTAGACATGGAGGGACCATAAGACCTAGGGAAGGAGATGATGTAGAGGTGGGGGGAAGCGAGAAGAGGAGGAGAGAGTTAAAAAATAAATAGGCGTAAAGGGGGAGGGAGATATAGGGGAAGAGAGAGAGAGAGAGAGAGAGAACTAGAGAGGGGACAAATAGATAGGTGAGAGAACTATATTGAGAAAGAGAGATGAGAGACCTAGATGACAAGAGAGAGGAATGAGATAGATAGAGGGGGGGGGGAGAGAGAGGTAATTAATGAGACATGATACAGAGGTAGATAGGTGGAGAAGAAGGAAGTGGTAAACCTAGAGAGGTGTGAGAGAGTTGATGACATAGAATGTAGAGAGAGAGAATAAAAGAGGAAGATAGAATTAAAAAGTGGGGGAGTGAGATATATATGGGGGTATGTATGGATGGGGAGGTAGAGAGGGAAAGGGGAAGAAATGAAGGGAGCAACCTAGAGAAGGGAGGGAGGGAGAAGAGAAGAGATAGAAGAGCAAAGAGAGGAGTAAGAGGGGATGGATGGAGATGTAGACATGGAGGGAGTGAGAGACCTATGGAAGGAGGAGATAAAAAGGTTAGGGGAGGAAGAGAAAAGGAGGAAGTTCATAAAGTGATAGGGCTAAGGAGGAGGGAGAGAGAGGTAGAGAGGGACATAGAGAACTATAGAGGGGGCATATAGATAGGTGAGAGATCTAGATGGACAGAGAGGGGTGAGATAGATAGAGGGGGATAAAGAGAGGTGGGCAATGAGACCTATATGCAAAGGTAGATAGGTGGAGAGGAAGGGAGGGAGAAACGTAGAGACGGGAGATAGGGTGGGACAGAGAGGTAATGCCCTAGACAATGAAGATAGAGAATAAGAGAGGAAGAGAGAAGATGAGACAGTGGGAGAGGGAGATAGAGAGGGAGAGAGGAAGAAAGGAAGGTAGAGACTAGGAGAGGGGAGGGAGGGAAAATAGAAGAGATAGAAGAACAAAGAGATGAGTAAGAGGAGACGGATAGAGAGGTAGACATGGAGGGACTATGAGACCTAGAGAATGAGGAGATAGAAAGGTTTGGAGAGAGAGAGAGAGAGAGAGAGAGAGAGTTCATAAATAGATAGAGGTAAGGAGAAGGGAGAGAAAGGTGGAGAGGGAGAGAGAGAACTAGAGGGTGGACAATTAGATAAGTGAGAAACTTGGAGGGGGAGAGAAAGGTGGGTAATAATATAGGGAGGGAGAGACGGTGAGGTGAATAGTGAGGGAGGGACAACCCTATATATGGGGAGAGAGAGGATAAAAGGGATAGGTAGTGACCAAGAGAAAGGAGTGGGAGGGGAGAGAAACATTAAGGGCGTGAGAGAGAAGAGAGAGGGAGAGAGTCAAGGATAAAGAAGCGAGAGAGACAAGAGAGGGAGAGAGATAGGTCTAGAGTTTGGGGAAGATAAAGAGAGTGAGATACATAGCTAAAGGATGCTAATGGGATCATGTTGATTATTGAAATTTGACTAAGTCTGAAATTTTATATGATCCTCTAAAAACTAGAATCTACATTATAAGTCCTATAGAGCTATACTTAAATTTTATATTTCATTTATATATTCTCCTTCGGGGGTGGATTTAACTTGTGCCCAGATTGAAAAATCTACACACTCACAAAACCTTCACATTGGACAATGTAGAAAATTTGGCGGGCACCAAATTTGGTGCTCGCCAAATGCAAAAAATTGACTTTTCACATTTGGCGGGCGCCAAATGTGAAAATTCAAGTTTTGCATTTGGCGAGCGTCAAATTTGGTGCGCGCCAAATGTGAAAATTCAAAATTTTGCATTTGGCGAGCGTCATATTTGGCGCTTGCCAAATGGTTTTCTTGGGAGAATACCAACCTATAGGTTTGGACGACCTTTTCATGCCAATGACACATTTTTATGAAAAAGTAAGAAGTGGCACCTTTATGGTACCACAACTTGGTGCACTTATCCGGGGAGGGAGAGAGAGTTAGAGACGGAGAGAGAAGGGGATAGGAAGAGAGGGAGAGAGATAGGGAAAATTAGAGAAGGGAGAGAGGGTGAGAATAGGATTGAGAGAGAGAGAGAGAGAGAGAGTAAGGGGTAGGAAGAGGGATAAAATAGTATAAGGAGAGGGGTAGGGAGAGAGAGAGAGAGAGAGAGAGAGAGAGAGTGGGATAGGAAGAGAGGGAGAGGGGGAGGGAGAGAGAGAGTTAGAGAGAGAGTAGGGGGTAGGAAGAGAGATAGAATAGGATAAGGAGAGGGGGAAGGAGAGAGAGTTAGAGACAAAGAGAGAAGGGGATACAAAGAGAGGGACAAAGATAGGGAAAGAAAGAGAAGGGAGAGAGGGTGAGAATAGGATTAATAGAGAGAGAGAGAGTAGGGAGTAGGAAGAGAGAAATAGAATAGGATAAGGAGAGAGAGAGACAGACAGACAGAGACAGAGAGAGACAGAGAGAGAGAGAGAGAGAGACAGAGAGACAGAGAGAGAGAGAGAGAGAAGGGGATAGGAAGAGATAAATATAATAGGATAAGGAGAGGGGGAGGGAGTTATAGAGAGAGAGAGAGAGAGAGAGAGAGAGAGAGAGAGAGAGAGAGAGAGAGAGAGTAGTGGGTAGGAAGAGAGGGATAAAATAATATAACAAGAGGGGTAGGGAGAGAGTTAGAGAAAAAGAGAGAGTAGGGGGTAGGAAGAGAGGGATAGAATAGTATAACGAGAGGGGCAGGGAGAGAGTTAGAGAAAAAGAGAGAAGGGGAGAGAGAGAGAGAGAGAGAGAGAGAGAGAGAGAGAGAGAGAGTAGGGGTAGGAAGAGAGGGATAAAATAATATAACGAGAGGGGTAGGGAGAGAGTTAGAGAAAAAGAGAGAGAGTAGGGGGTAGGAAGAGAGGGATAGAATAGTATAACGAGAGGGGTGGGGAGAGAGTTAGAGAAAAAGAGAGAAGGGGGGGGGAGAGAGAGAGAGAGAGAGAGAGAGAGAGAGAGAGAGAGAGAGAGAGAGAGAGAGAGAGAGAGAGAGAGGGTAGGGGGTAGGAAGATAGGGATATGATAGGATAAGGAGAGAGGGAGGGAGAGAGACTTAGAGACAAAGAGAGAAGGGGATAGGAAGAGAGGGAGAGAGATAGGGAAAGAGAGAGAGAGAGAGAGAGAGAGAGAGAGAGAGAGAGAGAGAGAGAGAGAGAGAGAGAGTAGGGGATATGAAGAGGGATAGAATAGGATAAGAAGAGGGGGAGGGAGAGAGAGTTAGGGACAAAGAGAGAAGGGGATAGGAAGAGAGGGAGAGAGGGTGAGAATAGGATTAAGAGAGAGAGAGTAGGGGGTAGGAAGAGAGGGATAGAATAGGATAAGGAGAGGGGGAGGGAGAGAGTGTTAGAGATAGAGAGATAAGGGGATAGGAAGAGAGTGAGAGAGATAGGGAAAGAAAGAGAAGGGAGAGAGGGTGAGAATAGGATTGAGAGAGAGAGAGAAGGGGATAGGAAGAGAGGGAGAGAATGGGATAAGGAGAGGGGGTGAGAAAGACAGTTAGAGAGAGAGAGTAGGGGGAGAGGGGGTAAGATAGAGAATAGGGAATAAGAAGAGAGGGAGAGAATATGATAAGGAGAGGGGGAGGGATAGAGGGGGAGAGAGAGAGAGAGAGAGGAGAGGGAGAGAGAGAGAGAGAGAGAGAGAGAGAGAGAGAGAGAGAGAGAGAGAGTACATGAGAAGTAGGAGAGGGTGAGAGACATGAGGTAGAGAGAGAAGGAGAAGGAGAAGAGGGTGAGAGACTTGGTAGAGAGAGAAGTGTGAGGGGGAGAGAGATGAGATAGAACTAAAGAAGGATAATTAGGGCTCGTAATAGATAGAGACGGTGATGGGGGAAGGAAGACTAGAGAGAGGAAAAGAAGAGAGACATGCATGTATACAAACATATACACATATATCTATATAAATATATGTATATATAACTATAGATATGCATATATACATACATAAACACATATTATATATGTATGTCTATACATGTGTGCAGTATATGCTAAGTTTACAAGCATACATTTTGATGTCTTCATAACCCGTACATAATTTTGGGTTTTCATAACCCGTATGGGTTTTGTGAAACTCAAAATGATGGTTTTAGTTCTACATAACCCATATATGTAGAACTATGAATGGTAACTTTTGTTTTTCAAAACCCGAGCGGGTTATCTTGCACATCAGAACCCATGCCAGTTTTGGCTTGGTAAGAGGGTTGGAAAACGACCCTAAGGCTTGCAAGCCCATTTTCCCTCCATTTTTGTCCCTTTACATGTTTTTTCATCTTCCAACATGATTTCTTGACTTCATCATCATCAAGTTTACAAATGATCAAGTGGGTATCTCTAAAATTACCACCATAATCTCACATGTCTTCTCATCTTTCTGACCATATAAATTTTTCTATTTTTAGACAATATTAGCATAGTAAACTTTAATTTTCTTTACCAATGCCTTGACAATCCTCACAGACATACTTCTACCATTTTTTTAATAAATTTTGATATACTTGACCAAATTCAAAATAAATTACATATTATTGTTCTACACTAGATTCTATACAATAAAAAAAAATCATTTTCGATTATTTTGATGCAAGTTATGCCCAACGCACTAACAGGTACCAAATTTTCAAGATGCGATCACTTCAAAAAATTATAAAAAAAAAATACTCAACGAAAAATTACAAAAAAATACACAACTTCTAGATCTCAATATTACCTATCATCCTACCAAAGGGTTTTGGAAAATACTAAATCTAATTATATATTTTGTGCAACACACGAAAACAACTATGTTATGTTTTTCAGAAGAAAAAAAACCAGGAACATTTTTTCGTGCAAGAGAGATTTGACCCTCTTAATCTTATCCAATTTTTTTTTAAAATAGTAGTTTAGAAACTAGATTCAAAGTAATACGATTCTTATTATTTTCTCAACTCCTAGTTTTGAGTGTGTGACCTTCGAATATCTCTTTGAAGTTCAGGTTTACCTATTTTTAGAAAAAAAAAAAAGTGGCCACTTATACCCCCCTTTTTGTTCATCAACTTGGTGCTCTTACCCTATAATATTAATTATAAACCTAACATCAACCTTAATTCTCACCGTAATTCTTATCGTATTTCTAATCTTAATTCTAAATCAAAATGTAACCCTAATTCTAATGGTAGTCCTAACCCTAACCTTATTTCTAAGCTAAATTCTAATGCTAACCTTATTTTGGATATTAACATATTTGAGGGGATGCCTAATTTTAGAAACTACTGGAAACTAGCTAGATTGAATGTGAGCAAAGGAATGAAGACCCCTATTCGGCTAACGACTTCCAAAAGGCAGATGACCTTCTCAAGATAAATTGGGGAGAAACGTCTGAAAGACCTTATTCAACATAATCATCTGCTAGCCCTACATGCAATGAAGTCTATTTTGGGAGATGGATTTATAAACACAAACCATAGATATCAAGTCAATTCTGACATCTCTTCAACATTTTTGGCAATTTCACTGGACCTAGAGTTGAGTAAGGAAAATGCAAAACTTCTATTGGAGAAGGTATTTAAAAGGAAGATCTTGGGAGGGATAGATGATGTGCCGATGAACTTAGATAATCAAGGGATCACCATACCCAAGGACTACTACAAAATATTTGAAGAGATGCCAAAGTTTCCCCTAATTTTGACCAATAATGAGCTGGAGTACCAAGGCAATAAGCCTTCAGTAACAAGAGGATTGGAGTATCTATAGAATTGGATGAAGATTGAAGAAAATGTGGATCCAGATTGGATCAAAATCTACATTCGACTCGAAGGACTTGAAGGGAAAATGTAGGTGGAGTCTCTAGACATGGTGGCAATTTCAAATAATGAAGATATGCTAGACTTTGATTGAGGTTAGGATGGTTGTTCTCTGGTTAAGATTTTATGCTTTGTTCTATCTGTACACTGAGACTGTTTTAGGGCTAGTTGATTCATTTTTTCATGGGATCTTGGATATGTGGTTAGTAGACTTTTTAGAATGTAGGGAACAATGTTTATAGAATGTTAAGATAAGTGGGATATATGGTAATGTGGATATGCAATAGACTCTATAATTTTGAGTGGGATATTATTATAATATGGATATGCTATAAACTATGTAATGTTTAAGCTTTAGTTAATAATTAAAATGGGTGTTGGCCCTTCCAGATATTGACCAATCAACAAAAAAAAAAAAAAAAATCCCGATTGTAATTGTAATCCTCACATAAACACAACCAATATTCTAGTCCTAACCCTAAACCTAGTAAAACATTAGAATTTAAAAATCAATTAGCCTAATAAAAAATGAAAAAGATTAAATATATTGTAGATTATTGCAATTTATTTTTGCAAACAATATGTTACAATTTAATCTTTACAAATTTATTTAATATTCTAATTTATAATAAATACAATATTTATTTGTTTTTGAATCTCTATTTTAGATAAATATAAAATTAGGAAATTTAGAAATAAACATTAAATGAAAAAAATTAAAATAATACGATTTATAAAAATAAAATTTCACCTATAAGTAAAAATATTTAAAATAATTATTTTCTATTTTTCAATTAAAATTCATTAAACACTAAATGAGTCAATAGAAATTTACAGATGATCAATATATGAAATGAGAAATAAAATAAATAATAAGTTTGTAATAGATGCAATGATATAGCATTCAAAAATATAAATAACCAATTACACATTGGCAAGTGTGGTTTCTTCTATTTTAACCAATGGTGGATTTTTCTAATGCGAGTGATGCATTTCTATCACTTCCCTCTAGGTATGTGGATCCAAGTCACATGCCTAATATACAATATTGTGGCTAGTCATTATTACTTGTATTTTATTTTGATGTAAAAGTGGAATGAGTGAATTAAATACATTGTAGGGTATAGTTGTTGCTTTAGTGGGCAATACAAATTTGAGAAACGAAGACAATGTATTCATAATAAAAAGACTACGAGACAGTGAGGTGGGATCTCTTCTATTTCAACCATTAGTTGATTTTTCTAATGTGAGTCATGCATTTTATTTAGTCATTTATCACTTCCTTAGAAGGTATGTGCATCTAAGTCAAATGCCTAAGATAAATTAGAATGAAGCAAACACGTTCTAGAGCATAGGTATTGCATTATAGAGAGACACTAAAATGGAAATGGGAATATGAGAGTGAATTTTTTTTTTTTTTTTCATAATAAGAATATTTCTATATGCAGACACATAATTTTTATTGTATCTAAAGTTTTTTAAAAATTATATTTGACTAATTATTTAATTATCTAAAGTTTATACTCAACAACATATGAAATACACATATTTTTTCACAATTTAGGGGAAAGGACCCAATAGTTGTGCACCCTAACTTCGCGCTTCTCAAAATCCTACGTGGAAATTTCAAATCACTCCTATTTTTTTACAGCAACTTACTTGGCAAGTCCCCTGCTTATAACTAAGGTTTCAGGGCCACATCATCAAATATGATGCCACATCAACATGCTTTTTGCCAAAGTGTCCAAAACAGCCCCCCAAAAAGTGAGACCAATAGGTGGGCAAAAGAGGCCCAATACTTGTGCAGCTGATGTGGCATCACATGATTGGTTACTTTTCACAACAAATGATATATTTCATACAACTATTGGTACAATGTTATACAAAGGTTGGACATTAAATCAGCAAGAATTGAGGTATTAAATCAACAACTTTATCACAAGAATTGGAACACGCTCAACTACTCAGTTCTTTCCCCTAGAAAACTAACATGTTTGAATTTTATTTGATTAACTCTAAAACAATCGCATAAAATTTTGAACTTTAGAGATCTTATGATTCTCTTATATTTTATTTCACTCTGCAGATATACATCAAAGTTTATATTTATAGATAATAAAGACAGTTTTCTTCTTGGGGCCTTCTCTAATTTAACTCCTCTCCTCATCTTTGTGGAGGTGTAAATATTTTCAACGCAACAGCATAATGTGATATTCACAATGATTGATTGATGGAAAGATTTCTGGTAAGTAAGAAAAGCAAGGTCCTTGTAATACTAAGGGTATCACCTCAAATCAACATTGCCTGTTAGTTTTGCATGTCATTGTGTACAATTTTGCAAGGACACCGACGAGGGGAGAATTTATGTATGTTGTAGGTTCAAGCATGCTAGATCCGGTCCTGAGGTCTACAAAGACTATTGCCCCAGTTAGTGTGTTTGGATTGGGAGAGTCTTTGTGAAACCAGTTCATGAAACCTTCAATGCATTTGATCTTCCGTGGTTGTCGATGAATGGAAACTACAGATGCTCCTTTGTGATGTGGCTGCCTTGGATATTTGGAACCGTATCCAACCATATATGAAATGCCCACAGGATTCCTTCCTAATAAATAATCAATCTGCAAAAGGTATGTATGATTAGGCTTCGTTCGATTCACATTCTCCAAAATACAAATACAAATACATATACATGTAGTGTGCTTACTTGTAGCTTTGCAAAGCCCATAACGTCGCTGGCTTTAAAGAGAGTATTGCCACATGACAATGTTTGCTTCTTAGCTGATAGCAAATCACTATATCTTGCTAGCAAAAGAACAGCACTGGTAACATATTGAGTGTTGGCGCCCTCTCTAACATACAGCAAACCTCCTGCAGCAAAAGAATTTTGATGGTTGTGATTAGAAAAGGAGATTTGTAGATATGAGTGAGAGAGTTTTGATGGTTGTGAGTAGAAAAGGATGGTTTGTTATTGGTACTGGTGAACAGATAGAAGAGGTAACCCTAACCTGGAGTGCTACAAACAGAACGAATGGGACTGCCTGGAAGAAGTGAACACACAAAGCTTTCTGCATGACTTCTGCAGGCTGAGAATTGAGCTTCCCCTTGGAAATATAACTGGTTGGTGAAGTGCATATAAGTTAGCTTTAAGCTAGCTAGAGTATGTTTAGTTTATATTTTATTTGAGAATTTGCACCAATCAATCTATGCTTACGTGTGTTAGGAGCACTTGAATTCCAGCATATTTGAGATCTTAGCTGAATTCGTTGACATATGCATTTAGACCATCGTGCCGGTTAATGTAGTTGGAATAATATGGGGATTTGGTAGCTCTGTATAGCCAAGATGCAGTCCAGAGAAGCTCGTCTTGAAATCATCCTCTATTAGTTAAAACTGCAACTAAAAGGGGCACTCTCACTTTATACTCTGGTTGGTGAAGTGTATATATGTTAAAAGGAAACCCAATTCTGCACTTGCATTGTAGCCTGAATAAGAACAATAAAAGGGGCACTCTCCTCTATAGCTGCCCTTGTATCGATCGGCAAAACTAAAGAGCTCAAAGGAAAACATAAATGGGCGGTTAGAAAGAAGATTTTCTGTAAATGGATTGATGAAACTTGTTGATTTTTTAGTGTTAGTTAACAGCTAGGTTTTCTATATTACTCAAGAGCACCCAAACATATATACCAATCGAGAACGTTGGAGGAGAACGTATGAGTAACGAGGGTCTACGATTCTGAAAACAATGGAGGAGGCAGCCAAGGCCGCGGCCGTTTCTGCTGCAATTTCTGATCGCGGAGTGTCCATATCTTCTGGACGCTCCCAACAATTATGATCTCCCTGGGGATCTCAATTAAATAAAAATTAGGAAATGATGGTGGAGAAAGAAGTAATTATAGTAATTAAACTTTAATCGAATTAAAGTGAAATTGAACACTAGGATGATATGAATATAATTGTATTATTATATTTTTCATTTTGTAATGGATGATGTTTTACTAAGTTGATATTTTAGACCAAAATTTACATTTATGAATTGATATGTGTGCAATTATATTATAAATTAGTATTTGTCACTAGAAGATGTGGGTATCAGGATGCAGATGTTGATGTAATCCTTGTCTCTATATCGGACTTTCTTGGTGATGAGGTGTTATATATGTTACTGCCTACAAGACTAAGCTTTGGCGATTAGTATTACAAATCAGTAATATATTACCAAGATACCAAATCGGCCTGAAAATTGGTTGTCTCTAGGTATGGATTGTACTGGAATTTGGTATGAAGAGGAATCAATGATGGTTCACACAGGGTTGAATTTGCTGCTATAAATAGACAAACAACACGATAGATAAGCAAATGGTGTGGTAGACTGACAAATGCCTTGGTGATCTTGCATTCTCTGAATACTTTCACCTGGTTGCAAATCTCTCTATCATAAAACATCAGGTACTTGTACATTTCCAAATTTTGGGAAAAAAAAATCTTGTTTTGTAATTTACCTTGATTTTTTTTTTGGAGCACTGGCAATGTGTAATTGTACACCAACGTCTAGAGACAGGTCTCTATTGCATGCATCAGAAATTTGAAACGAAATAATAATTTATGTTTGCTGAGTATCTTCTGTATGTACAATCCTTCCGGAAAGTTTATAGAGTTAATATTCTAGTGTCTCTATGTGAAAGTCACACTAGTCGCTAGTAAACAATGTGTTAAGATATGAATTTCATCAAGGAAAAAATTTCTTAAAAAGGCTTACTTATATAATAGGCCAAGTTTGACTAGTTCATTTTTCTCTCAGGTTTTAACTCCAAGTGCAAAAAGGGTTATTAGAGTGCCTAAAGACTTTGATACGTTTCAAGGACTTGCCTATGTATGTTAAATACAAGGTGGAGACTACCATATTTGAAAACGGAAGCCAAGAACATGATATATACTTGATGGAGGCTGCCATAGAAGATGATGGAAGCAAAGAACATGAAGGTACTTTTGTACTAGATAATGTTGAAATGTAATTAGGATAGTATACATGGAGGTTAGCTAATGTTAGGCTAAATAGGGGGTAAATAGGGGGTTTGTAAGGAGAGGAAGAACTCTAAATTAAAAGGAAAGAGAGTGAAGATTGTGGGTGCCTCCCACTACTTCGGTGATTGTTTGATTGTATTTGGATCTCTAATATGTTAAATGAAGACTGTGAGTGCCTTCCACTTCCTTGTTCCTTGTTCGAAATTGTATTTGGATCTCTAATATGTTAAATGATTGTACCATGAGTATATAACCTTAATGGAGTTGTCTTTTCCATTTCAATAGCCCACTCCCTATGAGAATTTTTTTTGTTGTATGCACTTGATAGGGAATTAGTTGAATTACATATTGACATTGTATAGAATTATACTGATACCTCATATGGAAGCTTAGTCACCCATGAAGTCCTCGGAACAACAATCTCAATGAAAAAATTATCTTTGTCAATTAAGAAATTAATCTCATCCTTGTACCATTCAACAACCTTTGAAGGAATCTGATTCCTCACAATTATCTCCTTCTAAAGATCCATAAAGAACTTATGATAAACAACATTGCTATCATTCAAACTATCGAAATACTTCTTGATCTGACTACCAATAGTAACATCTTTTCTCCATATAACATTCTTCATTTCGAGTAAAGTATCAAGAAAATGCAATGACACACAAACAATAAGAGAACCATACCAAAAGGGATACATCTCTTTCTTCATCAACCAGAGGTTCTCCAACAATCGATGCCTCAAAGCTTCACATAGATCATAATCAACATTTTCCTTCACCATTTGATAAACCACATTTATTGTATTAGAAGAAGATGAACCTTCTCGATTCCCATAATACACTTTGTACAAAACTCCCATAGTTGCATACCTAACTACCAAATCATTAATGCTATCAATTTGAAGGCATGTCTTATCAGACACAAAACCTATTAATCTACTCACTTCTTCATTCTTTACAGACTTCAACGCAAATATTGTTCCAGTCGAACATAATCTAGTCACATCCCTTAGTGTTTCCTTGGAAATCAAGTGTGGTCAATCCAACCATAGACAATGCTCATGAATTTTTCTCAGCACAACCTTAATTATCTCTTCATCACATAATACAGGGAAATTGCTCCAAGTGTCCAAACCCCTATGCCCTGAACTAGGATAATTTGTTTTAAACCTCTACGCATCATCAACTAGGTGAATTCTTTTAAAATCATTGATCTTGCTATGATTATATTCTTCCAACAAAACATGAATGTAGTTGAAAATATCCTTTTTATATATAACTTTGTCAGGAATAGTAGAAAAAGCACCAACATGGTCACTCATCGTTGAAACAAATGGATGGATCTCAAAACTAGGTTTATCTTCACATTGAACACTAATAATATTTGAATTTTTCATTGAAAGAGCACAAACATGTAAACAAATACCTCTACACTTGTTTGAACTGACCAACTCCTCAATTGCATTTGCACAAATGAATTTTGAAAAGCAATATATAATCGCACCTAGGGTTTCCTCAAAAAGTTGATACATTATATACCCGAAATCATAGAATAAGTTTTAGACCACCAAACTTACTTAAGAACCACTGGAAATGCCTTCCAAACATCTATCATGCTGAGAACTACTCGGGATTAAGCCAAGAGGGGACAAAAGATCTATGCTAAGCTCTCCCCCTCAGATAATGTTGTCTAAGCTAGTTACCGTAAGAAGGGTTAACACCAATGGAAGATGTGGATCCATCTTCAGTATTTTCCGCAACCTTATCATTTTTTTTCTTCGCCCATGTCATATTCATCTTATTTTTCTATTTTATTTTATGACCATAGTGGTATAAGCTTGTTTTTCCTAAATGGATCTAGACTTATCTCCATAAAAATGAATTTATAAAAACTACATTTTATATATCTAATATTTATCTTTGTTGGAGGTTGTCATTCTATTAGGGAGAGAGTGAAGAGAGATATCTTTGAGTGGTTGGTTCTAATTTTATTTCAAACCATGCAAAGATTAAGAATGGGTTTCTTTTTGTACTATGTTAATGCAAAATCCCATTTTGAATGGAATACAAAGTGGTAATCTGAGAGAGGATGTTGTTATGTCTATTGTATTTACTTAATGTTGTGAGGTGAATTCTGTCGTTTACTAGATGCTAAGAGGTGAAAAGATGACGAGTGTCAATGATTTATTATGGTTATCGAATTTCAATTTTTGCAACTATTTTTTATTGATAATTCTACACTTGGGATTTGTCTTTTGTTAGAAAGGTGCAATTTTTTTTTTGTCTCAATCTTTGTGCTTGTGGTTTAGGAGGCAAGATTTTGGATCTTTGGCTAAATAGCATCTTGGGTTGGTGATTATTACTTTGTATCTTTGTCTAGTATAAGATGCTAAGGTTCATCTCCCTGCTTGACCTTCAAGACAATCTTGCATTGACTTGGTATGGTGATATAATATTGTCTAAATGATTGCATCTTGTCGTTAGATATGATATGTAGATACTAGTTGAAGACTATGAAAAGAAATAGATGATATGCTTTCTTGCATCTATGGGTTCATTTATAGCACAATAGAGTTTGTAGCTTATAAATTCAATTGACCCTCTTATCATACATCAAGATATCAAACCAAGCAGTATTTTGTTGGATGAACATATAACATCAATGTCTTAATTGTTCGCAATCAATTTTAATGAGAGAATGGAGGTAATATCCATATAGTTAGAGTTGTTAGTTTTAAACCATCATGTAAAAAGTTCCTCATGGAAGCATATTTTTGTTTGCTAGCAAAATTTATGGTGTTAAGTCACATTGAGTTCTAGAAGATTACTATATAAATATGCAGATGTACACATTTATGGCATGAATTAATTTATTTTAGATTGTAAATTTGGCCTATTATCACTTTGAGCTATGATTGAGCCTTTGAAAGGATCAAAGAGTTAGCCTAATTGTTTGTATTTTGATTCATATCAATTGTAAAAATTTAAAAATAAAATTGTTTGCCCAATATGATCATGAAAATATACACATCCATTTGTCATCTTACACTTCCACTTGCCATCTTACACTTCTTTTGAACACTTTATCAAAATTGTATTTTGATGTAATTGAATTTGTGAGCTATGTTCAGAGGCTTTAAATAAAAGCTTTTGAAATAATTAAAGTCCATTTTAAGGGCAATTGGTTATGCCTATGCAGTATGACCTTTATGCATGTTTGGCCCATTTGATCAAAATCATTGTTGGAGATTAACAATATAGTAATTTTAGAGGATGGTAGTCTTTAAAAAGTTATAATTCAACTTTTTGAAATTTTAAATATTTTGGTAACAAGAATTCATTTTTTCACAAAGGTGGAATACTAATATCATCAACATAGTGGTTCGTAGGAATCGAAAAAATTGTCTAGAACAATAATTGAAAGTTTTCTAATAAATCAATTCAATCTGAAAAAAAACAATTTCCATTGAAAAACACAAACATATAACAATTATATAATATAGAGTGACATTACATTACAAAAATGCTCTCAAATTTTACAATTATAAATCTATATACTTCAATTGTATATCAAATGAAATTATTTAGATGTTCTTAAATATAGACATATGCTAGTTTATATAATATTCTGTTTCTTTCTAAACCGACGTACTAATTAGGCCGGCTTGAAAGGCTAACTAATAGATGGAATATGAAAAGCGTTTACCCCTAAACCAAATACAGAAGACGAAAAGATGGAATACAACCATAGAAACACAAACGTCAGAAGTTTTGCATGGAAGCAGAAACTGACATTTAAGACCAACTTCGTTCAAGAATGATTTAGAATTCACTCCTTTGCATTCAACAAACATTCTTCTTAGTGTTATTTCGTCTGTTCATTTGCTGAGAATAAGAGTTGTAAAATTGTGAGAAATCTGGCTGATGGGGAATACGAAAATGGGTGTCATATCTAAGTTCTTGTTTCTACTGGCTTTCGTGTGGCCTGTGTCTTTAGGAGTAGCAGATGTATACCCAATTTACCCCAAGTATCAACAATCCGAGGTCTCCTCATTAGTTGAACAAGACACCCAGAGAATTAACAGGAGATTACAGGCAGATGAGAAGACTACCTTATTTAATATACAAGGCAATTCCTATCCGGATGGGTAAGGAAAAAGAACAAAATTTCAAAATTTTATTCTATTCTGGACTCCAAATTTAAAGCTCATGAATATGCAAATTGAGTTGCAGGCTTTCCTACATGATTGCGTTTATTAGTAATTCCCCAAAGACATTTTTTCTGGATATAGACACTGGCAGTGACTTAACATGGCTTCAGTGTGACGATCCCTGCCAAAGTTTTTGCCAAGGTAAATAACAATCACGACCCATATGTTATTTTTGTACACAAATGCAGAAATGCTACATGTATTCTATGGTTGGTTTAGCGTGTTTGGCTTCTCTGGAATCTCGTTGGTATTGGTATAGTCATGAGTTCTTGTAGCAGTCCATGGTGGGTATAAACGTTTTTTTTTTTTTTCAGTTTCTGATTGAAATGGTTAGTTTTGTTTTCTGCAGACACCCCATCCATGGTACAAACCACAGCCACGCTCAGTGGTATCATGCATGGATCCTCTGTGTGCAGCTGTGCAGGCACGGAGTTATTTTAGATATGACTATCAGAGTTCTAGTCAGCAATGTTATTATGATATTACGTATGTTGAAGGAGGGGCATCTTTAGGAGTTCTTGTTAGGGACAGTTTCACGATAAAACTCAAAAATGGAACCGACGTCAGGCCCGATTCTGTGTTTGGGTTAGGCATTTTCATTTCTTTTTTCTTCCATCTACAAAGATTGCAAAACTTGAGAAAGATCACAAATTAGAAAAGCCCAGAGGCTTTGTTTTTAAGCATCTAATGGAGTCAAATGGACTAAGATATATAAAATGAATAGAGCAATGGCTTAAGTGTTGGACATGAACTTGGTGGCTCGTCCATGACCTGGGTTCCTCTGTCCATGTAAGTTGGAATAAAGAGCCTCACTCTCTCCCTCATTTTCTTGAATTGACCGATTGCAATAAGTCTGTTAGGATATTCTGTAGTTGATTCATCAATGTGAGCCTGAAAACACAAACGCTTCATCAAAATATTGGAACTGAATCTTTATATCGCTCAAGTTCATTATTTATCACAAGGCTATTTTTAGTTCAATAAAAAATCATCTCTCACTCAGCAAGTATTCCTTGACCCGGTAGTTTGTTACATTCTTTTGTCCTTGAATCCTTTGGCTTCAATTTTGTGATAGCTTAGGTGTTAGACTAGGATTGAATTAGGCCATTCTTATTTGGATTCTGGAATTAACTGTGCTGAGAAGTTAGTATTGAATTCACGTGTCCAAATCTGATCCACTCTTCTCCTATTATCTGTATACTCAAGAGAGGGCCCTAATTCACAGTCTCATCTTTTTGATACACCTACAACATTTAACTTACTGAAAGTTTCGACTTTTAGATACCCCCAGTTATAGTTATAATAATTGGTACTCCTTGAAGATTAACAACACATCACAACCGCAAATAGAAACATCAAGCTTGATACACACTAACTTATGGAGACAAAATGTTTCTTGTTTTAACTTCTGATAAATTTAAATTCCACTCTTTGATATTCTTTTGAGATTTTTGAAACAGAGATGAAAAAAGAGAAACATCAATCTCAAACATAAATGCTGATAGCTTTGACCCCTTAATTTGGAGATTGGCTTGTGTCATCTTTAAATCAGTTTATTCTGTCATCATCTATTTTGTTGGCATCAACTGTCAATATATTTAAATAAGGGGTACAGGGGCAGACTTAACAGCTTCTAATATCCTAATTTCATGTAAAACGGAAATTCTTAAACCATTTGTCATCATCTAAGAAAGTCTATGTGCATCTAGTCACAAATTGTTCTTTACTTATCAGGAAATACTACTATGTGGAAGCCGCACAGATGATCTTTGGGAGAAAACTTCTTGCATTAGGTGGAGATCAAAGAAGGCTAGTAGACATAATATTTGACACTGGTACCTCATATACATACTTCACAAAACAAGCTTATTAGGCTCTTGTCTCTGCAGTAAGCATTTAGAAATAGCCTTTACCTTATGTCATTTTAATACAATTTGTTTCTATTTCTGACAATGCAAGGTTGGTCCAGGTCAAAGAAAGTTTAGGAAACCAGTTTGTACAAGATTCATCAGATTCAACCATGCCACTCTGTTGGCGAGGGTAAAATGAATTCGGGTGAAGGGATTTGTTAGTTTGTTCATAGTTCACATGTGAGAATTTATTTTTATGAATCTTAACTGCAAATTTCTTATTTTGTACAGATTGTATAAATTAGGGTAAGATCCTATCATCTAGCTCCTGTGAGCTTACCAGATCCATTGCAGATGCAACATCATACTTCAAACCATTAACATTCAACTTGACAAGCACCTCACCATCTACCAAAAACGCAATGTTGGAAATCACTCCAGAGGGTTATCTGATAATCAGTGTAAGGATGCATGAACTTTAACATGAGACAAATTCCATTCCTTGAAATTTATTATAAGAAGGGTACTAGTGTCGAGACGAAATACCTCAATCCATATATAGTTCAATATTTTATGAATTTTTCAATAATAGAACGTACTGACTAAACATCACATATGAGCAGACTAAAGGCAATGTCTGTTTGGGGATACTTAATGCAACCAATATTATCTCCGACAACATCATTGGAGGTAATTGGAATTTCATATGATATCTGCAGTTTACTTCTTCTAGATTGTGTTTTTTGAGGCTGTTATTCCTTGTTCATAAATTTCAGTCGTCCATGTGCCAGATGCCAGTAAGTCTCTTATCTTGAGCATTGATTCAGTCTTATTCATAGTAATCTTACCGATGCATTTGGTTTTACAAAAATATCTTTGCAGAATTATCTTGTGGTTCATGATAATGGCAACTACCGGATTGGCTGGACACGCACGGATTGCATGAATTTTCCCAAGTTCTGCTTCTTATCCTTTTCCTGATAATAACTCGTATATAGAATGAAGTGTATACTTTTATGCTTCATGTGATTTTGTCATAGAAAGTTAAGTTTTGGGTGAAAAGAACATGGTCACATTATGTTTTTATTAGTAATCAATCGTTTATCCATGTATTCAACAATTTTGGAAGTCATCATTGCCTCTGAAATTTTTGGGAACTTGTTTTCCTTATATCCTCCATGTGCTTAAATTTATATTATGTCTTCTTCTTTTTATGTCCTCCTATACCCTCAGATAAAAACATTTTAGGTAAGACATACATTAGTATTGCTCACATTTTCTAACTCTTAGGTCCTTTTACCCTGTAGATTCTATCTGCCCAATTAACTCCAACTTAAGTAACTTGAGATGCGGAACAATTTGATTTTATGTTTTGTACAGGAATAGGTATCCAAAGAAGACAATTCCTCCTGTTTGCTTTGTTTGTACTCAAATTCATAAGATTAAGATTTAAAGTTTTCGCCAAGTAAACTTCATTGCTCCTTGCGGGCTAAAACTATATTTATAAGCTACAAGCAACATCAACTAGAAGATTGTGATTGGTCTCTTGGCACAAATGTTAACATCTAAAAGGCTTTCAGGTCTTTCTAGGAATGTGGATTGTGATTTATAACACTCTCTTCAATCTGTATACAGCTTGAGGTCTTTGAGAATTTTTTTTTAATTGGAACATGCCCTGATGAACAAGTAGTTTTACTCACTCCAATTGCAGCAATAGCCAAGTAAGCTTTACCCAGTATAAAGAATGCAACTGAGACAACCAAATAGATGGGACAGGTAAGGAAACCCCAGAGCCTATAGAAAGCAATTTAGAGATGTCTGAGACAACCTCAAATGTAAAGAAATTTAACTTAGTGGATGCCGATTAAATATGTGTGTCATAATACATCAAATGTGGTCGTTGTTAACGTTGTGGATTTGATTGGTTGTAACAAGTCTGGCCGACGGTTACCTGAAGAAGAAGTGATTCCATTTGCTCAAGATCTTGGAAATGGCCTTTGGCCTTCCATTTCTTACTTTCCTCCATACCTTTGCCCGCTTCTGTAAACCAGTCATAAAGAATTTCCGAGAAGGGGAACAATTTGTTTTTTATATTGAATCAAATTTAAGAGTACAAAGAATTTTAGTTTCAGCAAGTAGTTGAAAGGGAAGGAAAGGAAAGGAAAGGGTCTGTAAACCAGTCATAAAGAAAGAGAAGGAAAGGGTCTTTTATAGTCCACAATGGCAGCCATCTGTGTATGGGTCTCAGGAGGTACCTAACTGCACTACAAATGAGGCATTCACCTTACCCCCTTGTGGGATTTGAACTTGTGACCTCTCTTTCAAGAGCACAAGTCCTCCACCACTAGGCTAATTCAAGTTTGTACAACAAAGAATACAAATCTTTGTTTGTGTCTACAACTATACGGTTGAAAGAAAATACAATAAAGAATACAAATCTTTGTGTGTGTGTACAACTATATGGTTAGCAGTCCGGACGGAACTATTTGTACATCTTGTTATCTATTGGTAAAAAAAATAAATTCTTTTTTCTTAAATAGATTTGATTTAACACTCTCTATAATTTGACTTTAAAGCTGATTTTCAATTTTTGTTATGTGATACATTCAATTGTTAGATTTTATATCAACTATAAATTTCATAATAGATCCTTCAATTAACTAATTGCACCTCCATGTTGGTTCCCTCAAATGATATCTTGTCCATGTTTCCTTATTAGGTGGTTACATTATTAGGCACAAATCGAATTCTTCATGAACCACCTATTATTGTGAAGGAGAAAGGCAAAGGAGAAAGACATTTAAGTAAAACAAGTAGAGAAAAATAGAGAGACAAAACACACAAATGGATTAAGAATGATTTGATATTGATATATTTTTTATGCTTACAAATAGACATAGAGTTGCTGCCCTTTCTTTTGCTTAGAAAAATGCTACAAATTGGTATCCCTATTCAAGATTACATCTGTTGTTGCTACAACAATATTTTTCTTTACCCCTATTTTTCTCATTCATTCATTCTCAAAATCAGCCCTATTTTTTTCTAATAAACTTCTATTGCTACAACAAAAAACTTTCAAACTCTTCTTTTCTATTTTTTAATTTCATTTAAAAGTATTTTCCTTTCTATACAAATGCTCAACTAGACTATGGACAGTAATAAAATCAATAATATTAAAATGGTTGTATAAGGTAAGCCTTTCATTTCAAAATTGTCATGTTTGAGTAAATAAGAAGACATGATGAGGAAAGGAGAAAAGAAATGTCTACAGAGAAGAAATGGAGGTAGTCGGTGATTAATTCCAACACTCCCCTTTAATCAAAACTGCCATATGTGATAGCCAACTTCTCCCTTTCATGTATAAAGCTTTGTTGCCTCTCATTGTTCATTCTTCAAGTCTTTTAACATTTTTCTCATCCAAACTGCTTGACACAACAATTGGTTGTTTTTTATGCTCATGATACTAAACTTGATCCAAAATGAAAAACATAGTTGGAAATTCTCTTCCTATCATCTATACTCCATAAACAATCACTGTCAATGTATCCTATCATCTCGAAATCATCTGACCTTGTGTAAAGTATTCCATAGTTCGTTTTTCCACTAACATATTTCAAAATTGTTTTTCTTGCTTGCCAAGGAGAAACTTTTGGAGACTCCATGAACCTTGAAATGAGGCTAACTACAAACATTGTGTCTGGCCATGTGGCTATTAAGTACATAAGACTACAAACAAGTTTTGTCACAAAGTTGGATTTACCTCTGCTCTTTTATCATCTTTACTCGATTTCAAACCTAGCACATTTGGTGTTGGGGCTGCCTTGCAATTCATCATGTTAAACCTCTTCAAAATATCATTTGCATACTTAGATTGTGAGATGAATATACCTTTATCATTTTGACTTACTTGAATTCCAAAAAAGTATTGAAATTAGTCATTTCAAATTCCTTCTTCGTAGCTAATTTGAACATGTCAATTGATTTAGTCATCAACATATAAGAAAAAAATTATGATCTCACCTTGTTCATTCATCTTGGTATACAATATAGGCTCACCATTGCACCTATTGAAGCCATTTTGCAAGAGACAACTGTCAATTTTGTTGTACCATACTCTTGGGGCTTGTTTAAGTCCATATAGTGTCTTCTTAAGAGCTTGTAGACCTTGGTTTAATGACCTAAAATCTCATACCCAGATGGTTGCTCCACATAGACCTCTTCTTCTAAAAAACCATTAAAGAAAGTTGATTACACATCCCATTGATATACTGCCCACTTGTTTTGAGTTTCTATGGCTAATATTATCTTCACGATGTCTAAAAGGGCTACCGAAACATATATCTCATTGTACTATCCCAGGTTGTTGTGTTTTTGCACATCACCATTTGCATTCAATTTTGTCTTGTGAACCAACATTAATCCTATCACCTCTTTTCCTTGTGGAAGATTCACTAACTCCCATGTTTGATTCTTTCCTATAGCATCTATTTCGCCATCCATTGCATGCATCTATTTTTCTTCCTTAGTGGCACCTTCAAAATGAATTGGATCTATGTGTGAGTATAAGGCAAAAAGATAAATCAAACCTGCATGATTTTCACCATCATTTTGCTCATAAATGTCTCGTGCCAGTGTGGGGTTTGACATATCACATGCACTTGTAGAATGTGGACTTGATAGTCCAACACCAAGAGTACCAACTAAAGATGGTGTTTGTTGCACATTTAAATGAGTATGTGTAACTTGAGTGTGTGGAGTTATCCTTACACTAGATGGAGGTGTCATTTGACCACTTTGTTTAGCTTGAATGTGTGTGTAAGGAGTCACAATTGTAGGAGTACCTGCAGGTATAAAATCTTCATTTTCTTCTTATGGTAAGTTGGTTTGCAATATTGATTGTTTTATCTAAACTTCCATCCTGTGCTTCATCTTCTATGAACTGCACACCTCTACTAATTATAACATTTTTGCTGATTGGGTTGTATAACTTATGAGCCACAAATATGCATTTTTCTCCTTTGTTGTCTAATTTCTTTCTCAACTGATCTAGGACATGTGCTTATGACACACATCCAAATACTCTCATCTAAGAATCATTATGTTTTCTTCCACTCCATGCTTCTTCTAGAATCATGTCCTTTATATTTTGTTCCACATCTCTAATAATATAAATTGCACATTCTACAACTTCAGCCCAATATTCATTTGACAAATATTTTTCTTTCAGTTCATGCTTCTTGTCATTTTTATGATGGTTTTGTTTTTTTCTTTTAGCTATACCATTTTTTTTTAGGTGTGTACCTTGTTGTGAATTTCTTATGAATTTCTTGTGAATTCCATGGTCCTTGTAAAATCTTAGAAAATCATTTGAAACATATTCACCACCTCTATCCATTCTCAATGCTTTGATATGGTGCCTAATTTGCTTTTCAACAAGCACCTTGAATTGACGAAAGTACTCAAACACTTCATTTTTATGTCTTAGAAAATAGAGGTCCATGTTTTACTTGTGTAGTCATCTATGAATGTCAAGAAGTATGTTTTACTTGTTTTTTTGGTTTTTCTATAAGTGGCAAACCTTTTACCATGCCTTTTCTATGAAGTAGGTTTAGACTTCCAAAGTTGAGATGCCCAAATCTTAGATGCCATAACCAATTTTCATCTTCTATTTATACTTGAAAGATTGTTTGTCTGACTACTATAACTTTTTCTTCATGCACGTGTGGGTTCATTAAGGGGTGTTTTTGAGAACACTTTACATTCAAATCTGGTTTTATCCTTAGGGGAAACATTCTATTACTTGTCATTTGAACCTCTGTAATAAGGAGATTACTGGGAAATTTGTCTTGGTTTGTGCATTCTTTATTTTTGAAAAATAGTCTACACCCCTTTTGTATAAGTTGTCCAATATTCATTAGATTATCCTTCAATCCAAGGATAAAATAAACATCAAAAATAAATTGCATCCCCCTTTTTTATTAGAACGTTGACACTTCCTTTACCCATTATTGAAACTTTGTTATCATTATCCAATGTAACATTTGATTTTACACTTTCATCCAAGCTAGAAAATATTTCTAATTTCCCAATTGTATGATTGCTATAGCCTGAGTCTAAAAACCATATGTCTTTTTGACTTTCTTATGCAACATTACAAGCTATGAACATGCTCTCCTGATTTTGATTTTCTTTGGTGAAGTTTGCACTTTGTTGTTTAGAATCATATTATTTCTTTTTACAATCATTTAAATAGTGTCTATATTTCTTGCAATTATAACATGGAATTTAATATCTATCATACCTTTGACCTTGAGATTGATTTTGGGTTGATGTTTAATGGTTGCCTCTTCCACTTGAGCTTGATGGGATTCCTCTTCCACCTCTTTATGAATTTCTTCCTCTTCCTCTAAAATTTGATCTTCCCTTTCCTCTACCATGGCTGATTGAGACTTGTGTCTTGATCGCATGCTCTAATTATCAATTTACTGACCTATTTGGCCTATGCTCATGTGAAATAAGATGAATCTATACATATCTAATTCCTTCATGTAAATAGTTTCAAAATTCCTTATTAGCATTTGTAGCTTAGTTGTTTTCACCTTTCTCATTCCTTGATAGGCCGTTTGGAGAGTATCCTATGCTTGTTTTGAATTTTTTCCTACTATAATCCTTGGAAAAATGCTTTCATTCACTCTATGAAAAATGTAAAAGAGGGCTTTTGAATTCTTTTTCTTTTTCTTCTTAAGCAAATCTTTCTCTAGTTGATTTAAAGCATTATATCTAATTCCTTCATGTAAATAGTTTCAAAATCCCTTCTTAGCATTTGTAGCTTAGTTGTTTTCACCTTTCTCATTCCTTGATAGGCCGTTTGGAGAGTATCTCATGATTGTTTGGACTTTAATCCTACTACAATCCTTCGAAAAATGTAAAAGAAGGCTTTTGAATCCTTTTTCCTATTCTCCTCAAGCAAATCTTTCTTCGCTTGATTTAAAGAATTATATGTCACTACATTGGTTGGTTTTGGGTAGCCATTTTCTACAAACTCCCACAAATCTCAAGTTGAATAAAGTCTTCATTGTTATTTCCCAATAATTATAGTTTTTGCCATTAAACTATAGAATTTGTGCATTTATGAGACTTGTTCCAGATGCATTTATGCCATTGTTGACTATGAATATCTTGCTAGAACCCCCTTAACTCTTTTAAAAACTTTTGAAAACCTTTGCACCAATGACCTACTGCTCTGATACCAAATGAAAGAGAGAGGCAGAGGAGAAAGACAAAGTAAAACATAGCAGAGAAAAATAGAGAGATAAAACACACAAATGGATTGAGAATGATTTGATATTTATATAGTTTTTATTCTTACAAATAGACATAGGGTTGATGCCCTTTCTTTTGCTTGGAAAATGTTTTAAATTGATATCCCATGTTCAA
Organism: Cryptomeria japonica; assembly: GCF_030272615.1. NCBI lineage: Eukaryota > Viridiplantae > Streptophyta > Pinopsida > Cupressales > Cupressaceae > Cryptomeria > Cryptomeria japonica. The sequence continues at coordinate 196,950,324 of NC_081409.1, read as the reverse complement.
GGTTACATCTATTGTTGTTACAACAATATTTCTGTATTGGTGAAAAAAAAGGATTTCCACCACAAGAAAGATGAAAACAGTTAATTTTTACTTAGGGACCAATTACATTAAAGAGGGGTAAACACATGAACAGTGAGCTATAGTCATCGGATCGAGCCACGGACCTGGATCTAGAATATAAATATATTCAAATATATTCCCAGAAGGAGCTCCTAATTTGTCAAGATCATAGCAATGGTCGCCCTAGTCCTCCACACTTTTTGCACTCCAATGGGGGATCAATTCGTTACTATAAATAAAGCCAATTCTGAAGATCGCAACTTCGAACCTATTCATTCGCACAATAGAGAAGGAAAATAAGTTGGGAATAGGGGTTTGCCTTAAGCAAACCCTAGTTTTAGAATTAACCATGAAATAGAAATGAAAAATGATGGAATTGCAACAATGGAAATGTTCTCCTTTTGAGGGAGATGTTGGATAATGACTTAAACACAAATTCTATACCTTCTTATGAATTTTTGTTTAAATCCACATGGAATTAGGGCTTCATGAAGTCTTCAATAGCATAGAACATGAATGTTAACTCTAATGCTTGAACCTTGACCTTATCTCTACTTCAATGCTTGAAAGAAGATTGGTTGCTATCTCATTTGAAATTGAATTAATTATTGTTTGAATTGATGTGTGTGTGTGTGTCCAATTATCTTGAATGTATATAAAAATGAGAGGGGTAGACCTCCTTTTATACTTTTTTGTTGAAAAACAACTTAATTTTTTTAAATGAGCCAACATGGGGTCAAGATTCACGCCCAAATCTTATGATCATTAAGGGGCCCAAAAATGGGTCCTAATTGGGAGGACTAGGGCATTGGGTGCTCTAGTCTTGAGGGTAAAAAGGTGTTAGTGCCCTGGTCCTGACCAATCAGGCACTATAAAATGAAGGGGAATGAAGTGCAAGGTAAAAAAATGTGGCTAATATTCATGGTATGAGCAGAATCATGTCTTTGATCAGGCCTCAGGAAATGAACACCAAGGTGAGGGCCCAAATGAGAACAAAATTGTAAGGGAGTACAATTTAGGATGTTGCATTTAGCCCCCACTTTAGCGAGAGTATGAGACTAAGCATACTAGTCTCATACTCTCAGTAAAGTACAAACGTTCACATTGAAAAGCTTTCACCAAGATGCTAAAGAGGCAATATACACCAAGCCCCCAATGGACTTTAGGTATCTTAAAACTTCAAGATCAAGATAAAACCTGGGACATCCTAAGAGAAAGAGAAAGAGAACCATGACTGCAAGCCTATTAAGGTTCACTTACCATGAGCCATGAAAAGAAAAATACCAAAATTACAAAGCAAAAGACTAAGTTTGCAAAGTAACTTGAGTATTAAGATATGTAAAAGAGAGAAACATTGAGTAGAGTGTATGCCCCCACATCAAAGTGATTGTGTATGCCATAATGGGAGCAATTTCTTTAAGGTAGTATGCATTCACCCAAAAGACAAGCACATTATCATAATGATATGCCCTCGAGGAAGGACAAGTAAAAGGATAATGATTACAAAATGCAAAACACATAAGGGTTCTATTTAACTCTGGGGTTAGTATTCTCTTATGATAAATAATGTGTATCATGCATATATTTGCATTGAATTGTCCTCATCCCCCAAAGAAATTAGAACCACAATGGAAGAAAGGCACATGTGTCTTTTGAGTCAACATAGGAGAGACCAAAAGAGATCTCAATGCTTTGCATCATCCTCGAGTAGACAACACTAGGGACAAAAAATAGAAGAATTGAGAAAAAAATAGAAGAAGGTTACAAACAAGCATTAGAGGTGTGTGTGTATGTGCGCACACGCCCGCGTGTGTGTGTATGTGCGCATGCGCGCGCGCGCACGCGTGTTTGTGTGTGTGTGTGTGTGTGTGTGTGTGTGTGTGTGTGTGTGTGTGTGTGTGTGTGTGTGTGTGTGTGAGAGAGAGAGAGAGAGAGAGAGAGAGAGAGAGAGAGAGAGAGAGAGAGAGAGAGAGAGAGAGAGAGAGAGAGAGAGAGAGAGAGAGAATTTATGGCATGAATGAAGCTAATCAAGCAAGTCATCTGCCTCCCAATCTTGCTCAACATTGTTTTGGGAAGGTGGACAGTATGCAAGAGGAGCAACTTAAATCATGATAGATGTAGCTACCACAAGTTCCAAACAAGGACCATGCTCTAATGATGGATCACTTTGTCTGTTACTAGGAGCTGGGATTAATGCTTGTGAAAATTATTTATACAAATCATTATAAACATTAACATATTCGTATTCATCATTAGAATCATTAGCATTAACATTGTTAGCATAAACATAATTTTCATCCATCTCTTCATCAAGATTAATGAAAATAGGATCTTTAATATGAATAGTACATGAGCCATCATCTAAAGTCTTAAGCATTTTATTTCTTGGGGATTTAGGTTGAATTTCTTCCCTAGGGTTAGGCAAAGGATAGACAAATGGGATCATATCAACATTTGGAGTCTTCGGGGAGGAAATGGGTTGAGAAGCAAGTTCATGAGCCTCGACACGATGTCTCTATCAGCGTTCTCTCACATAATGGTTTCTTTTAGTTTTAGTTGAGGGTTGTGAAGGTTTAGGATCAATAGGCATAGGCTTATTCTCTTCCTTTAAAGAAGGAGAAGGTTTTTTAGGTTGAAATATAGAATATGTAGAGCGCTTCCCTTTGTAAGATGTAGGCGGTAGAATTGCAACATATAAAGGAGGAATAGAGGGTGTAGGAAGGAGATTGGGTCCATCATGAGGAGGAGGAATAGGTCTATCATGAAGAAGAGGAATGGGTCTAGGATCTATAGGCTTACTCAAGGATAAAATCATCTCATTCTTCCACTTTTGATATGATTGAGAAAGAGCATCACTATGAGGCTTAAGAGGCTCAATTTTTTAGACTAAAAGTAATCAAGATTAACATTTTTGCACCTCACCATGGGTTGTTACATACTATGATTAATTGTTACAATTTTGTCATCAAGAAGGAATTTCAAACATTTATGAAGAGCATAGAGGCTTCACTTAGTGAACCTGGGTTATAGCATGTGTGCTCATGACATACTAAAGAATCTCCCTATTTTTTACAAATATTTCCCTAAACTCATTTTTCGCCACCCCCTCTCAATACACAACCCAAATTAAAAGCCCCCTATTTTCGCCAAATATTATATTTTTCATACTTGGAATTAAAAACCCCTTATTTTCACCGATAGGCAATATATTGCACCATCATTTTTGGGATATTAAACCCCCCAATATGAATGCACGTGATATAATATTACCTAGCCAGTGAAGCCCCCCTGATGAACAGTAAAAGGAATTGCTTTCATTGAAGAGAGCCAAGGATGTCCCAACTTCACACGAAATTGATCTGATGTAGGAATGATAGAAAAAATGACATCTAAACACGTAGTACCAATCTCAACGGGTAGAGTTATAGAACCAATAGTGGGACAAGAGAAAGAATCAAATATCTTAATCACCACATCACATTTATCATATGTTGATAAAATTGTAAGGTATAAGTATATTCTTCAGTTATCACATAACCATACATGATGGATAAACAAGCACTCATTGTGAGAGTGTGTCTTTAATCTTCACAATGATATATATGGGGTCATCAGGTGCTTCAATAGTCTCACTAAGATCAAAGGTAATACATAGGTCCTTAGGAGATGTAGGTTTATCGATAAGATTCACTACATTGTTAGCCTCGAGGCCAAGATCATTAAGAGAGAAGGCAACATTCTCAAAGTCAATCAAATTAGTAGAATGAGAAGGTAACAGATTAGGAAAGATTTGGAGGTTTTGATTTGGAGGAGCTACGGATTTATTTCATTTGTCATTCACACCAATTACAGATATGGTATTGTTATCAATAAGGTCTTGAATCCTACTCCTTAGGGAATAACACTATAGTGTCATGACCAGGTTGACAATGATATTGGAAAACAGATTTGGAATCATGATAAGGTGGAAATTTTTTGGATGTGTCAATTAGTTTGATGGGAGGAAGTTTCAACATATTTTTGTTCAATAATTGTGTCATAATGCTATGCAAAGATTTAGAAAGAGGAGTAAATTATTTTCTAAAATACTTGGATAAAGAAGGCACACATGTTGTCGCAACTGCTACTTGAGTATTGTTGTTTTCATTGAACTTGATGAATCCCTTATTTGGTTTAAACTTCACAAAAGGTTGTTGATCACTTTCATTCTTATCAACTGTAGCCATTGAAGGAGATTATTCAAATTGACTCACTTGAAGCTGATAGTTATGAAGCATTGTCCACAGCTACGTAAAGGAAGTAAACTCAGAAAAGAGAAGCTTATCCCTAATGTATTTTTGCAAATTAGAAATAAAAATTCTTTTAACATCTTGATCAAGCATAGAAAAAGAAATTTAAGAATACAAATGCTTATATCTACCAATAAAATCAATCACTTTTTAAAAAACTTTTTGCTTACAATGAATCAAATCAATCTAAGTAATCTTAGGACCAATATTCTTGTGAAATTGTTTAATCAAAGCATTAGCTAATTGTTGAAATGATGCAATTTAATGAGGAAAAGAACAATACCATTATAAATCTTTATCTCTAAATATTCTAGTAAACAATTTAGCCAAAAGTTATTGATCATGAGCAAAATCACTACATAAAGTTTGAAAAGTTTTCACATGAGTCAAGGGATCACATTTTCCATTATAAAGCTCCAATTGAGGAACTTCCACATGTTTAGGGTGGTAGCATGAACAAGATAATGGGATCACTACATCGAATGTGGGCACAATGTTTAGGAATAACATTTTGTGTGGAAGTAGTCATGATTTTAGATGTGAAAGTAGGAACACTAGTCATAAAAGTAGTCATAGGAATAGAATGATTAACTTGACTAGGAGGTTGAGTGTACCCAAGGACTTGAATTTTTTTTTTAAAGGCATAATATTAGTGTCAACAATATGAGAAAGCTCATGCAAGATATCAATGCCAACTTTATCACTTTGAACTATTCTTTTTAATCTTTCAATCAATGGGATAGCCTCACTTTATGGGTATTGTTGACTCATCCATTGTTAAAGATTTTCAAATTCATTGTCAATCTTCTCTAATTGGTCAATGAAAACCCTAGTTAGTGATTCATCCTAATCATGAGAATTATTTAAAGAATGGGGATAAATAACATCAATCGTTGGAATAGAAGAACCACCCACATTCTCATGAAACAAGTTATCCAAATTAGGCTCCATATCCTTAGTAATTAAACCTTGGGAAGTCTTAATTCTACAACTTCTTCTCATGCGAATATTATAGGTAGGACTAATGGTAGTAAAACTCATGCACAAAGGAGGGAAATTTGAATTTGTATTTAAAAATTATGATTATGCAATATAATTTTTTGTGAAAAATGATTTATTAACCAATTGATTAAGAAATTTGATTTGTGAATTTGAAAGATAAATGCATCTATATCATAGCATAACATTCATAAAGATCATATCTGAAAATTAATTTGAAAAATTATGCAATCTACATGATAAATATTGGAATTATAAATTGGGTTTTTTGTAAATTCAACCACTAAATTTATGTAATTCAATTTGAAAATGAGATCTAGGAGGGAAATTTGAATTTTAGATTAAATGAATAATCAGATCTGTCTAAAATAATAAATCCAAATTAGACAACCCACAAGCTCAAATTTAGAACTAAAAATTAGGGTTTTATGAATTTAACCTCTATATTTTTTAAATTCAATGAAAAATTAAACTTGCAAATGTAAATTTTGAATTTGAAATTGCATAAACACTCAGATATGAGAACATAAATTAGAATTGTAGGTGTAAGGAATCGGGTTCACCAAAATGTATTGGTGAAAATTTAGGGTTCCCACGTCAAGAAAGATGAAAATCGTTAATTTTTGCTTAGGGACCAATTACATTAAGGAGGGGTAAACCCAATGGATCTAGCCACAAAACAACAAGGATAAGGGCTGACAATTCTATTGGATTTACTGGATTTGATTGGATTGCCCTCTTTTAAGTTGAGTTATTAAAATGTTGAAATTAGGGTAAATATGCAGGAATTGATGTAAAAATGCACGAATAGTGAGCTACATTCGTTGGATCGAGCTACGAACCTAGATCTAAGGAATATAAATGTACTTGGATCTGTTCCCAGAAGGAGCTCCCAATTTGTAGGATTGTAGTGATGGTTACCTTGGTCCTCCATACTTTTTACACTCCAATGGGGGATTGATTCGTCACTAAATAAAGCCAATTTTGAAGATCACAGCTCCGCACCTATTTCTGCACACAATAGAGAAGGGAAATATGTTGGGAATAGGGTTTTGCCTTAGGTCAAATCCTAGTTTTGGAAATAACCATGAAATATGATGAAATATTCTCCCTTTGAGGGAGATGTTGGATGATGACTGAAACACAAATGTTATACCTCCTTCCGAAGTTTTGTTTGTCTCCACGTAGAATTAGGGTTTCATGAAATCTTCAATAACATAGAACATGAATGCCAACTCCAATGCTTGAATCTTGACCTTATCTATGTTGCAATGCTTGAAAGAAGGTCGATTGCTTCCTCATTTAAACTTGAATTATTTATTGCTTGAATTGAAGTGTGTGTATGTCCAAATGTCTTGAATGTATATCAAAATGAGAGGGGTAGACCTCATTTTATACTTGCCCGTCGAAAAACAACTTAATTTTTTGACATGAGCCAACACGAGGTCAGGAATCCTACTCAAATCTTAGGACCATTAAGGGGCTAAAAAATGGGTCCTAATTGGGAGTACCAAGATGCCAGTGCCTTGGTCCTAACCAATCAGGCACCAAAAAATGAAGGGGAATGAAGTGTAGGGTCAAAAATATGGTAAATATACATGGTATGAGCAAAATAAAGTCTCTAATCAAGCCTCGGGACACAAAAGCCAAGGTGAGGGACCAAATGAGGACAAAATTATAAGGGAGTACAATTTAGGATGCTACAATTTCTCTTTACCTCTTTTTTCTCATTCATTCATTCTTAAAATCGACCCTACTTTTTTCTATTAAACTTTTATTGCTGCAATAAAACTTCTAGACTCTTCTTTCCTATTTTTTCTATTTCATTTTAAAATTATTTTCCTTTCTATACGTATGCTCAACTAAACTAAGGACAATGGAAAAATCAATAATATTAAAATGACTATATAAGATAAGCCTTTCATTTCAAAATTGTCATGTTTGAGTAAATAAGAAGACACGATGAGGAAAGGAGAAATTAAATGTCTTTGAAGTAGAAATGGAGGTAGTTGGTGATTAATTTCAACACGTTGACTACAAAACAACAACAAGACCACTGACAAAAGTGCTTCCATTGCCTTAGCCATATGAATTCAATTATTTTTTCTTGTGTTGATATACAATTTAGAATTGTGTGCTACATTCATATTCTCTCGAATTCTTTCTCTCTTGATTATCCAAGGGATGTGACTTCACTTATATCGTCTCAACTCAAACTATTGGTTATTGACATTATATTAATATAGTTTCTTGAAATTCATTCTAATATTTGAAATTTACAGTAAACTCATCATCTTTTTTATGACAAGGCCTTGACCTAATTTTAATTTTTTAAAATTTTAATAACCATTGATATACTTATTCTCATGTTTATTAGGTATCTTATATATGGTTCTATTTTTTGTACGAGTCCAAGAAATGTCAATATGGATTTCCAACTCCTCACACATTAGAAATCACATAGTAGGGTGAATACTGGTTCTTTTAATCTTCTACCCAACAACAATGTTGGGTGTTGTGTGGAGCTTGGAATCCATGTTAAATTTGAGAGTGCGATGATATGTTGGGTGCACACCCATAGTACCTTGAGGTTACAAATTTTACATTAAGGTTTAATAATCTCATAGTCTCAAGACGAAGAACCAATATGGAGTTATGGACAAGGTTCCAAAATGAGTGCTAATGAGTTGAGGTGCAAGGCCAAGTGGAAGTGGTCCATAAGCGAGTTTCTCTAGGAGCACCTTTGAGTTGGAGATGAGTCCAATTTCAAGGATATTTGTATGGATTACAAATATGGGTTCGAGGATCCCATGGTGGGAAGAAAAAGAAGAGAAGTAGTCCAAAGGATCTAAGAGGTTGGATATGTCATTCATGTAGTTGGATGCATGCATTGGATTCACAAGAGAAAGGGTTTCTCTAGTCTCACTTTTTGGTACATCCTGATTTTTGCTGAAATCATACAATTTTTGGAAAATATAATTATTTAAGCTTTAAGAGGTCCCATTTGAAGTAATTAATTGAAGAGAGTTAGATCAAAGGCTCTTAGATAAAAATTTCTTGGATAGAACCTCTCTACTTCTAAATCCTACTTGCAATGGAGTCTCCTTTGCATCTATCAAATGCTGATAAAAAACCAATTTTACATTAGCTTTTGAGGGGTCAAACGAATTCATTTAGAAGTTTTGTTTTCTTAAGGATTTAGTCCTTATTATAAGCTTTCCAAATAGTATAATTTTTAATATTTTTAAGTTCATTAATATATTTTTATTTTATTTTTTATGAATGTAGGTTTTTCACCGAACATGAACTTCTTTGTTCAATGCATTGGGAAAAATAGTATACTAATTCAAAAAAATTCTGAAAAATATCTATGCCCTAGGTATTGATGTCTTATTTCTAACAAAAAAAAAAAAACTTAATTTTGATATATATAGAGCAAGTTATGTGTTCAAACGTACACCTATACCTAAATTATAATTAGTCGGACTTCAAAACTTAATAAAATAAAAAATATTCAACATATCACTATCAAACCAACTGCATGCCCTGGGTATTGATGTTAAAAACCAAAATTTAAAAGAGATAAGTTTTTATCATTTATAGAAAAAAAATTATACGTTTCGGGATGCACATCACTCTTAAAAAATGTTGTTTGCTGTAAAAAACTACTTTTGAGGGAGATGGAAAAATCAATAAAAATTTATTCAAAAAAATTTGAAAAAAGAATATTTAGAATCTACAAAAAGGATGTTACAAATCACTAGTTTACATCATCTTCAAATTCTTAACAATTTAAAAGTTATAGGTGTCGGAAAGTGAAGGTTTTTTGCAAAATGTTCATCTAAGTGTCAAAGTTGGTCAAAAAGTGGGAACCGGTATTGTGAGTTCACCTTGAGTCATGTAGACATGGGCTTGGATCTATTCTAGCCAAAGCAAGTTAGAAGATGGACAAGGAGCTAAATTAGTGTTTCTAACTATCCCATAGATTAGAGAAAGTGGCTTGAGTAGTTTGTAGAACTGAGAAAGCCTAAAATGCGACTCCAATGCTAAGAAGATTGATGGAAGTGCATTGGGTGTGTGCAAAGTTAGAGAGAAGGACTCAAATAGTCCTAACTAGTAAAAGGGAGTTGGTTGAGGAGCAACATATTAATTATGTGTAAAGAACATCTAGGTGGATACATGAAGTCTATCCATGATGGATTTGGAAGCTTATCATGGGTGCCTAGGGAGTATGTCATGAGGACAAGTTGAAAATCTAAAGGCGTTATGCTAAATGAAGGTGAGCACTCTAATTTCTACAAGGACACTATCTTATGAGGGACACAAGGGAAATAGCTTGGTATAACTAAGAGAAGTTTGTGCAAGGTGTAGCTGAAGTGTATTAGAGTAGACAAGAATATATCGAGTGTAGAAGTTGTTCTTGATAGAATTCCAAGGGCATTTAGAGGAGTTTTGAGGGTATGCAAGTGGAAGAAACTTGTGTGAAGAGTTTGCATGCATTACCATTATGCGATGTATGTGTGAGTTCAAGTCAAATTCTTAGACTACTCACATTCCTCAAGGTGTAGTTTGGTTTTTTATGGAAGGGTGGGTTTAAAATGGGAGCTGTGAGTAGATTTCATCACTTCCAAATGAGGTTTTTCCTTCGTTGGATGAAACAAATGTGTTTGTGTGGCACGTTGGTCTACCCCCAAAGCACAAGTAAATAGAGGGTAAATATCTATTCAATACATTACCTCCTCCTCATATTATAACCATCTATTTTATTGTCCTCTAGCTCCATGCAATTACTGCTTTCTTTCTATGAAAAATGAATTCAATATATATGTGTGGAGGTCACATAAAGACATGAAATCTTGAGAACAAGTATTAAATAAAGGGTTTTGTGGGTTTTTCCTTAGAGATTGCTAGTGAAAATATTAAGAAAAGACGTACAAAAATTTATATAAAGGCACGATGTATCTTGGTTAAATGAATTAATATTTATGGAGAACCTTTCCCTTTTTTTTGAAAAAATACCAAATTTTCTACAAAATTTATTTGCATCACTGGAGATTGATATAAAATCATATTGAGTGCTAGCTAAGTGCATTAATTATCATGACAAACCCTTTCTTATAAAAAAAAATCTTGCTATGAAAAACTAAATCATTAACTTGGAATAACCATAAAATTAAATGCTATTTAAATTATGGGTTCATCATCAAGATAGTTACCCCAATGCAATCATATCATGGTACAAGTGAGGGTTAAGGGTGTGTGGGATCAAAGGGAGTAACCCCTTGCTACTAGATAAAATCTATTATTAAGAATGTCTTGAAGCACACATAAACTAAACATTTCAAAATTCTCATTCCAGAAAATGAATTTACTGGGATATGAATGAAGATATACCTTATATTTTCCTATCGATCAAAATAATCTAATTTCATAATGAGGGGTAATAAGAACATGTCATTTCATAATCTTTACCCAATATAATTACTTTTCTACATATATATCAATCATTGATAGATAATTAATTGAAGGGTTCAAAAGAAATTTTGAGTTGTGTAAAGATTTTAAATAAAAGGTGCTTATTACTTCCCATAATGAAATCATAACCATTAGATTAAGAAAAAATTGATGATGGAAATGAAGATTTATTCCTTTAAATCTACAAGGAAGAAAATACTTAAATATTAGGCAATGTAAGTTCTAATTAGATAAAGTGGGAGGGGGTTTTTACCCTTACATACCAACCAAATAGGTGAACACAAGGGAGGAACTCACAAGCTATGAGACCACCAAAACCAAACAAGAGTCAACTATTTTTTGAGGGAGATCCTTTTGACTGGAGCAACTAATTGGTGAGAACAAGGATCCCAGACCCACAAAGATTCACCTACTCAGAGCTAAGGGGTTTAGGAGGGAACCTCAAACCATCTTCCTGAAAAATCCCTTAGCATTGGAGTCAAGGGAGCATTTGAGAAACAATGGATTTTGAAAGGCTTCTCACAATCTTTTACCTAGCCATTCTAGAAGAACATCCAAATAATGCACGAGCACAAAAAAGCCCAAAGGGTTTTGAAAGGGATCCCTAAACCTTTTGTTGGTAGAAATCCCCGCAAACAAAGCACCATGGACCACCTCAATAGGTTCGTTGTCATCAGTACTAGAAGGAACCAAAATCACTATATGAGAAAACACAAGGGAGATGCCCCCTCCATCAAACCAAAACTAAGGAAACCCCTACCCAGCCTCCAAAAGAGAGACTCAAAGGGAATCACCTCAAGAGGACTCACAATATGGTTAGGGGAAAATAGGGAATACACAGAGATCCAGGGAGAAAATAGCACCTTCTAGAGGATGCCAAAACCGACCACACACACAAGAAAAAAGCAATCAGAGCCCTCTCTAATTACTTGTTTGCAGGGTAACTAGCCCTCGACATGAATCCAATGCAAACCCGCAACCGCCCTCAACATGCATCCAATGCAAACCCACAACCACCAACAAAGATCCAAGTCCAAAAAGGATGATGTTCTCCATTAAAAAGTGTGTAGTTGCATAAACCCCCAAAATCCCACTAGGCCTCCTAAGAAGCACACCAAGACAACTTGCCAAAACCACAATCACAACTAGAATGTTTGAGGAAGCACAAAGAATCCAAGAAACTAAAACCCACCAAGCATCCTACTTGTAAAGGGGCACAACAACTAGGCTAACAGAAGAAACCCTAGGAAAAAGCATTGTCGCATGAGGAAGATACCAAGAACACATTCAAACCAGGGTACACATACTCCCATTGAACACAAGAATAGAGTCATGAAAAATAGGGCATACACAGCTTGAGAGGAAAGACATGGAAGAGGGAGGTGAAGCCACAAAAGGTCACTCCAAAAACTAAGTTGCATGAGGAAACAATGCTTCAAAAGTTACATATAGAAGGACAACCTCCATAGAGAACACTAGGGAAAGCAGGGAAGAACTAAATGTGGGACAAATAAATTTATGGGAAGCGAATACAACCTAGGAGAGACTTCTCGCAAAAAACCTCAAACCAACACAACTTAAAGCTACCAAGACAACAAACGCTAAGATGAAGACTAATGCTAGAGAAGGAAAGGCTTCCATAAGCAGAGCACGATAGACTAGAGGATATACCCAAAATTATGTAGAAAGTTCAAAACTCTCTCAAGTAGAGGAGAAAAGGGGAAGAAAACCACAACCCTAGAAGTAGAAATAGTCAAAAGGCCTACCCACTGCAACTTGATCATGCTATATACGGGCCAAAATAAGGAGATGCTAAGAAAAAAGGCAAAAAACGTAAAGCTAAAACCCCACAATAGAAAATAATTTGAGAATAGAAATGTAGCGTCAAAAAGAGATGGGAACTCAACACCCATGACTAGGGAGGAAGAGGGAAATCCCAACCAGAGATTGAAACTCTGGAGGGCCAAACTCTATGAACCCCATTAAGAAAAGCAACAAGAAACACAACCCCCAAACCAACCACAAAGTAGGCCCCTCTCCATCTGAGCCACCTTCTCCATCATCCTTTGCCTCCTAGGCAACACCTAAAACCCTATCATAGCCACCTCTACTCTCTCTCCATTTGAAAACTTATTAGATAAAGTAAGTCAATTCACTTTTTCAATACATTTTTTTTTGTAAAATTTAAGTAAAAATTGAAGATTAATAAGAAAAATTGTTTTACTACTGTAGACACCTAAAATTGTCCTATCTAATTAAATAAATATCTTTATTTATTTAATTATTTTAAGCTTAATTCTTCTATTAATTGAATAGATCTTTATTTATTTAATTCATTCATTTATCCTCTTCTAGCCTTATTTCTTATTTAAATAAATACTTTTATTTATTTAAATTATCCTTTTTCCTAAATTAAATAAATATTTTATTTATTTAATTGATCACACTTCTTCTATTAATTAAATAAATCTGTATTTATTTAATTAATTCATTAGCCTTTTCTACTCATGACACATGTCATCCATCTCTTAATTCCTACACTACCTACCCTCTCATTGTTTTCTTATTTTCTCTACCTACCCTCTAATCCTAGCTGACCATTTATCTCTTACACCTCTCAATCTTATCCCTCCATTTCTTACTGTGTCTTCTATATAAGGAGATAGTTCCTTCATTATCAACCCTAATCATTCTAATCACCTAATTTATCTTTGACGCCTTCTAGCATTCAAACTTTCATATGCGATCAAGCCTACTTGCAACCACATTTCCGTTCTTTGTTGAGCTCTTGTGCACACATAAAATCTGAGAGCAAATATATCAAGAAAGATCAATGGAGATAGGAAGAATGGAGATCCAAACCCTATTGGATATGTGATGGTATAATCTTTGTGATTTCATTTGATTTGCATTGTCTTAGGTAATCTTCATATGTTATGGTGGATCTTTGTTGTTGTTAGGCTAGGGTTTTGTGGTTGAATTCATTGTCTTTCAATATTGTTATTCCACTTTTCACCATAAACAAATACAATATATAAAAACTTGCAATATGTGCATGCATCATCATGATTTATCTATTGATCACATGGGTGGATAATCATTTTCATGCCTCATGTTGCAACAATAATGCCAGGAGAACCATTGCAAGCATTATTTTAATAAATTTTAAATTGAAAGTATTTCATAGTAAATATTGTGTTATTTAAAGATGAGGGATATAAATTTTCACAACAATTATCTTTTTCTCAAACACCACATGTTGATGTGCTAAAGAGGAAAACTCTGGGAAAATAGGGAAGAAATAGATTGGTAGTTAAGACCAAAACGGATATAGAAATAGGTATCCAGTCCACTTTAGAAATCTCATTGCAACTCTAAAAAGAAAAGAATTATAGACTAAGCAAAGGCTTCTACTCTCCTCTAAAGCAATGAGGATCATTACTTGGAATGTTAGGGGCATCAATGCCCTAACAAAAAAACCCCTCATTAATGATTAGTTGGATACTTGTGAGCGAGATATAGTTTTACTACAAGAAATAATATTATTAGATGTTACCAATGAAATAGTATGTTAAAAAATTGTCTAAGTAGAAAGCTCTTTATATATCATCTTAGGGTGCTTCAGGGGGTTTAGCTATGCTTTGGAATCCAAGGATAATAGCTTAGAAAAAAAAATTCTACAAAAAAATGGCAATTGATCAAAGTGAAACACTTTAACTTATCATATTGGTTGATTAATGTATATGGTCAAACTTCCATAGTGGATAAGAAGTCTCCTTGGAATTCTCTATCATCGTTTGTTGTCACATCTAGAAAAGGAGAAAGTGATATTTGTAGGGGATTTTAATTTTGTTATATCTTTGGAAGAAAAGAAGGGAGGCATTATCCCCCCTACTAAAATTATGGAAGATTTGTCAGCTTTTATTAGTAAAAATGAATTGATTGATATTATTCTTGTGAATGGCAAGTACACCTGGACTAACAAGAGGAAATATTTTCTTCAAATTTTAAAAGGGTTAGATAGATATTTAATATCTTCTAACTAGTTGCTAGGATATCTAAACATTCAATAAAAAAATCTCACTTTGACAAGTTTAATTAGTTTGTAGTTTCCTTACTCATATCTAAAAATCAAACAAAACATTTTAGAAAATCCTCCTTTAATTTTGAAGCAATGTGGTTCAGGGATGTCCATTTCTTACCTTTATGAGAGCAATGATGGGATCATGATTCTTTCTTTGAAGCATCTGAAATGTTTCAATTATGTAAGAAGCTCCAATATGTAAAAGAACAAACTAAGGAGTGGATTATTCATTCCTTCAAACATATTTTTTTACCAAAAGGAGGAAATTAAAAGGAAACTAATAGAAGTAAATGAGCATATAATAGTGTATTGAATGGATGCAAAATCTTATGAGGATCAAAAAAGGCTACAAGAGGAATTGGAGGAAATTCTTACAAAATAAAAAATCTATTGGAGGCAAAAATTATTGGAATAATGATTGAAAGAGGGAGATTATATTACAAAAAGAAATATGCTCCTTCTCAAATTAGAAATCACAAAAGTAAGCTAGAATAGAGAGGAAATATTGAAAGTTATCCCCCCTATGTCAATTAGCAGGACAATCCTTGCCTTCTAAAACCCTTTTCATTGGAATAATAAAAATAAGTTGTATTCTCTATGCCACTAGATAAGACCCTAGTTTTGGATCATTTCATGACTTTGCTCTATCAAAAAAGTTTGGAGTATTATTAGAATTTACCTTATGTGAGCTCTTGAGGAATCAATGAGGATAGGAACGATTCTCAAGAAACTTAATGTTACACATATTGCAATTATATAGGTAAAAATGTTGCTCCATCATCTTTTATAAACTTTAGACCAATATCTTTATGCAACACCATTTAACAGATATTCACTAAGACAATATGATGCTCTGAAAAAAGGATTAGAAAATATGTTTGATGGCAACACACACAAGAGCACAAGAAACAAACGTTAGTGTTAGAAACAAAAGATTATCCTAAATAGGCATATCAAGAGAGACACTAAAAGCAAAATAGAGCACTTAACAAGTAAAAAAAATGCACCAAGGCATCTCCAAAAGCCTTCCACCGTGCTTGTAGCTTCTCCTCCCTTGTTCCTCTCCTCTCCAAGTTCCAAATGAGTGTAGCTCTCAACAACTCTTTGCACTATGGATGTCTTATGGAGGTTCAAGATTATAAAATGCTTTAAACTATGCTATGCAAGTGTAAAACCAACTAAATATGAGATATTATGTAATTAACTAAGATTAATTTTAGTCCAAAAGAGTAAATGTGAATGATTATACTAAATGCTCTCTAAAATTCACTATAAGCTAGATGCATTCAGGTTTTCAAGATCTGGATTATGAAGAAATGGGCTTTATTTATAGGAAAAATGGAGCAATGGATGGTTGAGATTGAGTAATCTCAACAAGGGTCATGATTGAAAGTTTTAAGATCCATGTGAGGGCTTTCAACCCAATCCCAGGATGACAAATGTCAACATGAGAGGGGTTGAGGGGAGAGGGAAGAAGCTTTAAATGCTTGACATGACTTGAGGGTTAACTTGGGAGGTAAGGTTAATGTTGATTTGAATGAATAAAGCCATTATCCAATAAATAATGTCTTTATCCAATGGATAAACTCTTGTGCAAGAGTTAGTGAGGATAACTATGGTCAAAGCAATAAATGCTTGAAGAGACCCATGGGTCAAATGAGGGTTGAGTTAGAGGTAAAGTCTCTAACCATGTGGGTGAGTTGAGTTAACCATAAATGGTTATGTAAGAGCCATTAATGGTCATGTAAGAGCCATTAGTGGTTTGGAAGACTTTAGAGGTTAGCTTGTTGAGCACATAAAGCATTAAATGCTTTTCAAAAACTTTAGAGTCTTTGAGAAGTGACTTCAAGTTGGTTAGGAATGTGACAATATTTAGGAGATGGATTAGGCTTATTTAGGAGTGATTAGAAAGTGGTTAGAAGGGTCTAGAAGGGGATTTAGGATTGCAAGTGGGTTTGGTGTGTGAGGGAAAATAGGGTTTAAATTAAAATAAAATTAATTTATTTCAACTTGTGGTTGCAACTTGCATTTGTAGGAGAATGCAAGGGGGGGGGGGGATATGATGATTTAAATAAATATTTTAATTTATTTATTTAAAAGAGGAAAGGGGAATAAATTAAATAAATAGGATTTATTCATTTAATTGATTGTGAATTTGGTGTAATGAATTAATTAAAATAAATTGAATAATTTATTTAATTAATAGGAGAAAGTTTGAGGATGAATTAATTAAATGTTAATTTATTTAACTGTTGGCTAGTGGATAAATAATCAAATAAATAGTAAATATTCATTTAATTAAATGGACAGATTTATGTGACTACATTTGCCCCTATTTGAGACGGTGCAGTTTATCGCGTCGTTTCAAAGAAAGAAAAATAGGTGTGAAGAAATATGCCCCATAAATGTTAATTTAGTGGGTCGTATGCCCCCTCGAGAGATGGGCCGAAAATTTCAAAAAATCTAGCGATCTCTCGAAAAAGAATGAAATTTGGCAGGGAGGTATAAGAGAAGAAATTAGCAATAACGGTGAAAGAATAGAAGAAATCGGAGATAAAACGGAGAAATTGGAGGTGCTGGAAGTTCACAGGGACCAAGGAGGTGAGCAAGGTAAAATTAGGTTTAGGGGTGAGGGTATATATGGGGGTGAAGGGGTAAAAACGGGGTCATTTGCATTCATCTCCACAACGATTCAAAGCTCGGATAGTGACCTTTGGTGAAGGAGTGATCAGCAGTCACGATGCCAGTACCGATAGCAAATCATCAACTAGAACGAGTCTGTTGATCCCAGCGGCCAGATGACTATGGACTAGTGGTACGCCAATTTGAATTTTTACTTTTTATGCATTTTTTTATGGATTTTTTCAGTCTTTCAAGTTGAGTCAAGACAATAGCACTAAAACTATGGTTTAGCATTGTTAGTTAAACTAGCGCTTTTGTGTCACTATAGCGATATTGCATAGTGGTTTTAGTGCTATCACAATGTCTAGCGCAGTCGTGTAGTTGTTTTAGTGCTACTGTAGTTTTAATGCGACCACGTTAGTCTTGTAGCACTATTACCATAGAATGGCATTGTTGTGTAGTACTATTAGCGCTATTGGTTGTTTAGCGCGATTATGTAGTTGTTTTAGCACGATTGTTAGCAAAATAGTGCTTTTGTCTGAAAAAAAAAGATGCCCCAGTTTTTTAGAAAAAAGATAATCTCTTGACTTCGATGGTGGGTGAATGGATGGATAAGTTGGTTTGAATCATAGATGCCCCATTGAGACTATGTCATTATGTTAAATGCTTGTTGTAGTCTAGGTTTGCCATGATCGCTTACCTGTTGAGACCTGAAGATACTTGATCAAAGTATCTGTTGATAGTCTAGGTTTAAACTTAAGAAAGTTTGAAATAAAACAACTGATGAGGATGGTGATGTGTGTTTTGTGTAGGAGGATCTTCCCGTCTTACAGATGCGGGAGCGGCATCCAGCCACGCAGCAGTTGAGAGATTAGTTGATAGAGGCTGAGATTAATCGCATTGCATCGACCGGTCTTTATGATGTGATGTACATGCCTGTGATTCAGACAAATCATGGATTGATGACAACATTAGCATAGCAGTGGCACAGCGAGACTTGCACATTCCATTTGGCTATGGATGAGATGACCGTTACACTAGAGGATGTGTGGCGGATTTTGCATATCCCTATCCGAGGGGATCTGGTGACATATGACCGAGCATTAGGTATAGCAGTCGTACAATGATTTTTTGCAGAGGATGTGTATATTTATGATGGCTCAATAGCATGGGAGGACATAGCAGCATTATATGAGCCATTACCAGCAGTGTTATCAGGGATCGTCGGAGGTTTATTGTGCCCTGATTGATGGTCACATGAACTGGCCATTGGTTGGGGTCAGGTGATTGAGCATATGATGACTGAGGGGACCCAGTATGCTTGGGGACCATGTGTGTTAACCCATCTATACAAGGAGTTGCATGAGGTGGCATACTGTGAGGTGAGATCACTAGGAGTAGGGATCACATTGTTGCATATCTGAGCTTGGGAGCACTTGCCAATGTCACGGCCAGTCAGCTTGAGGTTTAGGGAGACAGATCAGCCCTATGTCTATATGTATGGAGGTATGATGAGCCATTCCCACTTGGGGAAGTTGGAGTGGTGGCGATGGGTGTTGGATGATTTGGATGTAGTGATATGGCGGCCATATATTGAGTGTGAGCCCTGGGAGGATGATGCAGAGTCTTTGTCGTATGTATTTGTGACACAGTTTTTGATTGGTAGGACAACCTACAATGTGGAGAGACAGGTATCGGGTAGAGTGATGAGGCAGTTCGGATGGAGCCAGGATGTGCCGAGGGGATTAGGGGAGTATGCACGGGCGGTACAGGAGAGATGTTAGTGGGGGCCAATGTTACCATATGATTAGGCCTTAGCCGAGTTCAAGACTTTACAGGCAAGACTGTGGCAGATGAGGTCGAGGATTGTGGATGTAGGAGTGACAGAGGAGTATATGCAGTATCGTACTGCGCATCCTATTCCACGTATTTTTAGATCCATCAAAGCTGATACCATCCTTTGAGGAGGATAGGAGATAGCAACAAAAAAAGGAGAGGAGGGCCATGACTTGTAGTAGGTGGATGAGGTAGAGGTTATAGAGGAGGAGATGGGGGAGGTGGGGATGGAGGGTTTGGAGGAGGAGGAGGTGGTGGTGGGGGTGGTGGATTTGGGGGTGGTGGTGGAGGTGGTGGAGGAGGACGGTTATAGAGGAGGGGGAGAGGCAGGCATCTGTTGCATCTGTCACAGGGTCCTTTGATTCAGGGAGGAGTCAAATTAGGTGGTAGGGATATTGGGGAGGGAGAGGCGCCTATGGATATGGGTGAGGGAGCTACTGATGGAGGAGAGGGAGCTATAGGTGGAGGAGGGGATCTGTGGAAGCATATGTTAGTACAGATGCAGATTCGCCTGGCAGCAGTCGAGGCACGGGTGGAGGATTGTGAGGCAGAGATTGTAGCTAGAGATGTTCAGTTTTTTGCACGAGAGTCTGAGTTGACTATAGTGTTGTGAGAGAGAGAGATGATGCGGTGGAGAGATTGATGGATCTGCAAGAGAGACTATGAGTTGGGGTAGGAGCACAGGGTCCTACTAAGGAGGTGATGAGGGAGATACGACAGGCTCAGGCGAAGATTGGCGGGGGTTATATGAGCAGGCGGTGCCAGCCAGTCAACAAGCACTGAGCTATTCATAGATGCGTTGGGTGAGATCAGAGCGGTCTCAGAGGATGTAGAGCAATGGTGGTGTTATGGGTCGTCCACAGTGAGATAGTGCAGGTGGTGCAGGGGGTAGTGGGGGAGCAGGTGGTAGTGGTGGAGCAGGAGGTGATGGTGGAGCAGCATCTAGCCAGAGTGCCATTTGAAAGAGCTTTATGTATTGTATTACATTGTTATTTTGGATTGTGACTTGGATGGCTCTTGGTAGCCGATATTGTTGACATCATTATACTTTGATACATGTATGTGTTGCGAGAGGATATACGATGTGATATGTGAGGAGATCCCATATGTTGTGATGCTATGCATTGTGATGATATGTATAGATTTATGTAGGTTGATGATTATGATTGATGCTTAGATTTATGCCATGGATGATTTTCTTTTGATATGCATGTTTTATGGATGAGTTGCTGATATGTATATGCATGTTACTAGATGGATGATTCTTTGGTACTTTGCTATGCAATGTGATGCAACTGATGATTACTTATGTATGTGATGATGATTTTACGATGTCAATATGCATTTTTATGAATGTGATGCTAACATTTGCATGTAGGTTAAATAAATATATTATGTGTTATTGTAATGCTTTATGTATGTAGCACCATTATGATGATGTATGCAAAATGATGAATGAATGATTTTTAACTATGAAATAGTACTTTTGTGTTTATGTTGATGAAATGATGATATGCATCTGGTGTTTGATATGATGAAATGTAATGAGTCAAATGGTTTATGTAAATGTTTATAGATGGTTAAAAATGAATGCAAAATGGATAAACAAATGGTGATTCAAATGTTTATGCGATGATCTTTAAATGTATGCACGTGTAAAATGAATAAACAAATGTTGAGACAAATGTTTATGTTATGATTCTAAATGACTTTAAAACATGACTAAGTGAAATGATAATGTAACTAAATGCAACTAAGAGATAATGAATAACTGCACCTTAATGCAATTAAAAAGGATAAGGAATGCATCTTAATAAATCCAGATGAAACTTGAAATGATGAAAATGAAAATGAATGAGTATAAGAATATACCAGATGGATAGATGAATGTATTTGACTAATAGATAAATGCAAAGGAATGCAAGTAAATGAATGTAAATGAATGTATTGCAAACCAATTTAAATGATGATGAATGATTTTGAATGATTTAAAAGACATCTAATTGTACCTAGATGATGAAATGAATGTATGTTAATGGCTAATAATGGTAGTAAATGAAATGATGGGAAAGTTAGACAAATGAATCTAAATGCCTTTATTTTGCAATGACGAAATGATGTAATGATGCTAATGCAAGTGAATGATAATGAATTCGACCTAAATGATGTTAAATGCACTTAAATGAATATCTAAAATGAATGTAATGAACCTACATGTAAGTAAATAATAATGAACTAGATGCATTTAAATGTAACTAAATGCAATGGAATGATGATGTCATGTGTTCATGATACATGAATGCAAGTTGGTGATAAATTGTATGATGTACTGATGACGTATCAGAGAACTCCGCCAGGATTGTATCCAAGACCAATTTATGATTAAATAACTTCTCATATTTTAACTTGTTCACACTTGCATACGAAACCATAAATATGAATAAATGAATGATCAAATGGATGGGTGTAATGCAACGGAATGCAATATAAACAGATGAGATGGAATGACGATCCATAGTGATTTTATTTTCATCATTGAGCATGGTAGTATCAATCTTGGACGAGGCAGTAGGAACCAAGTTTGGAGCATTGTACCTGTAAGCAAGTAGCATAGACAGAGAATATGGACCCTCCATAATGGTTCATGCTCATATGGTCGAGGTATACGCTGCAGTTAGCAAGCCGTAGTGATTTGTGACTGTATTTTGCATAAGATCATGTGGCTTAGTGAACTTCCCACGTAGACACCATTAGTACATGCCCCAGAACTTCATTGGAATAATTCGCAGACAATAAAACAAACAATACTTAGGAACCATCTTGGCTACTCTAATCACTTGTGGATATCCCAGAGTAGCGTAGGGACCTAATATAAATGAATAAATAACTAACAAACTGACCAAGCACTTGATAGCTTAAACATAATTTTCTTGTCAAAGAAAATGTTATCATGTCTGTGTTTTTGATAAGGAAGGATGCATCCTTGTTAAGACAGTTGTGTGTACCTGTGTTGATTGATTGGTTGATTTGATAAGTGATTATCATTGGAGAATTTCAAAATGTCTGTTTGGTGTTTGGTTCGACGCGTATGTACAATGGTTATCATGCATTGCCATGTTTTTTATTGTTTTTGGTGTTTTTGCTATGTTTTTGGATTTTATGAATGTTTTTGGATTGTTATGAATGTTTTGTGAATGTTTTTGGATTTTATGTGTTTTTGGTGTTTTCTAAGACTTTTTTGAATGAACAACATGAATGAATCACAAGTAATGTAGAGTCCACTTCCATCAATAGGTTAAGAGCCTTGTCCCCAATTTAGATATTATTATAAAAAGCAGGATGTCAGACATATGAAGGAAAAATCTTGATTGCAGATCAATAACAAGTCATGGATTGAATGATGGATGGATGGATGCAATGGATATAATGGATGTGAGCACAACAAGTCTGAAAGACAATGGAACCATAGCCTTTACGAGTGGCACCTGTTTGCTAGGTTTTCACCATCGTACTTACCCAAGGTGCCACCAGAGTGGTTGTTCACCATTTGGATGAATGATTTTCTTTACTATTTTCTTTATTTTTTTGTATTTTCTTCAAGACATTTTTCTAAATGTTTTTGATATTTTCTGATATTGAAGGAGCCTGATGCTTTGCACAACTTATGTATGAAACTGTTTGAGGTGCATGTTGTTGATCGAATCTGCTAGCGGTTCGTCTTCAGAGGTTGCCAACTGATATGCCCCAGATCTAAATACAGCAGTGATAACATATGGACCCAACTAGTTTGATTCAAACTTGCCCTGATGTTCTTTGTTTGGTTGGTTACAAGGGTTCTCTCTTAGAACAAGATCGCCTACCTTAAATGTGTGAGGTCGGATGTGATGATTGTATCTTCTGCTCATGCGCTGTTGATAGGCCTTAAGGTAGTTGTATGCACCTTGTCGCCTTTTATCAAGTAGCTCTAAATCTTGGAGATGTGATACTCTGTATGCTTCATCATCTATGAGGTTATGCAAGGAAACCCATAGAGATGGTATCTCAACTTCAATAGGTAAGATAGCTTATGCTCCATAGACTAGTGAGTAGGGAGTTGCGCCTGTAGGGGTTCGAATGCTAGTTCGATACGCCCATAGTGCTGGAATCAATTGAACGTGCCAATCACGACCATCATCATTGACTATTTTCTTGAGGATTCTTGATATGTTCTTGTTTGATGCTTCGACTTGACCATTACCTTGTGGATAATAGGGAGTGGAAAAGCGGTGTTGGATGTGGAATTTCTCACAGAGTTCACGGGCGTCCTGATTTTTGAATGGGAGTCCATTATCTGTGATGATGGACATGGGTACACCATATCGACAAATGATGTAATTAAGGATGAATGAGGCGATCTTCTTGCTGGTGACTTGGGTAAGTGGAACAGCTTCGATGCACTGTGAAATATTCAGTAGCGGTAATGATGAACTTATGGTCGTTGGATGAAGATGGATGGATCTTACCCACAAGGTTAAGGCCCCACTGCCAAAAAGGCCATGGTGTTGTGATTGGTTGTAATTCCTATGATGGTGCATGTATCAGGTCTCCATGAATTTGGAATTTCTTGCATCTTCTGACAAAATAGTAGGAGTCTTTTTCCATGGATGGCCAGTAGTATCTTGCTCACATGATTTTCTTGGCTAATGAAGGACCACTTGAGTGAGTCCCACAAATTCCTTCATGGACCTCTTCCAAGGCCTTTTTTGTCTCATCCTATTCCAAACATTGAAGGAGAGTACCATCAAGACTACGCTGGTATAGGGTTTCGACAATAATGGTATATCGAGCAGTTTGTCGAATGAAGGTTTTACGTTGGTTATTCGATTGGTTAGGAGGAAGTGTGTGATAACATAGGTAGGTGTAGAACTCACCGTACCATGAGGATTCAGAACCAACAAGGTGACATATCATCTCAGATTCAGGGATATCATAAGCGAGAATCCAAA